>NC_137454.1:243834930-244434930 GCF_964235325.1 Thermobia domestica
CTCTATTTATAGAGACTTGGCTTTAGACGTCACTATCGATTGAGTCATCGACCATTTTGTTGGAGCTAAGAACGCAAGACGTTGACAATTCGTTGTGTAAATTCTGGGTAAAAATTACAAATATTTTCTTCATAATATTATTTTCTTTACTCCTACAAAAGCATTAAAATTGTTTATGAAAATTTCATTAATTTCTTCGTTGCTAATGTAGACATAGAGAGATTAAGAAAGGAAAAGAAAGGTCCATTGTTTAAATGTAGGTAAAATTTATATAACCTCATCGCTAAGTGAAAGAAGTAATTTTTAAATATGATATTTGTACTTCGTAGAAAAATGTTTTAAAAAGTAATATTTGTACGAAAGTACTTCGTGTAAGATATGTCGATGTTTTCTTAAACGTTAAATACCTCCTACCAGAATGGATTTAGCAGTTATTCAAATACACGGAATATTTTTAAAGTCGATATCAAGCCGAACAAATTGTCTAATATGAAACATAGTTTCAGTAATAATATTTCGAAAAATTAATTTGTTTAGCTTAGTACGGACTTCATTTTTAAAAGTAATAATAATTACAGTAATTACTTTGCGTTTATTACAGCTTTTTTGAAGTCAGTTAATTACAAAAAATAGTTTTATTTTCTGCTTTCTAGTGCTTTTTTTGAAGACCGTTATTTTTCTATTAAGTTTGTTTAATTTTTCCACTTTTTCGTTACCCAGTAGTTTAGGTAGGTACCTAAACTAAAGGTAAAACAAAGCGTCTGCGACGTGGGAGACTCGGTGGCAGTAGCTCATGTGGTTCGGATCCCACGTTAAGGTGTAAGTCCACGTCTCATATAGCTTCAGTGCTGAAAGGGAGGCTAAACTCCAAGCAGAGGTAAGACACTAGGGGCCGTATGCAGAGTCGTTCTGACGCGTGATTAGTGCCTACTAAAGAGTTCGACTAACATATGTTACCTGAAGTAGTCAGACTTTTAGTATGACTTTAATCATGTATCAAAACGACTCTGCATAAGGCGGTAGCTTTCTACTTACGAAACATGCGAAATTGGTTTACTTACGAAACATACTCTACATAAACATTTGTTTTTAAAAATAGATCTATGTGTTTTAGAATTATGCATGAACATACACACAGTTATGGTATTAACACTATCAGTCATTGGTGAGTTTTATGGTCTAGCTCCAAATACTGTCATTAGATACTGATTAAATTTACCTGGCACATCCACAGAAGTACCGGTATACTGTTTCAAACAAATGAACTAAAATCAGTGAACACAGTAAAAATGATTGTGTTAATTCAACTCAATTTTAACACAGGGCAGTGATTCCAGCGTGACTACCACTATGCGGTGTTAATTTAACACAGACCCCGCTGTGTTGGCGTTTAACACAGGGGGTGTATTACGTTAACACACAACCGGTGTTGAGCGGTGTTAAATTTGGATCTGTGTTAGTATTTTCGATGTTGATTCGACACCATGTTAGGTTCGGTAGTGTTGAATATTACTTGTGGCGGTGTTGTACCAACACGAAGAAAGTAACACAGTGTGTAGTGTGTTAATTATTTTGAGTTAATATTACACCGTATTCAGTATCAATATAACACAGTCCCTGTGTTATTTCAACATCATTTTCTTATTATTTCAACACACAATCTGTGTCATAATTCAAGGTCAAAGCCATATAAGTAACACTGTTTTGGTGTTAGTTCGACTCTACTTCTGTGTTACTACGATTCCTATTTGGGTGTTGAAATAACTCCGTGTGTGCTGTTGATGTAACCATTTTTCCGTGTTGGAAAAACTTGTGGTGTGCATGCTTACGATTACCGAAGATTCTAATTTTAAAAGAAAAATAATAAACTATAGAACACTTCATTTAGAAAATCTTCATAAACTTTTTTGTCGTCCTCCCCAACAATTACTGTGAAGTATTTCTTGATGGTGCGAAACACAACCTTCACCAACATCTTGTTCAAGAATGCTAGGAAACTCTCACCTACATCCTTATAGTATGTTTGCCTCTTAATCGTGTTTCTACTTGTTTTCCGCCATTTTCAAACACAGTCCCCGGTGTTGACTGGTGAGTTCTAATGCAGTACAGAAGTGACAATAATACGATGTTGTTTCTCGCTGTTGACATATTTCTTCAGAAATATTATATAAAACAATTGAGAACACATTACAGGGTTTGCACACTGAAATTTTGCGAATATCTGGATTTGTTTAAGTATTTCTTTCTACTGTGTTTGTCTCAGTACATAAGCCTTTATAATTAGATGTCCAATATATTTGGCAATCACGCAGAAAACAACACCGAAGATTCTACACTTGTGTTAATTTAAATCACAGGCTGTGTGTCATTTCAACTACCGGCATTTGACAACTCCAAATGCAGAGTGAGTTGTTCTAACCACCTGTTTGTGTTATATTTTAACATATGATTTTAAAATAAAACAAAGATTTTTTACAGTGTAGGCCTACGTCTTATCGATATGCGCTGTGGGTCTACATCATTAGACTTAATCGGCCATTCTAGCCATGGTAACATTCAATGTAATGTTTTTTCTAGCCTAAGCGTGGGGAACCTGCAAATTTCAGAGCCATAAAGTGCGGCCTTCTGGGCCTCTTGCGAAAATGCAAAATTATGTAAGAAATATGAAGTATACGCGATATATAATTCTGAAGTTACATATATCAAATAATATAGTGTTATACAAGGTAACCAAAAACATTCTTGCCGTTTTTGGCGTCCCACTAATCATGCACTCACAGAGAGGAAACGAAATGACACACGTGCCTGTAAAGCGATCGGGAGTTAGTCAGACCATCGGCATGCAGTAATATAAGCACGTTCCGTACATACAGCAGTCACAGCTTGTCCAATGTCGAAGAGAAATGGAGATATTGAAGCTCCTTATTCGCGTGTGTTTGTAGTATGACTTTAAGGTCCTGTTGATTGCCGCATCAAGTCGCCGCATATGCCAGGCATTTGGAGAGAATGCCGTGAACGAATAAACGCACCGCCAGGCATTGGTTCCAGAAATTCCGTTCGAGAGATGCGAGCCTTTCGAATGAATCTCGCAATGAACGACTGTATGTGTTGGATGATGAGGCCCTGAAAGCAGCCATCGACTAGTGTGATGAACTTGCAGAAAAGTTCCATGATTTCGCTGAAACAGTCAAACTACATCTGCATGTGATAGGGAAGTCACACAAGTTAAGAAAGTGAGTACCTCCACATACATTGTCGGCAGCTAACAAGGAACAACGAGTGACTGTTTATCCATGCTCACTCTGCACCATCCAACTTTGATCGCTTTGTCACTAGCTCGTTTATGATACTCCCAACAGAGATGGAGTGGGTCAAGTTTTCTGAGTAGTCAGTGGGTCGTGGGTCAACAGAATGTGACCTACTGTAACATCATCCACTGTAACCCACTGCGACCCACCACCTCCGTGATCCACTGCAACCCACCACCCACCATGACCCATTGCAACCCACCGACTCAGACTGACCTACCGAATCACTCTGCTCAATGCATTGTAGACAGTATCTTCTGAAGACTGGTAAATTTGTCTGTGTTTTACTTTCAAGATGTTCATTTTTCTTCCTTTTCCATTTGTTTCTGTCTACTCACCTGAGGTGAGTATATCTAAGCGAAAAAAGAACTTCAGGCACTTTTGGATATTGATATTTCTAATTGTAATAATAGCAATAGGACTTATACTACTACTTGTCTTTCGAGGCCTGAGAGTTTTTAGAGGAGCTAACTACTGGAAAAATACATTTTTAAATCACTGTAATGTATAAATTATTATATAAAAAATTGAATTTAAGCATTATGTCTACCTGATCATCACAGCTAAATTTCAAAGTCAAATGAAATTACTTTTGGTATATAGGGACTGTTGTTAGGCCTTATTCAAAACTGGGATGTTATATTGCTTTCATTATAATACATATCCTAAGGAGGAAGTGAGGATCCGAATTTTTGTGGGGAAAAAAATGAGTACCTCGCAAGCCGTTAAACTTGCGGAGCTGAGATTCGGTGTACTAACTCTTTATTGAAAATAAACAGAATGTGTCCTAGCATTTAAAAAAAAAAAAAAAAAAAAACTATCGGGGGAGGGGGACTTTCCATATATGGAAAATTGGTAGTGAGTTGGTTTATAAAGTTGATCGAAAACAATCGATATTAGCTAAGGAAAAAATTCAGAAACAAAAAATAGAGTGCTTCGCTTCATATATCCATTGCTTTCTACTATAGTAATTGCTGAAGCTTATGTTTATTATATGGAGCGCTTACAGCACAGGGCAATCAACGCATAAAGTTGTGAGACAAATAGACATAAAATTTGTACTGTAACCTAAATTACACAGAAATTTTAAGTTTGGATTGTACGCATAATTATATGGAACATTTTACACTTTTTCCCCCTTTACGTTGGTCTACTTACCTTGATTTGGAGCTTTCAAATTTCATCCTTTTTGCCACTGAAAAGTATCGATAATTCAACAACGAAATAATTATACTATGATAATTTAATTAAAATTCATCGTAATTTGGCCCATGACAAACAGTAGTGTGGTAATTGAAGGGGAAGAAGGGGGAAAATTCCCATTCACCTCTGAACACCTCCCCGGAACCTCGTTCCCTTTTGCTTTCTAGCGAGGGGCAGGAACTTGGTAATGATATCAAACCTTCATGTGTAATTACAAAAATTAAATTTATAAATAAATAAGAAATCATCAGTTTATCAGGCTTTAATTGATAATTTATGCACAAGATTCCCTATCGAAGGTGTGGTAGATGAAGTTTCTGTTCTCCATGAGTCGACATTGCCAACTGACATGGTCGATATGGAAAAGATGTATGGTGATAGAGAGGTGATTCTTCTTGCTGAGTAGTTCAAAACTGACCGAGAAAAATCGTTATCAGACTTAAGTCCAACAAGCAGATTGTCGATGCGGAGTTGCAGAAATCGGGTAGAAGTATTATCAATTTCCACGACAGAGTGCGAACGGGGATTTCCCCTTATGAATTTACAGACGACTGATATTAGAAATAGACTAAGTGCTCAAATATTGTCTAACTTGTTGTTCATCAATGTTAATGGCCCACCGCTAGACAAGCTCGAAATAGACGAGCTAGTTATTTCTTGGCTGAAGGATGGACATCATTCCGCTGCGGATGATTTACCACGAAAAAGTTCTGGAGGCCAACAGAAAAAAAAAACGATTTCAGATTTGTTTTAACGTGGCAAATTACGAGTTATGGAAAATGTATACTTGTATTACTAATGGTTTATTTGTGTTATTCAACTTTGTACCTAATTTTTAATAAGTATCTTCTTTGCTTTTTATGAACTAGAAGGTAAACTACTTTGAATAAATATACATAATAATTGCAATTATGCATATTTGTAACTTAAATTTAACGCGGTGTTTTAGTGATTACAGAAATACAATTAGTCTCTTTTAGTCTAACCGGCATAATCGTGGGACGTAAAACTTAAAGATTTCATTTCATTTTTTCAAATTACAATTATGAGCATACCCGAGCACCTTTATACGCTATGAAAAATTGATTGTTCAAGTCTTTTGTGAGAAAAATACTGTGAACTGAGAAATCATCTTTTTCCATGTTGTACAAGGGTATTTTCATGCGAATAGTTTTTTTTTGGGGGGGGGATGCGTTGAGAAATTAGCACTTGCAAGAATACTCTCTTAGTAGAAGTATATTTTAGGCACACACTAATTTCCCCCACCTCGAAGTGATTCAGTATCCTCACTGACGAACACTTTATCATCTTATATCTGTAAAGAGTGGTGCTTGAGCGATTGACTAGAAATTCAAACTCTGATTAGTGATAATTTCAGTCTTCTCGTGTTATAAGCTTAAACTCTTTAGTCAGTAGAGAAGAGGTTGTGGATCATGTGTCAGAGTTGATGACGATGGATTTTGGTGAGTCAGAGAAGGTCACAGTGAATGAGAGTGGTTCATGGTGGGTGGTGGGTCGTGTGTCAGAGTGGGTCATGGTGGGTGGTGGGTCAGTGGGTTGTGGGTTACGATGGGTGGTGGGTCAAGTCTTCGTTGACTCACGCCAACTCTAACTCCAAAACGTACCCGACATTGGTTATCGCCCTGTTCCTCACACCTCAAGACCACCTCTGCCCCCATAAAGGGTTACGCTCTCTGCATGGTGGCATTGTCGGCAAGTAGTGCATTACGAGCTTCTTCCACCTGTTCAGATAATCACTGCTGACGTGTACTCTCTGCAAAAGGTGCACCGTGCATTGCAGCAGAAGAGCCGGCACTGGTGAATCGCAAGGGTGTACTGTTACTGCACGACAATGCCAAGCCACATGTCGCAAAGAGGACCCGGACACCTCCAGCACCTTGGTTGGGATACACTGTCATGCAGTATATTCACCGGACCTTGCGCCAACAGATTACCGCTTTCATGGGAGATCCTTTTGAAATGAAGGAAACCTGTGGAACGCAGTCACACACTTCTTTGCATCACTACCGCAGAATTTTATCACCAGGGCATTGTGCGACTGCAGGAACGTTGGCGAAAGGTGTAGGATGGTGATAGACATTACTTCGAAACCTAAAGGTACATACTGTCCACTGTATTGCTATTTGTTCATATCACTGCTCTAGAACGACAAGAACTTTTTTGCAGCTTTGGATGCCTTGAGTAATATAGGTTGATTCTATACATTTTCTTGTGTTATTTATGTAACTAATGGATTTATTTAAAGCTATAATGTACGACTTTCTTGGAAAATGGGCATTGTCAATGTAACCTTTAAAACAAAAAATGGTTCCCCACCTCTGGTCTAGTCACAAAAATGGTTTATAAGCTACAGAGAGGAATCAGTAAATACTTGAAAGAGGACCTTTATTTTATAGAACTCGGTATACAAGACCATGACCCTTTCACGTGTACATACTTGCACAAGTAGCATATTGAATATGTATGCAACATAATTTCTGTGCGTTTATCACATTTATTCTATTATTTAAAAAAAATAATAATAAAACAGCCAAAGCAATTACAAAGAAAACAAAACAGTTTTAAAAGATTAAAAGTAATCTGAAATGAGAGCGAAAGAGAAAAACTTAAACAGGAAATGGCATGCAACCACAACAGTCAACAAATGATAAGAGGATATCATTGAAAACGAACTTTGCTTTTCAGCCTCTATACTCGAGTTAGATTTTTAAATTTTCAAGCTCCATCAAGCAGCTTCATCAATGTTTTGGACCCAACCCAAATCAAGTAACAAAGACTTGCTTAAGTAGAACACTAGGTGGGCAAGCAAGTGATGACCTAAGGCTGATAAAAAGTAACTCACTTCTTAAAAAAAAAAAAAAAAACTTAAATCATTGATTTCCACACTTACAAAAATGTTGGTTCTTTATGTGAGAACTTGAATGTATTTTAACATTTATTATGTTAATTAGTTTCAGCCAACTAACCAAACACCTGTTAGGATTTGGGGATGCATAAACAGAAGGCGCTTGACAATTATTCTTAAATAATTAATTTTATTAAAATTACAGCAAAATGATAATCTACAGAGAAATTGTGTGAAAACGTTGTCTTGTAAATGAATATATTTATTTGTACAAAATTTCAAAGCTTTAGTTAGCATAGAAGTGCGTACAAAGTTTAAGTTATAAGGTTTGATTTTTAATAAATACCAAAGTGATCTAAAAAAATATTGAATTAAAGAAAATGAAATCAAGTATTATACACTGAAAGAACCAACTGAAGCTATTGGTGGACAACAAAACAAGCGCCAACATAAGAAAAGCTAGGATTCTTAATTGGAACGTCAAGATATTGATTAAACACACCACGATTCTCTCAGTAATTACAACTTTGTTTATACATATAACATCGAGAACAATATATATTGTCCTCGAGAACTATGTAGTTCTAGGTAAGGCACGTTAGCTCAGTGGTAGATCCCTTACATCTGGTCCGTGAGGTCCGCGGTTCGATCTCCGGCCAAGTAAGTTCGTGGTTAACAACTTCGTGTCCGTAAGTTTTCTCGAGATGCTTCAGTCTCCTCCCACATTCTCATTCCTCCAATTCTTCCATCATCATTCATTTGCTTTATCATCGTCTCCCTAGCCTAACGTGTGTAATCGTGGGACTTTGAACTGAAACATTTCATTTTTTCCTACGTAGGTGCAAAATGAGGAAATTGCCTCTGCTACACAATTTTCTTGGTGGTGTATATCCCATTGTATCTCCTTTAGCATTTCTACAAGATGACAAATAAAGCTTTCTTGTCTCGTCTCGTAATTGTAGAAGTTTCATCTCGTCTCCATTCTCCAAATAGCTTTTGTCGTCTCGTCTTGAAGTTTTTCTCGTCTCGTTTTGTAAACGTATGTACAAGCTTTATTACCTGATTTTTTCTTCATTTCATCTAGAACAGAGATTCCCAAGCTTGTTTACTTCGCGTCCCCCTTCGTGACTCCTGCATATTTCATGTCAGGGGCGTCATTTAGGAAGGCAGGAGGAGCCAATTTCCCCCCCAAAGAGTTTGAGGAATACATATATATACTTTAATCGATTGCCTACAAATATAAAGTATAAAACATGAAAGTCTTATTTCCGTGATGCTCTTGCCTCCCTCAAGCAAAGTCTGAAATGACTCCCCTGTTTCATGTCCCTTCGTTTCGTCCTTACTTCTCGGTTTCGAGACGAAACGAGAATCTGTGGTCAACATGAAGAAAGGCGTAGTAAGTAAGTGGGAAAAGGATAGTCGCTATATGTTAATTTTCAATTTGGTAATTTAGTCAAATAAATTAAAATGAATGAATTTTGAAATTTTATTGGTTTGTATGTATGTTTTGTTATTGATTTACTTAATATCGGACTTCCGAAGAGAAACATCAAAGAATCTAACGACCTTGTCTATAGCGACAACGCCCAGTCACGTTCCCTCTTCAGTTTTATTAGGAAGAGGAAAAGAAAAGTGACAGGCCGGTAGCCAGCCCAGAAATGTAGGGGGGGCCGGCTGAAGTTAGGGGGTGCCCGATCCAACTATATTATAGTTCATCACCGTATTATAGTTCATTTGCAAGCCTACCGTGAAAATTTTAGGGGGCCAGCGAAAATTTATTGGGAGGCCCCCCTAGACCCCCCTTGGATACGGGCCTGAAGAGTGAGGTGGAAGAAGAAGGTAGGAGAAAAGAAGGAAAAGAGGAAGAGGAAAAGGAGAAAGGAAGAAGGAATTAGAGATGAAGAATTACTAGATAATGATGGGAATATAGTAAAGAACCTTGAATAGTTATTGAAAAGATGATTCATACCCGAATTTTGTCATTTGAGAATCAATCCTGAATTGATTCTGAAGAGACACATGTGCTCTCATACTATCCTGACCTGGATCCAGGCAACTGCACAAGTGGGAGTTGCCCTAACCCAGCCCAGGTGACGAGAAGTTTAATTTAATAGATTGCCTGTTATCTCCAAACGTTAAATAATCTTAATCCAGTATCTGAGTATCCATGATGGAGATCAAACACACATTTGAATTAGCGAAGAAAGAAAAAATCCAAATTAATTTACACAATTTCCACAAATAAAAGTTGTGAGATTCCTGAAAAGACTGTCTTTATTTGAGCTTTCCTCCCTGAGGCGGTTTAGACTAATTTAGTTATCTTTCATGACCTCCGTCATACACCAATACATATAATATGCTATTACACACTTATTATAAACACTATCGTCATAAATCAATATTAAATGCTATTACTTAAGACTAAATTGTCACTCATTCACGCACACGCACATACATACAGGACAATGTATTGTTATAGGTGAATCAGTTTTAAAGAAACCAACATCTACAATTTGTGGACACTTATTACATCTATTGAAAAATTAAACACGAAATGAGAACATGCAAATGAGTATACATATAAATGTATCGTTCCCCATATAATATTGAATTACAGCTATGTAGATAAATATATTCGTTAGTAACAGATAGACAAAAAAAATATTTTTTTAAGTGTTGATAAAATAAGATGTACATCTTTCTACAATATTATGTAATGATCACCTAGGATCAGGACAATATACACTGGAAGAATGAAAAAAAATATTAAATCTTTACTTCTAATATTGAACAAAATAAACTTGTACTTTCCTACAAGAAAACGCTGAAAAAATGTCCGTGGTTGCATTAAGACACGGAACACAAGCTACTAAAAATTAACTTCCTAAGTAAAATTTAGTTACAGAAAGTAGCTCGTGACCTGAAAATCAAGAACAGCAAGCAGTACTTAAACTTCGGGTTTTGAGGTCACAAGGGGTCGTTCTCGAATGGTAAGCAAAGGTGCTGCACGTTCGCCGACGAATTCTTGATTAACAGGCTGCCTTGATTTCGTAAAAGAGAGGTCCTGAGTTCATGCCAGTTCTATCCAGCTTCATAAGCCACACAAAGAGGTTTGCTGTGGGCTACCACTGATGCTATCCTTGGAGGTCCAAAGTTCGATCCCGACTCCGTAGCCACACAAAGAGGTTTGTTGTGGGCTTGCAATCTGATTGCTGCTCTAGGCTTGGAAGAGGAAGAAGTGATGCATCTAGTGATCTATAGTGCCCATAATTAGTGTGTGATTATCGTGTGGCAAGAATATAAGACCAGAAGCTGACTTCCAAGACGAGGCCGAAACATGTAAGTAGCAAGTAATGGAATTCAATGCATAAATGATAGATTCACTCTTAAGGCAGTTTTAAGCGATATAGCCCAAGGCTTATCTTATGCCTGGCGTATTATTTCAAATCATCTTTCTTTATAGATCAGACAGAATCTATATTATTTAATTAAACTCTATTAAACTAACTTTTATGACACACAGAGTTTGACCCTGGTTTAGCAGATAAGCAGTAGTGACCAACAGATTCCCATTTGTTGTATGTATAGCTTATGTAAATAAACAATCATCATCATTATATGTTTTCTCTCTTATTCCATTTTGCAATTCTCAAATAAGTTTAACGAAAGGTTGTAAGAACTAGTAGCATTATATTAGCGAAGGTTTACCAAGTAGTTTGTAAAATAAGTGCGTCCTTATTTATGATGGAATTGCAGGGGCTTATCGCCCAGCCTCGTTAGGGAGAAGAAGAATATATGGTTTATTGCATTGCAGATAGCATACCCTACAGGGGAATCGAGTCATAGGTCACACTCTATCACTGTACAACCACACCGATACTAATAAGAATAGTTATATTCTAAGAGAAGAAACATTATCATGTTCTAATTACATTAAAAAACTTAAAATGGTGGTTAGAATGAGTCTGTATGTCATGAAAAAAATAAAAGAAAGAAAAAGTAATAATCCAACGAGTTCTCGCTCGTACTTTCAGACAACATGTGAACTCACACGTATTATCAAAGCACCTTTTTGGTGTCCATGCTTTAACTTCATTTTCTTTAAATGTACACATATGAGATCATGTTGATGAATTTTAAATAACACATATTCAGTCTATAGACATATTTGTCTATACATCTTCGATTTCCTGAATTAAAAGAACAAAGTTATGTTACTAACACCAAGGTGACTACGTCACTTATCGGGTCATTTCAGTTAATAACTCGTTCGTTGACCAGCTTTAAATCGCTATCGCCTTATATAACAACGCGCACACATTTGTAGTTATATTTGTACAACGTATAACAAAACGAGAATATTCTAAGTCCAAAGGGATTTCTTTTTCGTATCAAGACTTGCTCACTGAGATGGAACACTGTTTAGATTTGAGGATTAGTATATAATGGATAAGATTGAAACGCAGTGGTACAAAAGGATTCCAGGTTTGTAAACTTGAGGGTAGATTTGCTGATAAATTAGGGTTACGATTACGACCTGCCTTAATTCCATGCTACATGCAGTTAGGATAATAACAGATGATGTTAATAGTTTCATATATTACTTAATAATATTACAAAATTTGAAGAAAATTATCTAACATGCGGCGCTATTTTAAAATTTACATTTTATATTCGTCGAATATTTTGAAACTATGGCAATCCAACGATCGTTCGGGGTTAGGTACCAAGACCCTTTACACATATTTATCTACTCAATTAAAGATTATACATTTCACTTTAATATCATATTTATATTCCACACGTATTTACATATACATATCTCAATATATATATATATATACTCAATAATCATTTAAACTTTCAAATTAATAGCCCCGACAAATTAATTTTTCCAGGTTGCAACACTTCATACAAGAAAAACCGACTATATCACAAATCTAACTAATCGACCGCACATAATGATAAATTTCATATTCTCAAGCATTCTGTTTGAAATAGTGGACATTTAATGTGTAAGGCCGGCACGTAAACACAGGATATATATATATATATATATATATATATATATATATATATATATATATATATATATATATATATATATATATATGACTAAAAATTTTAATAATACCTTTGGGCCCAACCAACTACTACAACATTCACCTTTATGATAACCAATAGAAACGAAAGTAGAAATGACATAGTCTAACGGAGAATTCCAAACGGATACTGATAAAAGGAAAGAAAGCAAAATTTAATCGTATACTGAACCACCGCTCACTATCGCAGTGGGTCAAAATGTGGTGGAAAACGATTCCTTGATATTCAACATCAACAAATACTCCACGAATCGTTGCTCGCGACATCTCAGTTGGTAATTCAGTTCAAAAGATATGTTAAATGGTAAAACATTTGTCAAGTTAAAACTTGGGGGGAAGGTTGGAAAATTTTAAAAAAATCTTAAACAAGAGAAAATAGAAGTTTAGCTAGAGAAGGGATGGCAGCGGCGCGCCAAAAGAATAAGGTAGAACACTAAAACTACAAAGATAAGTGGTCGAATTTAGACATATGACAATCCACAACCAAATATACTTTTATATGCCGAAAAACCGGCGGCCTACTAAATACGTGGCCTAAATATATATATCTCCAAGCCCACGAGCTAGTCTGTGTCCTGAGCAAGATTTCTACAAAGACAGTGGCTTTATGTAAATCTCACTTCGCGCCGTGTCCGGCCAAGACCTTGGAGACTTCGGCCCTACCGGAAGGTCAGTGTGGCCTCTAATTTAGAATTTCTAAATAAAAAATAATCCGATCCCTCAGAAATTGAGAAGAGTTACGAATACAGTATGGAAACTAGAACAAAGCCGATAAAATAGAGGAAATTCTAACAGGGATTTGCCAAAATTAAAAAAAAAATAAAATAAATTTTATACTAGTAAGTTTTCTGTCAAATCCCACTAGACGCTACCAGTCCGCAAGGGTGCTAACCTTGAGGCGTCAACTAATTTCAAAACACTATATCTACTAGAAATAGAAGAAATGAAAATTCACGGACATTGGGGATTTTGGACGCTCTGGTACGGTATAATGAGATTCTACTGTAATAAATTTTCTATATTATTCGATCCTATCCACTTCGTTACCTCTGCGAACATTAGTGAACTTGGATTATCAGGCGACGTGAAAAAATTCAAAGTTGCAGAGTAGTGTCGCAAATGTAAGCTGAGTGCATATATTTAAACCGTACCAATTCTGCAAATAGCTATTATGTTCTGTGATTAATTGGAAACAATCCGGAATCATTTGTTACATGACCACTATTCGCATCATCAGGCTGGATGATCAGTTAGTATGTCCGATTACTATTAAATGTTGAGCCACAAAGTGAAACTACAATCCACCATTTAACACGACACACTATCCTTACACAAAATTCTAACGTAAAGATTAATGTACTAAGCATTTATTATATATATATATATATATATATATATATATATATATATATATATATATATATATATATATACAATCAACATCTTCTGGCAAAATTACAACTGGGCACATATATGCAGGGCGTCCTATTATTTACTCACACTCACTACAATATATATGTATATATATATATATAATCACTATCTTTATTCATTTATATTTATTCTCAGTTATAAAAACTTCTTTATAGACACCCTATTCCATCATTCTGCCCTAGAGTGTTTAACGCAGTCTCAATATATATATTAAAATCAACAAGTCACTACAGTACACTGATCAATAAGTGAGAATTTGTACGAACTGATACTAAATTCTTTCAGTGCAAACTACTGTATATATTTCACTTCACGGCTTCATATTTTTATATGCAATGAGAATTCAATATCATTAACTATCCTCTTAACTGAATGCAATTATATTTTTAAAGTGTCAACAATGCGATCGTTCACAGAAAGCAACGGAGAGAGAGAATTTGAAACCGCAGCTTGAGAACAAAAATAAAGCGCAGTTTGATTTTGTTAATAATTCGATTACCTAACAATATAAATGATTGTGCTTTTCAGAGATACCGAATTATAATGTATTTTTTTGTCTACATATTTATTCATATGGACCAGAATTAATATTTAAGCATCAATAATTACAAAAAAGAGTAATTTTCGGGTGGACTAGATCCTTAAGTTACAGAGGAACAAAACACTAGCAGCGAATAGTTCATAGCCCGAGCGAGTTGGCGTTGGTAGTATGAAAACAAACTTTGCACTACTAAACACGCTTTGTACTCTGTCATAGTTAACCATAAGCAATATACTATGTAGTTACGGTACGGAATTAGTATGAATTTGCATTGTGTATTAATTTACATTTAAACTGACCAAAAGAAATTAATAATTACACGACAATACGCTGTCCGTAAATAAATATATCATAATTTCACTTACACATTACTTCTACTATCTACGTACTAAATCACACATACATGCTCCATCCGACATAAACTAAGAAAACAAATATTAATACATATCCCTACATATGTTAATTCATATTATCACACGACTCAAATATACGTAAATCAAACAATCACTAAATTTCACCATCCTAAACCGGCTCTATGAATTGGGGAAAGGAACGGAATAATCAGAGCCCAATGGCCCTTCTAATAATTAAATCATGTTTTCCAATTACTATTAATGAAAAAGAAAGATAGGTCCCTTTCCTGATAGGAAAAGAACCCTCACCAAAAATCGTTTAATCCATTTCCGTTGGAAGCTTTATCAATTCAAGAATAAAGTAGAGTCCCTGTTAACGTTTACACTGACATAATGATAATTAATTCTACTACCAATAATTCTACTACTACATACAAAATATATAGATGGGCAGGTTACCGTAACCCTAAACTGAACTTTTGGAGGGTGAAGGAAAATTTCAAAGGGGAAAACATTAATCTCAAAAAACTTAATTTGAAATATCACACAACCGCAAAACCAATTCACTTTGATGCTACTCCTGTCCACAACTATTCATATCAAGTCTGTTTTCACTGCAGAATTTAACTGTTCAGGGCTCCCTTCTCCTTCCAACAAGTTTATTTATTTACTGAAACTAATTTTACCTGAATATTTAATGAAATTTCAGTCCTTTTATTAAATTTTACTTCCTCATTACGACAGGAGGTGTTTCCCCGATGACTGCTGCTGGTAAAAGACGATGTCATTAGCACCTGAATACTGAGATGGAATATACTTCTCAAATCAGAGCAAAGTGTTTTGGCGTCGGAAAATATAAAACGAATAGAAAATAGTAAAAACTGGACGAAACCAGATTTTGGGAGGATATGGGCATCAGAGCGACGAAGGGGGTCTGAATTATTCTGGCAAACATCAAATTGGTAGGATATGAAACATCGGATCGGATATGAAACAACATCGGATATGAAACATTAGTGTCATAATGAAAAGCTTAATGACAGCATAATTCAACAGCAAGTTTCATGTTTATAGGTGGCACAATTATCGTATAGCATCAAATTTTAGGCTTAAACAAAAAAGTTAACCTCGATTTTCTTGAAAACTATGCATGAGGATTTACATTCACCCATATCATTTTGTTCAGCTTAATGAGATATATCGACTAGAATATGGCTTATCTTTGGATATTTCTTTCGTTAAACGCTATTAACATAGAATTTTACTTTCAGTTATTTTCATTGAACATTTATCTTAGTACTAAAGTGTACCCATAGAATGAAAAAAAAAAACTTTTCTTTCTTTTCTTTCTTTCTTTCTTTTTTTTCAATTTGAGGTCGTTTATTCATCTCTCATTCTGAGAATGAGGGTTTTCAGTTTAGTTGACAAATTTAACTTTGAAAAGTAATAATACGAAGCGTAATAATGATAAAAAAAATGTTTTACAATAATTTTCCTATGTCTTTTCAAATCGCTCTGACTATTAAGTAAAATTATCTGTACTACTACCATTTCAGTTTGAATCAATTAGATGAAGGAGTATATCATTATAATAAACATTTCATTACCATATTCGCAAGCTCTCATTTTACTATCAGTGAATATACAGTAATAACAATACAGATTGAGGTTGTGTTCTTTTTATGGTTCCCGACAGTTACTAATGTAATACGTTATATAGGCCTAATATACATGTACTAGAGATAAAAGCTTGCAATCTTTACGAATGATGTTATGACAGTTCTTCTGCTCATCATTAATCCATCCTTCTAGTTTTCAGTCCCTGGAAACACTGATATATTTGTTCTTAAGCAGGTGGAGAACGCTATTTTGTGGAATATGGACTAATATAGTATGCACGCATGGTAGCCACTTAAACGCGAACTTCCAAGCTCGCTTACTGAAAATTATCGCTGACAGTACTGAGATGTGTACTGTACTCAAGACTAGTGGCAGCTCTTGAGGGAAGTCATCGCTTCAATTAGTAGATTAGGTAAGTTTTCTTCCTTCAGTTTCAAGCGATAAAATTTTAAGTTTTACGGATGTCAGAACCCTCGAGAGCCGTCATTGTTTAAAAAGTAGATTTCTCAGACAAAATTTGGATATTAAACAAGACTGAACTATTTTAATGTGAATGCATCATCTTCCTAATGTGAAGTTCAATAATTCTAATAGCGCTATACGTAGTTAGAAATTTACAATTTCGTCACTCTTAAAAACTTTATTTTATTTTGTTTTACTTGGACACGAAGTACGTAGACTAGAATCGGAAGTACTAGACTATAAAGTATATTTAAATATTGTACTTCTTTAATACTATTACTACTAATAATAGAGGAGAAGGTGGTAGTATGGGACAGTCTTATTCCTTGGCAGAAATCGAAAGTATTAAGGGAAAATGTATTGATTTAAGTAAGGTCCCATTGTCGTATATCTGAGCATCATATACGAAAAGTTCCACTTTGAAAATCGCAAAATACCAGAAGTATACTGCAAAAACTTAAACATGCTTCAAAATGTACATCTGCGGAAAGATGTGGTAATTTGGGATAGATCATATATGTAACTAAAACATAAAAGTATGTACAATACTTGTAAGCAAATGCTTGCAGTGGACCAAATAAAGCAATGCAACTGCACGTAGCAACTTTATGGAACTATATTTCGGTGTTTAACTACAGATCAAGCAGAGAAATGTTTTCTACTCTGCTAGGACGAGAAAGTGTTTCATTAAGGACTGTGAATGTGGGACATACAATAAAGTCTCACTTGAAAAAAATCACATACGAAAACACAACGCCTACAGGCAGAGCATTCCACATGCGCCCATCTGCCACACACAATACACCGAATCCATACTTCACCAGGTTTTGAATTATTGTAATTTACGCCACAAAACATACATTTAGCATTTGCATCACCTATTTCTGTTTCAACTTTAATTGGAATTGATAGAACTGTGTCGTCTGAAGATACTGACATATCTGAGTCGTCGGAATGGATACGGATGATTGCTCTGTCTGGGTGAATTTACTACGGACATTCAGTTTTTGATTTCTTGTTTCTTTCCCCATTTCTTTTGAACTCCCTTAGGCACTGGTCCTAACTTAACCATCGGCATATCCACAGACACCAGCGTGGCAACCTGTGAAATAAAAGATGATGTTATATTATGGGACACCTCCTACCTGTGTGTCCCATAATACCACCTCACGCGTATAACATTTTAACACACTACCACTAACCTATCCATTAACTTATTGGATTCACATTACTACTACTACATTTAACTCCTACATTTAATTCCTATGATATGTGTGTTGCAATCCTCCTTTACAAAAGTTTTCACTCGTGCACAAATTAATGTCGACTTGCCAGAACAACACTTCTTAACCAACTAGCGCCTTATGCCTTCTAGAACCTTCTAGTAGCCTCTAACATAGTATGACAGCATCACCAATAGAATGTAGTAATACTTCCACACATACGCATGTGTCTCATTTTCCAACCCCGTCTCATACTACCACCTTTTCCTCTAATAATATATCATATAAAAGCGAAGTGAATGTAAACTTCTGTCTGACCGTATAACGAAATAACTACTGAACCAATTAAAATGGCATGATTATCAACAACAGGCCTCCCAAAGATAATATTACTATATTAAATTAGTAGTCTAGAATTGTTGAAATAATTGAAAACAACCGATATTAGTGTCTAATTCTAATCCGTAGTTTCCAGCGTCCTTAAGATGAATAGTATTACTTTCAATCCCGTTTAAGACTATATTCATCAACTGTCTGAAGGAGTGGGAGGAAGTGATATGTAAAAATAATCGAACACGACCAATGTTAGTAGCCAATCCAAAGTTTGCGGTCACTGAGATGAATAGTTACACACCCGATGCCGCTTAAGTCCAAATTCATTCCTCGTTGGCATGGGGGATGAGAGATGGAAAGGAGGTGACTTATGGATTTTGATCATTGCACTTTCGTTGTAATGCATGCCCTAAGGGAATAGGGTTCAATGGGGTAAGAGGTGGAGGTGTGAAAGGGTTCAGGAGAGTTGAGAGGCTGAGGATGATGTAAAATAAACAAAAACGATCAATACTAGTGTCCAATTCATAGTTTTCGGGATCGTTGAGAAGAATAGTGATACTTTTGATTAGGGATGCGTACGAGTCGAGACATCTCGAATCTTGACTCAAATTCGAGTCGAGACAGTTTGTACAATTCGAGACGAGTCGTGACAAACGTATTTCTCGACTCGAATTTTCTGGTCGAGACACGAGTCGAGTCAAGTCGAGACTACTCGTAAAAATCTCGACTCTACTTAAATATCTCAAAAATCTTTCTATAATTTTTAATATTATTTTGAAGAAAGTATTCACTCAGAAACACTCGGCAAGAGAATTTCGGAAACTGCAGGACTTGCCAGGTGTTCGAGGAGTGCTGTGGTGAGTGTTTTCAACAAGTGGCGAAACTAAGGGGAAACGATGTCCAAATGTCGAGAGGTTGTTCGCTCCCACCTCATTACAGATGTCGGACATCGTAGGCTGGGCAGACTGGTAAAACAGGATAGGCAGCGAACTGTGGCGGAACTAACATCAGACTTTAATGCTGGGCAAAGTACAAGTGTGTCTGAACACACAGTGCACCGAACACTCCTAAAATCCGACGATCGATTTATAATATTCTGTTACTAATACGTCCGCTCATCCATTATATCCTCATTGACAATGATACTCTCTACTTAAATATGAACCGAATTTGCATATGGTGCACATCTTGTTTAAAACAATTTTCAGGAGTAAAAACCTTGAATTATCAAAAGGTAAAAATAAACTTAAATGAACGTTTTTCGAAACGAATTTTGCACTAATTCTGCGATTCATTTAGCGAAGTTGTTAATAAAAATTTTAATACGAGCATTTTCGGATACAAGCAGTGGTGGTATTCAACCGGTTCGCACCAGTCCACTAGAACCAGTTGTTAAAACATTTCGAGTTCGCAGAACCGTTTGTTATACTCACAAGGGAATATTCTGATTTGGTGAATTCGATTGCTGAAAATGATTGCTAGCACTGGATTCAGCACCAAAAAGAACAGAAAGAAAAGGGGATGTTTAGTGGCAGACCGTATACAGGGTGAGAGATAAGTGAGGGCAAAGTGTGAAGATAGAACGTAGAAAATATTTAGAAATGCCATATTAATTTTGAAACGAGTAGGGGATTGAGGTCAAATGTTGGATATGAGGAATCCATGTAGAGATCCACTGAACAGGCGTAATGTGAATCATGGGGGACATCTGAAAAACAGCCATGTTGGAATTAACGCAAAAAGGATATACGAGAAGGGTGTCATGTGACATATGACTCTTGATGCACACAGTCTATTGAAATCTTTAGTAGCTGATACAGTTTGAGGCGTCTGTAACAGTAGGTGTTCCACTGTCGTAGAGGTGGCGTGAATGAGGCCACTTTCCAGCCAACAAACGTCGCGATCCACCCAATATTCGTTCATATGTTGGTAAAAGTGCAAATATTACCAAGAACAACCTGAAAGAGATCATGACTGACGTTTCCTGGCCTTCTGTAGAGGAGATAATAATATCAATCATCTGATGCTTCGCCCCCTGTGCCCCCCCTAAGGCGGTGGTTACCAAAATAACATTCCAGATATGAAAAACGCATACTTTTTTGCTACAACGACGCCAAATTTCACATTATTTGAGAAAAGTACCTTTTTCTCGTATCTCCCTACTAGGGATAATAATGGTGATTTTTTTATTTTTGAAAGGGAGCTATAGCCCCACATAAGTCACTGGCCATGAAAGGAGCATTTGAATATTACTTTTGTGACATTTATGAAAAATCTGATGCTCACTGGCATTTCCGGAACGAAATTTTGAATTTTTATAAAGATCCATCATCTAATGCTTCGCCCCCTGTGCCCCCCTAAGGCGGTGCGTTACCAAAATAACATTCCAGATTTCAAAACACATACTCTTTTTTCTACAATGACGCCGAATTTCAAATTAATTAACAAAAAATACCTTCTTCTCATATGTCCCTAATAAGGATATTTATGATTTTCTTATTTTTGGAACGGGGCTGTAGCCCCATTATCAGTCACTCTTACATGTAAGGAGCATTGGAGCATTAATTCTGTGACATTCGTGATTAATCTGACGTTTACTGGCACTCCGAAAATAAATTTTGGGATTTTGGTAACACGTCACCCACCACCTTTTTACGCCCCTTGCCCCCCAAAAGGGAGTCCTTGACAAAATAATGTTTGAGACGGCTTTACTAGCTTTGTGAATGAGTGTTTTTTTTTTCATTTTGTAACAAATACAACTCATTTGCCGAAAAATCTTTACGAATAATTATTGGAGAAAACTGCTTCCAAAATTTAACATTGAATCTCCCATAAGAAAAATGAACTTTTGAGTTTACATCCCCAAAAGGGGGGCTAAACAGCAATTTTCTCATATTTCCTTTAGAAATTCGAAAAATTCAGATATTTCTCAATAAGAGTACCAAATTTTAATTTAATAGTGTGAAAACTTCATCTTCTCCCAGTGTTGTAGAAAATTACACGAATTATGGAACAGTATATATAAAGGGAGAGAGAGAGAACCGGTTGTTTAAAAAATGGAATAACACCACTGGATACAAGACACGATTTTGTTCAATAATAATAATAATAATAATAATAATAATAATAATAATAATAATAATAATAATAATAATAATAATTCGGACTAGTTCGTTAATAAAATCAGTCCGTTAACATCTTATCGGGTAACGATGACACAGTGGCTATCCATATACCATACATGAAAATATTTCGCATGATTTTTTTGTACTTTCTTTAGCAATTTTATTTTTTATTTTTATCTATTTTTTAGGTTTCAAAAGTATGTGGAACCAAGACTTAGGTAAATTTACGTGTTACTCATAAATTTTTAAAACTATGCTTTTATCTCTGCACACCAATAAAGATCTACTTAATAAGGCATCATGCTTTGAAGAAAATAGCAATAGCAAGTTTTGAATTATCATCTAAACTTTATTATTATTATTATTATTATTATTATTATTATTGATAATACTCAAAAAATCGTGTCTACTACGCGAAAATACTGTTACTAAAATTTTTACTAAAGCATTGCTAAATGAATCGCAGGATTAGCGCAAAATTCATCTCGAAAAATATTCATTTAAACATTACTTTTACTTTGGTAATTCGAGGTTTTTACTCCTGGAAATTGGTTTTTAAACCAGATGTGCACCATACGCAAGTTCGGTCCATATTTTAGGTAAAACATCATTGTCAATGACAATATTTCAAAATCATATTCTCAAAAACTGATCTACTACAGGAAAAGAGCAATAATATGTATCGATGCTTGTACGTGAATGAATAGACTCATTTTGTTATCACTGTCACTAAAACCATAAAATAACTAACGACCACTTTACCATTTTATAGAATTTATGCTACGTATCCATTACAGTTCATTACATCAATTAAAAGTGATTAAAAACATAAGTCATTCCTTCCAAGGTATTGCACTCCTTAAGAGTTACATTTAGCTCTAAAAATTCTTGACTATTGTGGTTATACTGTTATATACATATGTTACTTTCCTTTTTGTGTTCTTTGTCTTAACGATATAGCATTCATTACATTATCAAAGACAAAACAAAAGTGTCGTTCTTTCTTGGCAATTATCAATGTACCCACATACAAACAAAAACTGTTGAAGTAATGAACTTTTAATTTTGTAAATAAAAGCTCATAATAACAACCCGATCTTTATAGAAAGTATTTAAACATCTGCGTAAACGCTCAAGATATAATTTCGTAGTAAACACGTCAAACTTTAACTTGTTAAACCAGGGATGCAATAAAAGCGAAAGATACTTCACCATTAGTTTCAAGAGCTGAGTGGCTCTCGCAATTGGCGTATTTTTTTCTTTTATCTAAATTTGACTTTCCTTTGAATGCGAACATTCTTATAAACATGAATTAAAAAGTGTTCTTCAAGTGCTATAAATTTCCGAAAATAACAATATAAGCCCTAGCTCGAAAAGTATGGGATCTACAGAAAAGCGGTTCGAGATATCTTAAACAAAATAGTAGGGCCTAGGGCCTTATATCTTTTGTATAAATATTTATGTTTAAAAATCGTATAGTGCTTGCGCAATAAATTTTAGGAAACAACACAGGGTATCTGAGAAATTTTAAGCAAGTACCTAAACCTCGTTTCTAAAATTCTTTGGAGCGGTGTGGTTCCAAAATATTCATACTTTCAAACAATTCCCAAGCTAAAGTACTTTTTATTATTATTATTATTATTATTATTATTATTATTATTATTATTATTATTATTATTATTAATTATTATTATTATTATTATTATTTCGGCAAGTTATAGCTGTGAAAGAATACTTTTTTTTAAACAATATTGGTGATATTTTCTTTTACATTTGGTATAAACAATCATTTTTCGAAGTTTTTATTATATTTCGTCACCCTCAATAACAGATATGTACAATAAAATGTTTCCATTTCAACTGCACGCGCAAACAAAACCGGAAATCTCGTTATTTTTTTCAAGAAGCCACAAAAGTTAAAAAGTAAGGTTTCTAGTACGTAACTGTCAAAATCAGTTGTAGTTTCTAGTAACTGGGTTTCTAGTAACTAAGGAGTATTGGGCTAAATATTATGAAGATCTCATATTTCTAATATGTCCAGGTAAGTCACTAGATTTTCAAAACATAAATTCATTTTGAGTTCTAGTTATTCTTAACGGGATAACTATGTCTTATCTTTCTTTTGCTACTCTTAAAGTAAGGAAGTATAAATTGAAAGTTTTCAGTCTCAAACTTTTAAGGAGCTTTAGTTTGCTATAAAAAAAAGGTCCTTTAGGCCTATATATTCGCTCTGTCTGCTCGTGTATCCATCCGCGAAACACAAAATCTCAAGAACTATTTGATGGATCAACATTAATTTTAGCCAGGATACAGAGCGTAATAAGTTTAGAATCGAGTTCGTTGATGAACGTGATATTTAAATCAGAAGTGACAGAAATGAACCATTTACGGTTTTTACATTGAGTACTATAGAGCAAAAACTGTAATAGATATCGAGAAGCAGCTTCTTGCAATCGATAAAGCGTCTAAAGAGAACATTTAATATCCAATCTTAAGACACTGCCAGGCAGAACTGTATTGATGAAAAAGTGACTTACTTACGTTACCAAACATAGGTGAGCGAGCGTCAGCGAGCGAAGGGGTTAGAAACCCCGCAGGGCTTGTTTCATTCCACCTTGATCCTCCTGATAAAACGTCACACTCGGGAGGTCCAACTTCGATGCAAATCTAACCTCACCTGCAGTACGAGCGGGACGACTGCCCCTGGGCGCCGAAGTAAGGGGACGGAAAATTCGGGAAAGTAAAAGAGAGAAAAAATTACTTGGAATATATGTATGGGCAGGGGTGTAGCCAAAGGGGGGGCCATCGGGGCCAGGCCCCCCAAATGGTTTCCTGCCCCCCCAAATGACAGCTTTTAAAACATCATAGTAAAATTATCTCGCTTCATTCATTTAAAAGTAACAAAGTTTATTGACAATTAATAATTTACGGTAAAATAGTATGAAGAAATATTGTTTTTCCATACCGATCGAAAAATAGTATAGTATCTCTTCCTTATACCGATCGAAAAATAAGATACATTTTTGTGACAGCAGATTACACAATTTACTGCGATTTATATTTGACAGTTTGAAGACAAACGTTTTAACAAGGTACTACTACAAATACAGTCATAAAACTGATTTGTAAGTACAGTATATTTTTATATGCTTTAACAAGTGTTTTAAAAGACATAGAGGATGAAAAATTTGTTGAGAAACAATGTTTTTATTCAATTTGGATTTCATTTGCTCTCTCTTTTATTTCTACTCAGGTTACAAAATAATATTTCTTTTTTAGTCACGAATAATAAATAAATATTTTTGTCAGGAAACCTCAAAGAAATTAAGTGAAATTTCAAAGAAAATCAATCTTGTGTAGATAGGTTCTGTATACAAGGTCTTAAATTTAAATATAAAAGTAACCAAGAAAAGTTTTCTTGCTTTCTCACCCACCACCTTCGAATATCGATATGTCACCTAACCTCACCTAACTACCAACTTCGAACATCGACGATCTTCTGAAAACATTATAGATGACCATGGAATCCATCGCGGTAGAACTTGGTGGGCAGTGAAACGAAGAAGGTATCAGGTGCATTTTGGACTTTTACTAGGGATTTGAACTGGCGTCCTCTAAGGTGATTGTCCAAAGAATGGAACACGTGATAATCGGACGGTGCAATTCCCGGGGAATATAGTGGTTGCAATATTGTTTCCCATCCAAGGCGGAGAATGGCGTCCTGAGTCATCCTAGCCACGTGGGGCGTAGCGTTGTCCCGTAAACGAGGACCCATTTGCAATTCAGAAGTGATGGCTCCAGGGTTTTGAGTTTTAGTTGAGCACAGCCCAACTGCTGACACTACACAATTGCATTGATACTCTGACCAGCTGGTAGCAGTTCCCGATGCACGATGCACCAAACACAAAAGAAGGACCTTTTTCCGGTACAGTGCTGGTTTTGGCTGTTTTGAAATTGGTTCATGGGATGCTAACCAATGATGACGGCGCCGTGGAGCTTCGTATAGGACACACTTTTTATCACATGTCAACGCCCTGTCCAGAAATGGCTCCGAAACAGTAAATAAACACAGGCGACTGCCGCGTTGCCTTCTGGCCCGGAGTCAAAACGTGTGAGACCCATCGACCCAACTTGTAGTGCTTCCCAAGTTGATGGATGTGCTGCCGAATTGTTTCTCCACACACTGAATTGTAGTCCCAGTTCCGCTTTGTACATGTGTTGGTGTTTGGCAAGTGGTATTTTCGAGTGTTTCGTCATCGTCCTTAAACTTGTTAAACCATCGCTGAATTGTCCGCGTCATCACGACACCTTCACCAAAGGCTTGGAATATCTTTCGCCCCCTCTACAGCGGCGTTTGACCTCCATTTGAAGTCGTTCAGCATACATGCTCTTATGACACTCTGTGGATGTTCCATGTTCCCTCTGTCTTTACGCAAGTTCATGGTGTATCTGAATTGCCACAACCAGGTAGTATGTTGGATATAGCCATACCAACAACTGACGTTCGCCTATCTCCACTCGCATTGAACTCACGGTGTGAGGTCCAATTGAACACAGACCTCCACGAAAAGGGACAGAACTTTCTTGGTTACCTTTACAGCTATGCACAAAAGTATAGCGTTTGGTCCCGGGCAGAAGTTCTTGACTAAACATAATAAAAACTATCTTGAATATAATTTACGGATAATAATAATAATAATAATAATAATAATAATAATAATAATAATAATAATAATAATAATAATAAGAAGAAGAAGAAGAAGAAGCTAAAATAGTGTTTTTAGTTTTCTAGAAAGAAACCAAAATTTTCCTTTCTTTCAGGCATCAAAAACACTGTTTTTTTTTTTTTGGCTTTGTACATTGTAGCTGCCCCCACTCAAAAACGACGGGCCCCTCCTACACAAACCTGCTGGCTACACCCCTGTGTATGGGGCGCCGTCGTATACTCTCACCCAGGACGCTGACTTTCCGCCGCATGGCATTGCTCACCTGCTTTCTTGTGACCACCTTAAAACAGATGGCTAAAGTCGAGCGCGAAAAATATATGCGTTGCAGTCGTAGCGTAAGTTTGTATGGTTCAGTGTGGACAGTTGAAATGTTTCCTCTAATTGAGCATCTAGTCAAGTATGAAATATGATCTGTGATTTGAGTTTTGACAGCAAGGAACGTATGAATTGAAATGAAATGAAATCTTTGAGTTTTACATCTCACGGTTATGCCGGTGAGGCTAAAGGAGACGGTGATGATGAGTAATGAATGAAATGGTGGAATGAAGAAAGTGGGAGGAAACGGGAGAATCCCGAGGAAACCCCCACACACGGTGTTTGTCCACCACAAAGTTCACTTGGCGGGGGCTGGGATCGAACCGGGACCCCAAGCACCAGAGGTGAACGCTCTACCACTGAGCCACCGCGGCCCCAGCAAGGAACGTGTCAGCTCTGGAAATTCATCCCCAGATATGTGACGTGTACTACCCGAATGCAATGAGTGACAGCAAGATGCGTAAATTAGTGTGATAATCCAAGGTTGGGAGGAACAATGTTCATAATTAACCACGATCAATCCGACCTTCTGTAATCACAGACGAGTTAGTGTCTGCAGTCGATGCAAAAATCCATGAAAACCGGCCTTTCACGATTTTCACGTTGTCACTGAAATTTCCACATTTCACGGTTGGTGCTGTACACAATCATTTCTGAAACTTTGAAGATCCGAAAACTGTGCACGCGATGGGTTCTCAGACTACTTACTGAGGAACACAAAAAGACTAGACTGGCTTTTTCTTTGACCTTTTTGACCCGATACAATGAGGAAGGAGATCACCTGTTGGACCACATTGTCACATGGAACAAAACATGGGTTTCCCACATGACTCCACCATCGAAGTGGCAGTCAATAGAATGGCGGCACACGACATTTCCAGTCAAAGTGAAAGCCAGAACAGACAAAGTCTACACGTAAGATTATAGTTACAGTATTTTGAAATTGCCATGGTGTCCTGTTAATCAAGTTTATATCACGAGGAACAACATAAACTCAGCTGTGTACTGCACAACCTTGGAAAAGTTTCGATGTAGTATACAGAATAAGAACCGTGGCCTATAGTCATCTCGTGTTTTGTTGCTGCATAACAATGAAAGCCCTCATTCTGCTGCTCAAACTTAAGAGTTAATCAGATCTTTTTGATGAGAGCTACAGGACCACTCATCGTATAGCCTGGACCTTGCCCCGAACGATTATCATTTATTTCCCTACCTGAAGCAGTTTCTCTCCGGTCAACGGTTTAACACCAATGAAGAAGTGAAAACGATTGAAGATTGGCTTCGGTCTTATGCGGATGCGGATTATTTCTACGACGTGGACATACAAAAACCCATTGAACCCAATGATAAATGTTTAAACAAACATGGTAACTATGTAGAAAAATTCCTTAATATCTACAGAGGAAATAACCAAAAATGTTTGGCACTATCTTCACTAGTTTTATTTCTATTGACAATCGGACCTTACTTAAAAATGGCATTCGTATTAATGTGGGCCCCGAACCACGACCGGGTCTTAGAGCCCCTTCATTGCTATGTGGTTAGCATACCATTGTTGGTGGGGCTCATGTGGTTCGGATCCCACGTTAAGTGTAAATTCAGGTCTCGTATACCTGCTAAAAGGGACTAAACTTCAAACTAACCAACTAACCAACGACTCGTGTAGTTTAAGGGTACATAGACCCTAATAGGGCCATTCCACATCATTGTCTCATAGCCAGTTCGATTGCAGGATAACACTACCAGCCTCAGTTATGAATAGTCTTGCATCGAGAGGTCTCAGAGTCGAATTCAGGGGTCGGCCATCCTGACTAAAATGTTCCACTACACAAATGCTGAAATAGTATTTTAAATATTAAGTCCTGTTCGATTTCAAGTTTTTTCTCCCTTATCATATTGTCAATGTTTTCAGTGTAAGTTGACCCTATCTAGCACTTCCGTAATCAAATACTTACTTTATTTATTTTTGAGCTTAACGTCTCACGTTTATTCTCCGAGCCCAAGGTTTGATTTGTTTTGAGATTAATGTCCTTTTCAGTAGCGAGGCTATATGATACGGGAACCTACAGCTTAATATGGGCAGAACCACATGAGCTCGTGCTGGAAATCGAACCCATCTCTCCTGCACCAAAGGCTCACATGTAATCCACATAGCCACGAGAGAGCTCCCCGAGGCTAAGGAAAATAAGAAAGTGCGAGGAAGTGGAAAAACTCCGTAAAACCCACGCACACAGTGGACTAGAAGTTGGATCGAACTACAAATCCAAGCAGAGACGAGCGCTCTTACCGCGGTCCTCACAAGGATGATTTGATTATGGTAGCGTATAAAATGTTTTAATCTCGTTTAATTAAATCTATATAATATTTAAATGCACAATGACATAGTTTGTTATATCTGATTAGAACAGTTAAACCAAATTGCTATTGTGTGTCTCCACTTGTTAGAAGATTTGTAGTTAACCTAATCTAAATATTATAAAAAATAATGTAAACATACAGAGGATTTGATGCTAAGAAAATATTAACTTGTTCCTTACATGTAAATATCACTAGGTTATACAAATCATGGTCTCTCTGTAAATTACTTACATATTCAGTAAGTTCTTGCCCTTTAAGAATATTGTGAACAAGACAAAAGTAAAGACGAATTAGCAATACTTTCAGAACACAGAAAGCGTGAAAGGTGTTAAAAATACGAATTACTTAACTTTATTAATTATATACAACGAATTTTAGAATAAAGATCAATCTCACAATATTACTGTCAATATTTTATGCATGGTTATAACAACAGATTGGAAACTACTATGGGTATCAATTTTGATATTCACATTAATTAATAGGAATATGAATTAAATTAATTGATTTTTGTATGGGTAAATGGTTCAAGTACATATTTTATAATGACAGTGTAAATTACTTCTTTATAAGCTGTAAGATCATATGTTTATTTCTTTGGTGCTTGTTCTGGAATTTCACTTAAGAAATTTTGATACCGGCTAGTCTATTGAATATTTAAATGCTCAGCCTAACATGTAATTTGTATCAATAAACCACAGCGGAAATGGTTTTAAAATAATTTAGTATTTTCTTCTTTTAAAATGAATCAGCATTAACAATATAAAATATCCATCTTCATTTACAAATAAAGAAATTTAGCTCCTTAAAGACAACGGCTAATAAACAAAAACAAGTACAGAAACACACTCACCTCAGAACTTCTGAACCGTCCCGCGCCTACTTCTCAATGTTGATTGAAGTACTTCTTGCCTGTGACTCTACCAGTAATACCACAGACTAGAATAACTTTTGCCTATGAGTAATACTCCGAGACTAGCGACTACAGAGTCATCTATTGTGAAAGTACTCAACTGATATAACCGAAGAAAATCTTGCGTACAGAATCTACAGATCACGTTGATTTCGTAAGTATGGCCTTCTAACGCAAAAGAGAAAGATAACTCTCACATATTCACAGTTCTTGTGTTTCCTTACGATTAGCGGCAACAGCGGTGAACCTAATAAAATAAGCAACATATTGAAGTATAGGCATCTTTGGTAGGGGAAGGGAGTAATAGGAGGGACTTGTACCCCCCAAATATCTTCTATAGAAGATGGCATAGGTCAAAAGTGAACGTGCCTTGATTGCTTTCATAGAAGAAGTGAATACTGCATTTGCCAGTGTATGACACACTCTCCATTTTCTGTTTTCAACTTTCAAAATTATTACCTCTGAAAACTAGATTTGAAAATATAAAATGATATTTTAGCAATTGAGCCCTCCCCGTTAGTACAGTGGCTAACGCTTGTCCTATGGTACAAGTGGTTCCCGGGTTCGATTCTCGGTGGTAGAAGACTAAAAAGTAATTTCACAATCATTCACTTTTATTAATCACCCGTCACCTTTAGCCTAAAGGACACCATTTGGATTTGAATTTAGCATCTCTTTCAGCAGCTAGGCTATATGAGACAGTACAGCTTAACATGGGATCTACAGCTTAACATGGGATGTGAACCACATGAGCTCCCGCCGGGACTCGAACTCGAGTCTTCCACTCCAAAGGCACGTACGCTATCCACATAGCCACGAGGGAGCTGTAAAAGAGCATAACCGTGGTACTAAAAATACTTATTTAGAAAGGGAACAATGTCACTGAAGTACTGTGTGCAATTGGAATGCTATTTCACACTGTGGGGAAGTAAGAAGACTCGACAAGCGTAGAATCTGGAAATTTTTCCAAATATAAATTCCCAAAATTTCTGTACCGGCGTATGAGACACAATTAAACTTTTAGATTTAACTTCAGAGGAAAAAAGTGTGTTCTATACGCCTGCAATTATGGTACATATTTTGATTATTACATCAAATATCACACGAACAAGCAGATATTATATAATAATATCTTGTATAATAATCATACCGTAGACATGTTACTAGATGAAATTGGTATGTTCTAAGAAAAGTAGGAGTCCGTTCCATTCAACGCAATGCAAAATCTGCGTTCTAATATACGATGATATTATAGGCATAACAGTTTTGATTGATTTTTGCAAGTTTTGCGTTTCGTTAAGCTTCGCAATATTTGCGAAGCCTGATATGGAATGAAGCTCTCAGATAAAATAATTATGTCGTCTAATTAATATTACAAGTTCACAGTAATTCTTTAAGAAGACGGCATATTGCTTAAAATTGTAATCTATAAAACATGTCAGTAACTGACTCTGGAACATGTTCTAGTATTAGATCTAAATACAGGTAGGGCCTATACTGTTAACCTGTTCTTACATCTATTTATTTATTCAACTATATATACGAATTTTCAAGGGGCAACTGTGACTCACTGGCATAGCACTTACCTCTGGTGCGTGGAGTTTCTGGTGCAATTGCAGATCACAAGAAGTGGGATTTTTGGTTCACAAACACAGTGTGCGTGGGTTTTCCCGGGGTTCTCCGGTTTTCTCCTACTTTCTTAATTTCCTATTATTATTCAGGGGCGTCATTTAGGGAAGGCAGGAGGGGCAATTGCCCCCTCTCAAGGGTTTGAGTAATACATATACTTTAATTGATTGACTACTAATATACTAGTACAAAACGTGAAAGTCTTCTTATGTCGGTGGTACTCTTGCCCCCCTCAAGCGAAATCCGAAATGACGCCCCTGTTATTATTCATCTTATCATTACTGTTTTTCTTAACTTCGGTGCATAATCGTGGAACGTTGAACTAATAAAACACTTTGAATTTTACAGCATTTCATTTCCTACATCTTAAAACTAATAATTTACTTATAAAAGTAACCAAGAAAATTCTGTCGCTTTTTCACCCACCACCTTCGAACATCGATGCATCACCTACGGCATGGAAGATCAAAAATAGTCCCCATCAGTATCGACGACCTTCTACCAACGTTCTGGAAAGTCATAGATTCCATCGCGGTAAAACTTGGTGGGATGTGAAGCGAAGAAGATATCAAGTGCATTTTGCACCTCTCCTAGGATTTGAACTAGCGTCCTCTAAGGGTTTGTCCAAGGAATGGAACAGGTGATAACCGGATGATGCAATGTCCGGGAAGTATGGCGGATGCAATAGTATTTCCCATCCAAGGCGTAGAATGGTGTCCGGGTCATCATAGCCACGTAGGGCTTAGAATTGTCCTGTAACAAGAGGACGCCTTTGCGATTCAGAAGTGCTGGCTCCAGTTTTGAGTTTTTTTGAACACGGCTCAACTGCTGACAGTATATAGTTGCATTGATGCTCTGACTAGCTGGTAGCAGTTCCCAATGCACAATGCCACGAGCAGTCTACCAAGCACACACAGTCTGCGGACAGCTGTTTTGGAACCTGTTCATGGGATGCTAAAGAATGGTGATGGTGCCGTCGAGCTTCGTACAAGACCTCTTCACATGTCAACTCCCTGTTCAGAAATGGCTTCTTCCTCAGACGAGACAGCAAACAAACACATGTGTCTGCTTGTGTTGCCCGCTGGCCCGGAGTCAAATCATGTGTTACCCATCGTCCCAACTTGTACTGGTTCCCAGGCTGATGGAGATACTGCCGAATGGTTTCTCCACTGGCCACTGTTCGCTTCAATTTCTGCCTAAAGATCTTCATTTTCTACATGTGTTGGTCTTCCGGTACGTGAAGCGTCTTCGAGTGTTTCGTCACAGTCCTTAAACTTGTTAAACCACCGCTGTACTGTCCGCGTAGTCACGACATCCTCATCAAAGGCCTGCCATATCTTCCGCCCCGCTGCAGCGGCGTTTGACTTCAGTTTGAAGTAATACAGCATACACGCCCTTCTGACGCTTTGTGGAGATTTCGTGTTCACTCTATCCTTAAGCAAGTTCACGGTGTAACTGAACTGCCACAACCAGGTATTATGTTGGATATATCCACATCAACAACTGACCTTCGTCTTATCTCCATTCACATTCAACTCACGGTGAGAGGGCCAATTGAATACAGACCTCCACAAAAAGCGACAGAACTTTCTTTGTTACGTTTATAAATGGTCGGTGAAAAATACTTTAAAATATAAGAAATCATAGATATATAGAAAACACATCATGCATAATTTTAATAACTGAAATGAACGATTTTTATGAAGAAATGAAAGGAAGATTAAGTAAATACAAATTAAGGAAAGAAATGATGAAGATGGATGAATTTTCACTAACAGAATCACTGGTAATGTGGAACATGTGATTCTACCAACAAACCATAATTCTTGATACGATGAACATACATCTAAATTAGATTAAAAGAGGTGAAAATACCAAATGGTGGTTGCAACACTTCAAACTTTATTCGAGTCAGGTAACAGAAACGATATCGTGGGAGAAACAGAGCCTGGTATAGGAGGTTAAAATGAAGAACTGAAGAAGGGAAAAGAATTGGGTGCACCGACATTGCGCAAATTTTCCCACGCTTATCTGTTGACACAGATAAAGCCTTAATGAGCAGGCAACAAAATTGGAAATTGCGAAAAAAATCTTGTGCAACGTTGCCATCATTACCATAAGTATATCGACTAATAAAAACAGTCACCAAAATGCAAGTCGTTTTAACAAAAAAAAAAAAAATACAAAGTAATGGATAACAATAGCATTTTCAGTCATCTATATTATATGTGTGCAATGGCGTCGTTAGAGAGGGTGACTGGGGAATGTGTCCCAGTCATTCATTTTCCGTATCATATCTAACTGTAAGATTAAAACTGTAAGAATATAGTTATTGAAAGCAAATAGTTTTGAAATACTGTAAGGAAAACAAACATATATAAAATAAACAATATATATAAATATTTCTAGAAGTTCTCTTGAAATATCGTGAACAGACGTTCGACCAATCAGAAATAAAGATTTGTCTATATCTTCCAGTTTTGGCCAATCAGAAACAAGCACTTGTATACATATTTCAGGTGTGTCTACCACATATCTTAATAACTATCCTTTCACCTTTCTATAAATGATACTTAGATTTGCATTTGCGTCTTAGTTGTTCTTAGGTGCTGTGAGAAACATTTGTTATATATTACCTAGGTATTATCGTATAAATTGTTACAAGAATGAGTGGTCAGTGTATTAGAGATAAATAGGGCCCCTTGGCAAGAAAGCTCGCCCCCTTGAGTGATGCAGCAACTTATATCTACGTGTACCTCCTACATGCAGTTAGAATTCTAAAGCAGCATGTCGAATGTTGTGTCTCGCCGCGGTTTTCAACGAACTTAAAGAGTAATGGAAAGTTACATTAATATCCATGTCAGTCAGTTGGGTCTATATTTTGTTAAAATATGTGTCTAGTCCCTATTTTAATATTTATGCCAGGCAATTTGTCCTATACTTTCGTAAGTGAATAAGTAAGCCTGCATTAGTATTTATGTCAGTCAATTGGACCTATACTTTGTTAAAAGGTGATGGAAGATATAACATTTTTGCCAGTGAAATAGTGAATACATTTTTCTTTAAATAGTAAGTTTAGAACACGTGATACGATTTAATTATTATTTCCTTTCTTTCAGATGTACTAAGAAAAGCTGTAATGCTAGTATAACAATGGATGAAAATACAAGTGAAGTTTTAGAAAGGAAAGATATTCATAATCATTGTGAAGATGAAGATGGTGTTCAACGGCATTTTCTTAGAGAGAATTGTAAGCGACGAGCCACTGAACAATTGAACGAGAAGCCAAATAAAATTATAAGGCAGGAAGTTTCAAAATTGGAACATCATGACACACTTGATCATAAAGAAATTAAAAGATGCCGAGACGTTATTTATAAAAATCGAAGAAAGGTGACTCCTCGTCTACCCAGAAACACCGTAGAGGCTATACAGCAAATGGTTCAGAAGCAGGATGATATAGCAATTGACGGAGAAAGATTCATCTTTGTTGATGATGAAGCTAATATAATTCTTTTCACGTGTAAGAAAAATATCGAGTAAGTATAATTTCATTTATAACCATTAACTTTGAAATGAGTTTCATTTACAGCATCAAGAAGTAGAATAGGAAGTAGTTGCTTGAACAGAAAAGTTCCTTTTTCCGTCTTATTTCCAAATTATAGTAAAATAGTTTTTTTTTTTTGATTCTCACAAAATATATCGTAACATAGCATTTCACCTAACGATATGACACTACAGTCTTGTTTACTATTTTCTTTTCTGACACTAATCTTATTTTCTTTTCAGTTTTCTGTGTGAGTTCAGCGGGTTAGAAGTATTTGCAGATGGAACTTTCACTTATGCTCCTAAGCATAAAGGAATAGCTTTATACATTTCATTTCGATGCAAAATTTCACACAATTCCTTAAATCCTGTTGTTGGCAACGTCGCGGCGGAAATTTGCGCAATTTCAGCACTTTCTGCTCCTCGTTAATAAGACATAAATTACTTAGATTATCAACGATCTAATCTTTAGAAAAATTTGCGCAATGTCGTTGCACCGAAAGAATTATATGCACTTAAAAAATAAGATGAGAAACCGTAAAAGCAAGTGGTGTCCAGTACCCACAATACGCATAAAGATTATAGCTGCATAGCATTCCATAACCTGTTTGACAACAGTAGCAGCAACGGGCTGGCGACTTGGTAATTTCACATGACGAACAGAACAATTAGTCTCAACAAATTTTTGATGCCAACTGTAAATTGTAGACCTGCTTTGAAATTGCCTACCTTGTTCCGTATGAAATCTACGCTGAACAGCTATTGCAGAGTTCGTTTCATGAAATAACAACACACACCGAGCACGCTCCACAGCAGTGAAAGTCGCCATTTTAAGAATACACTATGCTGGCACTCGCGGCGAAAGAATGTGGTTTAGTGGGACTACACGAGTCGAAGTGTATAGTTACAAATTGGTACCTATCCCTAAGTTATTTCAATGCAATTTAATATATTTTCGAAGTTGTAAAGTCCTTTCTGATTCACCGTGTATTTAAAAACCAAAGCATAGTTTGGCTACTTCATGTTTGAAATTATAGAAATTTCTTAATGAATGAAAGTTCTGAATTTAAGTTTACTTATTATTAAAAATACACATACACTCTTATATATATATGGAGAAATGTTCCGAATAAATTCATTCAAATTGGAAGCATTTCATACTATGTCAATGGGATGAAAAAAAAAAAAAAACACTTGTAGTGTTCTGTCTTTGGAAAAGACTAAATTCGTTAGGTTAAGCTCTGGCCTCTTAAGCCCCTATTCTATAACTGCTTCAAGTTCGAAAATGTTATCATTTTCCTTGTTTACCTTCATTTTTTAACATTCCCGTGCAAAGAACAGCTTGCGTATGTCTCTTTATCCTCTCATTTTCAGATCTTCGTTCCCACCGTCGTGATTAATCCCATTGTGTAGAAAAGCGTGATTTAACTAATCAAATCTATTACTATCAAAACGTCGAACATGTATTTCATACTTTGTTTCAGGCCTTGAAAACGCTCATAAGTACACTATAAGTCATTACTTGGCACCTTGTATATCACACCGTCATTAACAAATCATAAGTATATAATATATATTTTTTTAAGTATAAGTAAGAATTGTTGTGACTCTCATTGAAATGTTTGGGTTGCGAGCGGAGCGAGCAAGAAAATTTCTATAGTAACAAATATATTTCTTTGCAAACTGACAAGGACGCCAATAATTTTTCGTGGCGATGCGTCATTTATTCATTTCAAACACTTTTCCTTTCTTCCTGCTCGTTCGGCGCCCGAGGCGACAGCCCCGCTCATTTCTCCCTAGCTACGACTCTAGTTCCATATGCCGCTCGCATTTTTGACGATCCCAAACGTTTCAGCATTCTTGCCAATTTGATGTCGAAAACATAATCCAAACAATCCCTGCAGGGCTTCTAACCCGTTCCTACTACTACTACTACTACATTTGCTGTGGATCTATATAGTACAATGGCAAACTTATTTTAATGAAAGTTTAATGAAAATTTTAAAACAATGATCGTTAAATCACTTTTTGAATATTATTTTTAATCTTATTTTAACGAAAGAAGTGTTATAAACATTTTTAAAAGTAGTAAAAAAAAATTGTCCGTAGGCAGGATTCGAACCCTCGCCAAAAGCATTTTTGTTACTAGCATGTTACGCTAGACCACTCGGCTACCAGAGCCGACGACAATATTCGTTTATTTTGTGCTATATGCAGATCATGTCTTGTGATATCGCATCTGTATCGACCAATCAGATCAGAGGATATGCTGAAACGTTTGGGATCCGCAAATATGCATGCCGCTCATGACTTTGGAACCAATCGAAAACAAATGAATAACAAATACTGAGGGAAATACGTCATGCTTAACCTATCGATTATATTGGTAAAAGTAGTATGAAGATGCAGTTAGCTCGTAATTCAAGTAAATTACCATTTACGTATAATTTTGACGTAAATTCAGTTGGAGTCTAGTAGTCTTCTAGTCATCCCATCCCCTCCCTCCATTTTAACTTACTAGAGATTCCTACGCTCATACATAAATTTCTTCTGAATCTTCTTATCATCTCATCTCTACGGTTCTTCCGTGCGTGAAACAAAATTACAAAGCGTATGAACTTTTAAATAAATCCTTTTGTAACAAACGTTTGTCAAAATCTTCAAATACTACGAGAACTTCCTCCCTTTTCTCTAAACACCTAATACTTGATTCAAGCAAATTATATCATTAGTGTCCTTTTCCCTCCCAAATCAGATTATTTATAGTTTTCTCATTTGTTAGTTCATATATTCTTCTAATATTCAAAGTAAAAAGTTTTTCTCGTGTGATGTCAAAATAGTGTTCCTCACAACTTGCTCTATTCTATTTCTTAGCTAATGTTGTATTCACTGGCTCCAAGAAATCGTAGTGACTCTCTTGTATCGTGTATTTCACTACAAACTTTGGAATACTTTCACTACAAACTTTTTTCTTTCACTATTTTTGTAATGATTTTAGTAGGTATATTATCTACTTCATTTATCCTCCCCTTCATTTAGCAACTTTTTCTGGAATTCATCCCTCAAAATAGCAGATTTTGTCGTTTTCGTTTACACGACTTACTTTTAAATGCACAAAATACATGTTTCATTTTTGCAACCAGACAACGCCTCAATTTATTCTTTCCATCTGCCTTAAACGTTAGTTCACTCTCTAAAGATCTTCCTCTCTTATTACTGTCACTGTCAAAAATAAAACATAATTGAAACACTTTTAGAACAGATGTTGAGGGAAGATTAATGAAATAGTGTCTATCAACTGTACTTCCCGTGTTCAAAATCGTTACTTCTCTAAAAACAGTATCTATAGTATGACATATTTAACACACTTCTTCTTGGAAAACAGTTCGAAAACAAAGTGATGACACACTTTTCAATGTAGTCTTCCTTTAAAAAAAAATAAATAAAATAAATAAAAATCTCGAGAGACAAACATTTCACAAAAGACAGTTTAACTAATGGACGTAAACGTTTATAGTCGAAACCGTTCAGATTTACAATGGTACAACAAATTACTGATGTACACTGCAAAAATATACAGAAACTACTTTTAGATACAGTAGGACACTATACACATTACCGACACTCTTTGAACACCTCCAGATGACACATATTCACCTCTTGTAGATTCTGTGTTGTCCAAGTATGTACAAAATGTGCAAAACACATGTTATCACTTTGTTTTCCAACTGTTCTCCGTGAAGAAGTGTTTTAAATGTGTCATACTATGTACTGTTTTCTGAGATTGAACGCTTTTGGACACGCGAAGCACACTTTATAAACACACACTTGATATATTTCCTTCTTAACATCTGTACTAAAAGTGTTTAAATGCTGATTTATTTTTTACGGTGTAGATAAGGTTGCTTGTGGAGAATTCTGTGTGGAAATGTTGTATCAGATAGAGGAAGACAAGGCATTTTTTTTAAAACACAGTTATCGTCAGTGATGGAGTTACATTTCATATCAGTGCACAGTGGTCCAGACACCCTCCAAACCTGGCTAAAGCCTCAAAAGTCAAAATTATTACATATATGAAAGACCTTACAGATTTAATAAAGAAAGACGTAAGGTTTGCAGAAATAGGTAGGTTTTCGTGCCTGGACCACTGTGCAGTGGCATGGTAAACACCCACAACTGTAGAATCTGGGGCAGCGGAAACCAGATCAAACAGGTTCAGGTCAAACATTGAACGTTCGTGACAGTTCAAAGGTATATGTATTTTGTGCTCTTAGCAAATTTAAAGCATACTGTCCTTATTTCTTCGTGGAGAACGCTGTCAGTGTTATCGTGTATCTTGATATGTTAAAAAATGTTTTAATTCCACAGATAGATGAAGACGAACAACAACAAGACGTGACCTATTACTACCTGCAAAACGACGCAACGGCTCATTTTAACGCCGAGATTTCCTTGATATTTGCTTCCCACGTCGGTGGATTGACTGTGCAAGTCCAATTGCATGGCCTCCTCGCTCCATGTATGGGCACTATGGATTTATTTAAGTTGGGTTTTGTTAAGGATCGAGTGTATGTTCCGCCCTTACCAGACAATCTTGCAGACCTGAGAAATCGGAACTACGCTGCCGTTGCAGAAGTTACGCCCGATTAACTGGAACGAGTGTGGGAAGAAATTGAATTCTAGTAGGATGTTCGCCGCATCACCAACTGCAATCACATCGAACCAAAATGAGACTTTTATGTTAAACTTGCAGTGTTTTGCTACAAATTGACACCTTTCTCGTTCCTGTAAGAAATCACAGGTCGCGTCCAAAAGTGCGAAGTGCACACTTCCAGCACACACGTTCTAAGTCTACACATAGAGTGCACTGCACACTAGACAGTGTACACCTTGTCAAATTAACTTTTGATCCACACTTCGTTCCAGCGCCTCATCGTGGTGGAATATGGAACATTGATAACAAAAGAAGGGAGAATTTCACGTGATAGAAAATATAGTTTTTTTTTTTTTTAGATGAATGACTTTCCAGTTATTTTAAAGATAAATATATCGTACAAATTGACAATATGAGGCAACCATAAAATGACTCAAGAGTTTCTTTCATGTATGACATCAACTTTGACGTAGCCTACTTGCAAATATTTGTCATTTCAGATCTCTTAGGCGCAGATTATCAAGAGCGGAGCGTAAAGGTAATAACTATATACATATTGTGCTGTGTTCATAACAAATTCGTAGCTGCATAAAAATTAGTGGCGATGTTCTGTTTTATTAGACATGCTTGCGTGAGAGAATATTTATTAATCCATCGAGAGGATCCATCCAATCCATAGTCGTTTCATAGTGTAATGGGATTATATGATTATGAGACATTTGTGAAATCTTTGATAAATGAAAATTTTGACCTGTATTTCACTTTTGATTAGCTGTAGAAAATGCAAAATGTATGGTAATTGGCATATTACGGTCCCTCACACAGATCAAGTGCAATGAAATTCGGTAGTTTTGAGAGGAATTTGTTTAGAATCACAACTGAGAAATTAGCCTATCTACCTACGAATTAACATTTGCAGCTATAGCTGTAGCCATAGAGTAATAAACAATCTAGATATTTACTATTCTATGGTAAAGCTTAAAATTTTTCATATGACATTAAAGTTTGTAATTTAAGTGAAAATTGTTCCATTACTGATAGTCTAATTTTCACGATTAAACTACATAAATCATATAATATTTTAACCACAAAATTTATATCACACACAAAAGTCTTTAAATTTACATTTTAAGGACAAAATGTCTTTATATCATTATATTATTAAAGAAATCATCTGATTGCTTTCCCTACACTATTTTAAAATTCTATTGTATACTCAGAAAACATAACATAAATACGTTTGTTATTTCTGTAACATTTTACTATTCCACTCATAAAATCACTAATATGTATATTTATTAAGTAAATTATTATAAGGTCAGTTCACAAAAATATTAACCTCAACAAAAATATTAAAAAATATGCCTTTTAAACTTTTATTAGGTAATTTTGACTAGGGATACGCACGAGACGAGTCGAGACAGGATTTTCTTGACAAAATTCGAGTCGAGATACGGCTCTTCTAATAGAGAAATATACATTTTTCGAGTCGAGACATCACTTTTACAGCACATTTTCGAGACGAGACAGCCACAAATCTTGTCTCTTGCGCATCCCTAATTTTGATAATTTTGTTTTTCTTACTATGAGGTACCTCCATGTTTAGCACACAAGTGTACTAACTTAGTGTACATTCTCTCGCACTACACACTATGAGTTGGGGTGTGAGCTTGGACCTTTTGACGCACAGTAGGTGACATCAGTTCCGGAAATATGTGCACTTCGAATGCGCACTTTTATCTTTTAGACACGGCCCACATATACGCTCTTTCAGAGGCTCCGTCAGTCAAATTCATTGAACTACACATTCACAGTCTCACTTTTAAGCAAAAATATCTAACATAGAAGGCAGGGGTGCCCACAAGGGGGGATTATGACGCAAACTGCGTCATTGAAATATTTGGGGGGGTTAAAAATCTATATAAATATGTTTGAAGGGGTGTAAAAATTAATCGAATAGATTTTTTTAAATGGAAGAACACCTATGAATAGACAATTGCGGGGGGGGTGCGTCATGGACATAAGGGGGGGCACCACTGTAGAAGGCTTCCTTAAGGTTCAACGATAATCTCAGAAAGACCATTTCCCATAAATGATTGTTTAATGTACAGAGTCGATTTCCTGAAAAGAAGTACTTATATGAATGCAATTAATTTATGTATTTATTCATACAATTAATCTGCATCAAAAGTTGAGTTGATGTTGAGTTTAACGTCCCGTTCAGCAGCGAGGCTATATGAGACGTGGACCTACTGATTAACGTGGAATCCGAACCACATGAGCTCCCGCCGGGAATCGAATGCATCAGAAGAGATACAGAAACGTTTGCTAGTAATTAAGTTTGTTATGTATGAAGAAATAAATTTTTGTGTCCTGTCACTGCATTGTAAATCGCTCCTAGGGATAGTCTTAGAGACGTTTAACGTTCAGTCTTAGATCTGAAGATAGAAAATTTTATTTCGTCTTGTTTCTATAAAATTATTTGGGGTGTGTGAAAAATCAAACATGTGTGGGAAATTTTATCTCCTTAAGGGAAATTTGGAAGTATGTACCTGGCATCACTAGCGAACTAAAAACCACCTCGTGGCAGCTGGCAGCAGTTGGAGTCTAGAGAAAGGAGTAGTTACCATGTTGTGATTTTCAAGGATTTACTAAGAATTAGCTTACTTTCTCAAGATGTCTCATTTGTTTCAGACTGAAAAGGTGCAGTACACCTGCACTTGTGGCTGTTTGAGGCCTATTTCAAGAATATATTTTTGTAGACATTGTTTGAAGATTAGGTGTGGTTACTGCGTATCGCATGAGGTAAATTTACTCGCTTGATAAATATAGTATCTTTAATTACTATCTTTAATATATTTTAAGGCATATTTTTGGATTTGAGGTATCAGAATATTTTGCTTAAATTTCGTACTTCCAAGAATTTCTCTCTCTCTCTCTCTCTCTCTTTTTCTCTTTCTGGTATGTTTTGTACGAGGGGCCCAGAAGCACGTAAAACACACACAATTTACAGGAGAAACGAGTGATGCAAGTACTTAGACGTAACATAACGTAATCAAATCTTACCTAAACTAACGTAATGTTAATAGAAATAAGCGAAATTCTATCTATCATTTTTTGGAAAATTATGCGGGACTCCTAAACTAATATAACAAACTGAACTAACCTAACGTAACCTAAACTAGCCTAACCTAACTTAAACTAATCAACCCTACCCTAAACTTACCGAATGTGAACAGAAATTACCAAAATTGTAACATTTTTTAGAGAAAGGAGCTGGGCCCCTTCTGAACATAGACCATATATATATATATATATATATATATATATATATATATATATATATATATATATATATATATATATATATATATATATATATATATATATATATATATATATATATGGGTCAGGTCAGTTTAGGTTATGATTTTTGGATTTAGGACCAGAATTCTTTCTTCCTATATTTTCTGTTTTTGATGGTTTAGGCTAGGTTAGGTTAGTAATTACCCTTACGTAACATCAACTCATTTCTCCTGTAAACTTTTTTTTTTTTTTTTAACCTGATTTTGGACCTCCGGATCCGAAACTATCACGATATTAAATAGTGGACAGAAAAAAAACCGAAACATAAAATTAATAGATGTATAATTACACATTTTGGCACACCACTCGAAATTATTGTTGAAAAATTATAGTTCTTTTACTAATTTCGTGTGGAAGAAATTACTGGACCCCTTAACGGAACATTGACCCTAATTTCTTATTCTCAATAAGATTTCCACTGAGCGACATTACATTATTCCGTTTAGCATAAATTACATTCAAGGAGGCCGCCAGAAGTAATTTCTGAAAAATTTTGTTTTACGATTTGCTTATAAATATGGTGTCCAGATCTATGGTATACGAACGGTAGTGCAAAAATCAAACCCCTGTGCTAAATGGCCACTAAAGACCACAAATGCTATCGAACTGAGTCCTGGCAGGGTGAAGTTAATGGGTCTGCGACAGGGCGTTTGCAACTGTGCTTTTAGTTTCAAAGTAGTCGCCATTAACTGGTAAAGCAATTTTGTCCACCAGTATACATTAAGCACTACTTCCATATATTGGCCAAGTTTATTACACCTTCACGGCAAGATTCTAGAACACAGGTCCCCTTTCTCATTGAGCTATAATAAAGACAGAAAACAACGTGCCCTGCGGGGCTCTAACCCGCCTTCACTTGCTGACGCTCGCTCGGCAATACTATGTGAATTAAATATTAAACTTGGGTACAGAAAGGAACCAACTTACGTATTAACCTACATGGGGGGACCTGTGTTCTAGAACCCTCCCCACCTTTACCATAGATAGGATGCAACAAGTCTCCGATGAATTTCACAAGATTTCGCGTTTTCTGCCTGTGAGATCCGAGTCACATCTCTTATGTTACGATGAGCTGGATTTGCTATGACACAATCATTATCGCAACTCATTAGACTTAGTGCCAATTGCTCCCTGATACAACTTCAAGCTGCTGTCAACCTCCATTTGTAAGCGTCGAATATGTAAGTGACTTCTCTGAAGCATATGCGAAGACGGTGTTTTCTTTTCGAATGAAACACGTAAAATTGGTTTTTCAACACTGCAAAGGCTGACTGATGAAGAAGCCTTATTACTTAAAAATACAAATATATAATTTGGCTTTCACGAATTCAAAATATGGTAGTTTTGGAGTGGGTGTTTTTCTTTCTTTAACCTGCTGAATGTAGAAGCACGAAACTTACTATATGTGGGGCTTTTTGATAAATAGAAAGAACATTTGAAAGAGAGGGAGAAGAAAATTTACGTGGGTAATAGTATACAAGAGGACCTCATTATGTCCAGTGCACGTGCATACTTCCTACTGTTGCACTACGTATGAAAATGATTTTATTACATGTAGAAGTGGTAATAGAACACGCAAGAGACCCAGATCATGTTGTATTCACACTCCAATATGAAGTGTGAGTACAACATGATCTGGGTCTCTTCCGTGTTCTATTACTACTTCTACATGTAATAAAATCATTTTTATACATAGTGCAACAGTAAGAAGCATGCACGTGATATGCGATATGTGTTTCAAATGCCCCACATATACTCATACAAAATGTACAAGGGCACATTATTATTCTTCGCATACCATATAAAAAAAACACATTCTTAGAAGAACATCTGTAAGTACAAGGGCCATTTTAAGAATGCAATAAAAATTAGGGAGGGAGTACCAAGCGAAAAAGCGCACATATAGCCCGAAGTACAAGGGCTATATTATTGTTAATCACGAAATATAAAGGTGTGGAAAAGTTAATGCCTACAATGACCTACTCAGCAACATAGAAATGCTTACCGCCAACGTGCTGAAAGTTTAATACATTAAACTATCAATCAACAGAAAAAATCACTTATTATCTCCAATACAAGATCTGCAATACAAGATTTTAAAGCACAAATATAAAAAAACATTAAGATCGCACATTTACTTCACGATCCACGCACTTTACTTACTTACACGTTCAAATATCACCATTTTCATCTTCTTCCTACCGTACTGCCACCTGCAGAACACAAAGCACAAGCTCCGTCAATATACGCAGAACCAAAACAACAAAAATGGCACCCCCATGTAGGCGGAACCTCTGTGTAGAACTGCAGGACGTTATACGGCCCGCAAGAAAATCCCGAAAATGCAAATTACCAATAAGCGAAAGAAAGAAAAAAAAAAAAAAAAAACGCGAGCTCAGAAAAACCTCTACGGAATGAGCCCAAACCTTCACGAAACAACCCTTGAAAACAACCCTTCAAAAATCGGTAATCAATCACGGTAGACCTGCTACTACTGCATACAACTCTCAAACAGTTGAAGAGAGTTCACCGAGCATCAAAATAAACAAGTTGTACGATCCCAAAAGTGAAATACATACGTCGTTCTTTATAGTCGTACCACCACAAAAGTGAACGACACTCGCTTTTTTACCCCATTTTTAAGTTCCTAGATGTTCAGTGAATAATCTGTAAAAGACTGCACTTCGTGCGTCCTCGGGAAGTAACGAGGCACTGTCGTATACTATATCCTTTACGTGTATATACTAAAGGTATCCATAATGTGAATGTTGGACGTAAAAGGAGGACATTTGTTATAGGGTCTACTTCGTTTATACATTAGGTATCTCACCAACAGTTGCATGTATATCGGAGATTTCTCCTAGAAATGGAAGAAAATTATAATATTATTAAGTTGTTGGATATAAAGGGATGTAATAATAATATAGATTAACTACTTATTTAGTATCTAATTGCTAAGTAATTAAGTTGAACATTTATTTCAATTACGTTTTTCTTTTGACTGATGCCAGGTTAGGCTGTAGATTGAGAACTACAGGGTGGACCAAAAGTAGGTATACACCCGTGATTTGATAAAGTATATCATTCTAGTTTATAGGTTTATTTGCTTCGGCTCTTCCGAACTTAAGATGTAAGTAAAAACACATTAAGAACAAATAATAAAGAAACTAAGTCTACCTGATGGATAACAATAAGAAATGGTATAAATTTCAATCAGCTGATCATAACGGCACTGTATACCTACTTTCGGGCCACCCTGTATTTCGGTAACACCAAGTCTTGACAAAACCTTTAAATTTTGCATATTTAGATTTGAAATGTACAAGGGGATTCAAAATATCTGTGTAGATAATATAGTTACGTAAACTTTGTCACAAGTTGGAAGAATTTCTCGTTCTTCAAGTATGTAAATTGATCAGGAAGCAGACTTCGTAACATGGTGGTTAATGCACGAGCATGGTGATGTGGGAATCCGGGCTCGATTCTCGGTCAAAGTATTCTTTTCTTTTCTTTTACTTTTAAAAAAGTTAATATTATTGTATAAATGTATCGAATTATGTAAGAAGTGTTGGTATATATATATTTTTCTTTTTTTTATCATTATTTCAGGTTGATTCTCATTATTGTCCCAATTGTCTCGAAAATATGCCGTCAGCTGAAGCCCGACTGAAGAAAAATAGGTGTGTAGGGTTTATTGTTTATGATCATTATTTAGCATGTAGAACAGTGTACACTCAGTTACTAAATGATACGACTGACCTTATAGTACTAGTGTGTTATCCGGACGAAATAATTTCAAGATCCGCTGCTACTTTCATTCCAAGTACGAGTCTGTGAGTATGCTAAACAAATATGGTTATGGGGCCATGATTAACGTTAAATAAAACAAGGTCGTATATTGTCCGACCTACAATCGTGCCACTTACATGTACTGAAGAAATATGAAAAACTAGATAAATGTAACACAAGACATCACATAAGAGAATCACATGTAGATTTTACCATTTGTTTTGAACTTTATGGTCAGTTGCTCCAGTATTACGCCTCCTGGGCTTATGTATAATGTGAATGAATACTATCGAAATTACTTCGCATGGAATAATACACATTGACACTTCATGGTTAGTCATACCATTTAATTAAGAAAGATAAACCATACAGTTTCTGAATTTAAATGAAATGAAATAGTGGTTGTCTTTTATATCAGTATTTTATTGTTTACAATTTGTGATGTATTTAATCTGAAGAAGATGGTAGAATTAAAAAAAAAAAAAAAAAAAACACTGATTTAGAACATAGCATAGGTGAATTATTATTATTTACTTGCCATAATGAGTTTAAAGTTTGAAGAAAAACTGTATGCAGCGTTGAGCTTCTAAACGTAATAAATCGAATTGTATTATAGTTACACAGGCCAATGTGAGGTAAAGTAAGATACCCTACTCAAGTGATTCTTCATATTTACCTTGAATGCTGTTGAGAATGAGAGTCGGATTTGCACTCGGTTGTATATGGATCGTGATAACTAGTGTTTGTGAATAAAGTAGGTATGGCAGCTTCATTGCACAGCCTTCTGATGGCCAAAATCATGTTCTCTTTCGTAATCTTTGAACACGTCGCCTCGTGCTAATAGGCTATCGCCGTTATTACTTACTACTTACCGTTATTCTTTTTTTTTTCTCTTGATAATATTTCGTACGAAGGAATGAAGTATTTCTTCATGTGTAAAACTACGTACAATTTGTTAAACTGTTCTGTGGAAGCGCATCAGGTACGATCAACAAATAACAATCGACTTGGAACCAAACTATTTGGAAACCATGTTTTCTAAGACCAGGGGGCAAAATTTCCGGTAGCTAGTTGCCACTGGCGACTAGAAATTTAGAGCTGGCGACCAGTGTTTAGTATCAGTGGTTTCTGCTTAAACTCACAGGGTGGGCAGTTTGTTTCGTACTACAGTAATTGTCACTAAATGAGAGAAAACACGGAACGTGAAGTCTTCACAACGGACATGAAAGTGAAGTCGTCACAACGTTGTAATTCTCTTCTCCTTTCCCATCCTGATAGACACTGAAACTGTCTGACACTGAAAATGATTTACAGTCAAAAATTTATTACGAAATTTCTAAATTTGCTTCCAATCGCCACACTTTGTGCAGCTTTACCTTTGAGTACTGCTTCATGTTAGAGAGGCATCAGCAGTCTCAACAGAGATAAGACTGCCTACAGGAATTTACTGAAGACTGACAAACTGGATGATCGGGACAGAACGTTTGGGCGCGAAGCCGTTTAGGCGCCAGACGTTTGGGCGCGAGGTACATAGTAAAAGTCACAATTTACGAAATATAAAGTAAGCTAGGCACTGAAAACTAAGCGCGAATCAAGATATATACATTTCCTACACTTCTATCTTTATCTTACCTCATTTATCTATCTATTTTCTATCTTATTTATTCATCTTAATTAAATAGTTTAATGTGTTTGTGGCATTTGTTGCCTAACCTCGTCATGGATTGATTTTTCGCTTGTTCACGATTCTTGTACTTCTGATCTAATGTTGATCTAATTTTTAAGAAAGCTAGGAAATGAAGGAATCAGACGAACTGTTAATAATTTTCTTAATGTTAATTAAAACATATTGATTTAATTTTTGTATTTTTTAAAAAAGTTAATAATTACATACTTATGAATATTAAAATTTGCTTTCTTTCATATTAGTTTGCCAAACTCTTCTCTTCTCTTAAGTCCAATAAAGAACTACCAATAAAAGATTCCGCGCACTCGAGTTAAGAGAAGTGGCCCCGTGCAGCGTAGTCGCTAACTCTCTCGCCTTCTGTGCGAGCGGTCCAGGGTTCGATTCCCGGTAGGGGCACTCGGTCAAAAAAGTGTAACACGCTCTTTCAGGCCGGCCATCCTGAATGAGGTTTTCCTCATTCACACCAGGCAAATGCCGGGGTGGTACCTAATTTATAGGTCCAGGCCACTTCCTTCCTTCCTTTCCTTTCCCCGGATAGTGTGTCCCCTCAAACGTGACGGGCTAAATGGTCTTACATGCCGAGAGCCCAGACATCTAAAACTCCTAAATCCTAATCGAGTTGAGGTAAAGCTGTTAATACAGGGTGTCTAAGACATTGAGTTTGGGAACTGTAGTATGCTGTATTTCTGGTATCACTTTTTTTTATTAACATTCCAATATAAAAATAAAAACTTAACACATTTTTTTTCGTCCCATTGTAAGCATTTAATCTGCACTAAAGAAAGTGGCGAAAGGAAAGAAAGAACGATTTCAAAGTGAAAAATAATAGTTAAGTGTACATATATTGGTCATTTAGCCGCTAGAAATGTGTTTGACATTCACACTTATTGCATAACTACAGTAGAAGTTTTTTAATAGAATAGCCTTACTATGTACGTAATGCAGTCAATCATATCTAGTCTGGTCTATACTTACCTTTGGCTTGAAAAAGTTATCAAATAAAAAGCATACTTAACTTTGGTTGAAACTTAAATTTACAAACTTTAATTGTTAATTCAGTTTTTAGAATTTTCAAATTTCAATATTTCTAGTATGTGAAACGAAATCCAGTATAATTCAAGGACTTCCACTACAGTAGACACCTTGTGATATCTTGATTCGAACTTAGTACTCAGCGCCTAACATAATGACTTCTTAATTTAACTTGCGCCCAAACGTCACGTACCGTAGATGATTTGCTGACAATCTCCATCAATGGCCCTTTATTTAAGAACTTTGATCCGAAAACTGTAATCGACAGCTGATACTTAGTGCAGAGAGAGAACGTAACACAAACGTGAAGTGTTAATGTAAGATATTTTTTAACATGTATATGAATTGTCCGATTCAGAACTATTGCCCTGAATCTAATTGTCTGGGTTTGAAATTTAATGCCCTGATGTAATCTCTTTGCCAAAGCAAAGGCCGGGGAGGGGGGGAGGGGGCTCTCATAATTTGTACGTAAGAGATACTGGCAACAGTCATTTTTAAATTTGTCTTTTTATTTTTGTGCCCTGTCTGAGACTTTTTTTCGTACTTTCGATGATATTATAATAAAGGCATACCATCCAAAGAATATTAACTTTTTTGTTCCTTTATATTATTATAGAAATACTTAAGTTTAGTTTCTGCTCGATTAGAAGTAGAAAAGATCTTTGTAATGCTTTCCATTCAAACTATTCAAAAAAATGAGTGTATGCCCCTGGTTATGTCCTTAATACTAAAGTTTCGCTGCACTTTCAAATGTTCTGTATCCCAATTCACCCTGTGAGCTCCCTTGACTGTGGATAACGTACGCGTCTTTGGCGCGGGAAATCTGGGTTCGGTTCCCGGTGGGAGCTTGTATGTTTCGATCCTACGTAGATCCACGTCTATACAACCGCGCTGTTGAAAGGGACTCTAAACCTAAAATCAAATCAATTCGCGCTGTATAGCAGTTTGCAGACAGAGCCGGACAAGTTTCAAAAATTGATACATTGAATGAAACATATACTAAGATATATAGCCTAATGTAATATGAAGCATAATATAATGAATATAAATTGTTTTGCGAAACTGAGTTAACAACCTTCTGTTCTGATGGCAAGGAATCTGTGATTATAAATTAATTCACGGCTGTTCACATTATGAACTGCTATGATTATTTTTCTTTGTATGAGATTCAGAAAACCTGTAGAGCAGAAGACGTGGTTTTTAAATGCGGTGCTTACATATTGTTTAACAAGTATCACTGTGTGAACTCTTGGATAATTACAGGTATAATTACATCGTTTCACTCCAGAGTACCAGATTTTATTCGATCGTAGTAGCAGAGAAAATAATCATTATGTACAATAATCGAATGTAACACGAAGTTAGCTATTTTTATTCTATTGTAACTTTTTGCGAGTGAGATGACAAACCAAATACATTCTCGTAGTATTTACTAATGGACGCTATTTCATGAACAAGTGGGCACTCAACTATTTATTTATAACTTTCGTACTCTTTAAAACGTGGTAGCTTAACGATGAGAGAAGATGTTACATTTTAATTCGTGCACTTCCACCTTAAAATTGACTTATTTCTAAACAGTGATATTTTGCCATCTCTCTCTCTCTCTCTCTCTCTCTCTCTCTCTCTCTCTCTATATATATATATATATATATATATATATATATGGTGGTGTGTGGAATTTTGTATCATTGTTCCTCCAAAACATGCTCCAGTTCCTTAAGGGATGCTGGTGGAGGGTAATGTGACCGAACACGCTTTTCTAACTCAGACCACAATGGCTCAATGATGTTCAGATCTGGTGATTGTGGGACCCAGGGGAGGTGTGATAGCTCCTGGTCATGCTCCTCAAACCATGATTTCACAGTGTTTGCAGCGTGACAGGGTGCCAAATCATCTTGGTAGATGCCATCACCATCAGGGAACAATATTTGGACCATGGGTAGAACCTGGTCCCCCAAAATGGCCTCATACGCCTTGGCATTTATCATTCCATGCAGGGATATGATGGGACCTGCAGAAAACCACTATATCACTGCCCATACTGTAACAGAATCACCCCTATGCTTTACAGTTGGGAGCAGACAGTCTGTATCATAGGTAACCGACTAAGAGTAACGCGACTGAGCGAATGTTAAAAAAAAAGTCTGTATCATAGGCCTGCGACGGTGTTCTCCATACGTAAACACGACCGGTTGTTGGAAACAAGGTGAAAGTCGATTCATCGGACCACATTACGTGTTTCCACCGCTCATGAGTCCACGCCTTGTGGTCCTTGCACGACTGGATATTCCTCTTCGCATTTACTGCTGTGACCAGGGGTTTGGCGATAGCGGCCCTGCCATGAATTTTCATTTTATGAATTTTCCGTCGCACTGTTTTCAATTAAACCGGATCTGTAGGCCGGAATTGAGTTTAGACGTAATTTTCATTGCAGTGGTCTTGTTTTTATCTGCTACAATCCGTTTTAATGCCCTCCGGTCGCTTTTTGACAGGATTGTCTTTCGATCACTGTTGTGCTTTGCAGACGTCGTTTGCCCATGAATTGTGTATGCCCTTGTGACATTCGACACAGTGCCTTTCGATACCCCCACAATGTTCGCCACTGTTACCACTGAAGCTCCAACCAGAGGGGCACCAACGATCATGCCTCTATGGAAGTTTGTCAGGTAGCCCGTTTTACCACACCACGACACACACAGGTGAACTGCTGACGGAAGAGGAAGGTCCACCTGACACATTGAAAACAACAAACGATCGGCAACCGCAACACGTGTTGTACAATGGTGGAGGGCCAAACTTAACGTGTCCTGTATGAAGTGTTTTTAGATTTTTTGTATATATATATAATGTAGCATCAGCGTAAATATCCGCTTATTGCGTTCTGTACTTTCAGACGCGTGGGTATGTATATATTCCCTCTACCTTGATTTTAAGATGTTCTACTATAGCCCATGAATCAATGATTATATCTTTATATACGGCTGTTCACATTATGATGTGCTGTGATTATTGATTATATGTATGAGATTCTGACGGCTGTGGAGAACATTTTTCTAAACTACAGTGTAATCAGTCTCGAGTTTTTGTGTTGGCCGTTGTCTAAAAGTCAAAATAGGTACAAGACTTTCAATAAATAACCGGAAATATGTTTTTGCTGAATACTTATTACGAGCATCAAAATAACTATTTTTCCGCATGTTGTCCTTCTTCCTCCCTAATTCAGTGCATCTGCAGACAGAAAAATTATGGACGTATGCGTAACCACCACTGGACTTCCACGTTATTCTGGATCTTCAATCCACTTAGTGCATGTTTAGATGGGTCCAAAGGTGTGGATATTTGAACTCAACTTTTATCATCAGTGACAATGCGATGCATAAATGCTTCACTATGAATTTCATGCAGACTTAAAGCTCCCTGTACACATCGACATGTCTATATCTTTTCCGATGAATTCATCTCGCATATACTTTGCTGAACCTCAGAACACCATGAACGATATGGTGGACTGATCTGGGAAACTATTTCTCATTTAGTAACTTATAATCAGAGGTTCCAGTGTTAGTTACATTAAATCTCATTAGAAGAGTCTATATTTGTTATATCATTATTCTTTTAACTTTTAAAAAATACATTACATCACTACTTTCATACTTAAATCTCAATTATGAACAACGTCCAAAAATTCTAACTCCTTTAGCTATGCCATACGGCATTTAGTGATTTTTTTTTTTTTTTTTTTAACTGAGACGTTTGTCTTCGCTTTTAAAGAAGGTATAAGGAGGTAGTGACATAATGTATTTTTAAAAAGCTATAGAACAATGATGTATGCAAGATATGGACTTTCGTGATAAGATGAGCATGTTGTTTTGACGATACTAACATTGGAATTTTTGTAGCTTTGTGATTTGATATCGTCTGAATTATTTTTTATTAAGAGTCATCTTTTTACATATTCATAATTTTGAAATATAAGTTTATATCATAATCGTAAAATATTTCAAAAATTAGTATTTTGAGAATTAATTCATTACATTGTTATAGAGCCATTCCATGTGAAATCAACCAAATTTTCAGGGAATAAACCCTCGTCGTCTCAGAATTTGATGAAACGTGGTGTTCATGTAGGTCTCTGAGAGATGATCATGCACCAAATTTTAACTCTGTAGCTCCTGTAGTTTGAGCACACGGTGGTAAAAAAAAATGGGTTAGTTTAAGTACACTGTGGTTAAAAACCTGCAAATTTGATATTTTTTGTAGAATCTCGTTAGCTTCAATTAGTGCTAACGAAAAATAATATACCATTTTGAAGAGCAAAGAATAGGCTACAAGATATGACAAGAACATTTATTTGAAAATCAAAGATCATTTTCAGGAAATCCCGGGAAAATTTTGGATCAGTGGTATCTCAGAAACTGCCCATTTGATTTCTTTGAAATTGGGTACCAAGGTAGCCCCATATGTTCGGTATAAGTGTGCCAGATATCAACTTAGGCCAAGAATGAGCCTGGAGTCTGCAGTGATTTCCGTGTAACCATGTCGGGAGGGACACCTGGGGTACCAATGTGGCAACTTGCCAATTTGTCAGTACTGGTGAAGTAAGGTGTAACTGACCTAGCAGTAATGTTTTTCTGGTGCAATCTGTAATTCAGTAATCCTGGATCTTAGGAACATTTCATTATCAATTGTAGTACATTTCATCGACCTAAATGTGTGAACATTCTGGCAGGTTCGTTACCTATATAAAAGCAGAGAACATTGAATATAATATAATTGAACATTGAATTGAATAACAAAAAAAATATAATATAAACGAAGAAAAATGAGCAATGTAGAAGAGAGGAGTCGCTAAAATTAATTCTCTTTTAACGAGGGCGATTACTAAACATCACCTACTAATTGAAATCTTGATTATGTTCCAATAAAGTAAATTTCAATAAACTTTCTTGTTATTGTTAATTATCCCATATCGGACTCCCGAAGAATCTAAACAACTTATTGACCGTGCCAATAGCGACTACTCTCAGTCATGACTCCGTTTTCTTTCATTCAGAAATAGAAAAGAAAGAGAAGAAAGTAGAAGGGTAAAAGAAGGAGGTAGGAAAAGAAGAAAGAAAAAGAAATAGGGTATTTTAATAACAAACAGATTACTGGATAATTCCGGAAATATAGTAAGAAGTCGAGAAAGTCCTCGAAAGATGAATCATTCTAAATGTTATTAACGACTAATCAATTTTGGAATGCTTCGGAATAGACACATGTTCCCTCATACCACCCAGACCTAGCTCCAGGCACCACGATCGTGGGGTTGCCCAGACCTAGATCTGGAAATGAGAAAAGTGAAATCATTCTTTGTACTGTTATTCCAACCGGTGATTGATAACCATCCAGCATCTGAACTCTGTTCTCTAGGATCGACCACACATATGAATTAGCCAAGGAAGAAAGAAAAAAAAATTCAAACTTATAAACTCAATATAAATTTAGGTATCGTATCAATAAGAATTTCAACTTCCTGGAAGAAAGATGTCGTATTTAGGCTCATCCTGCTATTTTTGTTTCACTCCTAGAGCCGATTTAAACCATTAGTAGCGGTCCTTCATGACCTAGGTTATTTACCTTAACACATATATTAAAACATGACACATATATTACAGATGTTAATATGACAAACGATATCACTAAAATTACTTAAATTAAATCTATCATGCATTCACACGCTCACTCACTCAGGACAGTATATATATGTTTAAAGGAAACCAACTAACTACAAAGATACAAATAGTTTATTACATTCATAGTGAAAAGGAAAATTAATTACAAAGAAAATCTTAAAAGCACAAGTTCTTGGTTATATATTAATAGAGTACATAGTGTTATATTTTAGTAAATTTTTATATATTCAATCATATTGACAAATGGGGAAAAAAATTAATTACATGTATTATATCTTAGGCATGCTAAAGCAAAATTATGACTTGCGACATACGCAAAGGAGACACTTATTTCACTTTTTAAAAAAAAAATGGACAAAGAGGAAAGAAAGAAAAAACTTTTAGGTGTATTAAGACTTATATGAGTCTCTACCTCACATTGAGCAATAAAATATTAATAATTTTGAGCGTTTAAATCACAAATCACGCACTACTCGTAGTGTCCAGAACATTTCGCTCCATATAACTTAGGTTGTATTTATATATATATCTCTATACATATATAACTATTGGTTTACAAAAACCATTCATCGACTATATTTAGTTTGTAACTCTTCGCAGTTTATATCTGCACTCGCACACTGCAATGTTTATACCCATCTAGGGATTTCGAAAAAATCACTTACGCCAGAGGATGTTTCTCCTCTTAGACAGTCCATTCACGAATTTATTAACTGAGTAATTTCAAGTTACTTATTTGTTCAACACTGGGACACGTCATGAGACCTTTCCTTTAGATCAACTTTTGTATATATGTATACATGGTTCGGATTTACAACGATCTTCCACAGGTGTACGGAGTGTGATGGTTTAAATTGAGGATAGAAAAAAAAAACTGGTCAAGTCACAGGATACATATGCAGGTGAGAAGGATTCAAGGTACACTTTCCACAATGGTTTTAGGTTGGTAGTTCAGAGGTAATATTCGTTATTATGTGGGTTACGTTTAGACCTGCCGTTACTTTTAATACATGCCATTACATAATTACAGAGGTTATCATTTACATCGATTCAGAAGAAAAGGAAAATTACTTGAGTGCACGGCGGTATTCTTGACAAAATCTACATTCCCATATTTGTCAGAAAACTTACTGGTAAACTATAGCTACCAATACACGTTTGGGGGGACAGACACGAGCGCTCTTACATATATTCATATAATACATTTAATATCATACTTTTACTTTAAAATCATATTCATATACTAAGTACATATACATTTCGACGTATTCATTTCTCTCTCTATATATATATATTTATAATAAATGCGCACACATTTAAATTAATCACCCCAACAATAATTTTTGAAAAGGTTGCAAGTACAAGAAAACAAATGACTTCCGACATTACATAAAAAAGAATTGATTTTTACCTGATACCGCGCATCTATGAATTTTTACTTTTATATAATCAATTCGTGCTTAAATAATGAAAAAAAAAAAACTTTGGTAGGCAGGCACGTGACACAGAGCATTCCTAAAGATATAATTAGATAACCTAAAATACAATTTCTGGGCCCAGGTTAACTACAAGGTAAACGAAAACCAAAACAGAAAGGAAAGTGACCAATGGATTAAAAAAAAACTTAAGAGAGACGACGGTGAAAGAACGTAATCGAAATGTCGTCAACTACGAAGTCTTTGTTCATTTCGGCGATAGGTCAAAATGTGATGGAGGACCCAATCATTATCTACTTTATCCATGAATCGTGTCTTGCAACGTCTCAGCCGGTAATTTCAGATCAGAGTTGTACGTTAAATAAATCATAAACAACAAGTTCAAAATCGGGGGGGGGGGGGGTGAAGGTTGAAAATTAAAAAAAAAATCTTGAAGTAAGAAAGAGACAAGAGAGAGAAAGCGGCGCCAACGAAAGGAGAAAGATTAAAGTACTACTCACTACACAGAAGAGTGATCGAATTTAAATATATAACAACTCATAGCCAAAATATTCACATATGCCGAAAGAGGGTGGTTTACATAAATACGTAAACTAGGAGGGAGGCCCTGCTGCCAAGGATGCAAGTTCTGTGTCCATCAGATCCCAATCTTACAAGAATTTGCTTGTAAGATTGAAATCCGATCCCCGTATCCGGCCCAGACCAGCAGGATAAAAGGAGAGGGGGAAGGGACCAGGTAACTGCGTCCCCAATTTTTAAATCTCTAAGTAAGGAAAAAAAAATATTCGACCCCTCAGAAGAACTAAGAAGGTTCAAGGACAGTAATGAAACTAGAGTAAAAGTAATAGCTAAGATATCTCTGACTAATGATTTGCCAAAATAATAAAAAAATTAAATAAACTGAATTTTGGATCGGTGATTTCTATGGCCAAACCTCACCGATAGCTCCCCTTCGCAGAATGCGCTAAATTCTGAGGCATCAATTAATTTCCATCACTATCTAGTTTGGAAACTAAGAAAAGAAAACGAAAGTACTCAAGGGGGGAGAGGTCGATGCCCGGGTACGGGATAATAAATTTCAATAATTAATTGTTTTGATTCTGTAACCCTGTCAGAGCTGTCGCCTCCATGAACATTGTAAGCTAGCCCGAGTAGGTAACGTGAAGGAAAAAAAAAAAATATCTCACGGAGCAGGATATTCTATTTTAAAACCGACCAGAAAATATAATTCACTACAGCCCTGTTGTATAACTACTACTGTCTTTTCATAATTTATTATTCAATATGTCTAGTCAGCGATTGTACGATGCTACCCATTCTATCAGATGGTATTACTATGGTTGATTATTATTATAACACATTAAACTACAAGGTATTACCATAGTCCGACTATATATCGCCCTCCGGTCCGCGTGATATTATGGTGCAGGGGTCAGAACCTGAGATGTTTGTAGCTACACGTATCTATTCAATATCTATATATCAACACGCGGCGAAGTATTCACTGGGCTACTATACATTTAACTATATGGGTGTCCTATCTTCTATATTCATATACTACAATATTCATATACTTCATATTCATATTCATATAATATTCATATCATCATTCTTTTCATTTACTACGACGCTATATTTTACAAACACCCTGTCTCCTCTATCTACGCCCAGCCTATATACACATTTCATCATAACACTTTAAAATCTATAGTCACTACAAACATTTCCCATTCCGATCACCGCACGACAACCTCACTCGAACTCAAGACTCTTTCACCACGCACACAATACTATGTAATACCTGGTAGCTTTATTAAGAACGAAAAAAAAAAAAAAATCCTACGTATGTTCACTGAAAATAGAATTATCCGCGATAATATTTAATTTTACGAAAATTCTGCAGCAACAATGAAATTCTGCAGCCACGAAGAAAAATGAACATTTAATATAATTTCAAAGCGAAGAACTAGCATCATATCGCCCGACTTCTGTTAAAAAATTACGTATTGTTTATTTACTTAAATATTTCAATTTCTAGACTAAGCAGAATGTTGTAATTTTCAGGATATATTAATTTTAGGTCACTTAACCTAACTGTACATCCATATGGGCTGTGAATTATACCTTCTAGGTTTTATTTCGAAAAGAAAGGTCAATTTCATGGAAACTAAATCACTAAGAACATCGACATGAGAATGACGGTTAGTACTGACTTTCGACACTAGAGGCTAGCGACGATATAATCAACCCTTGAACAACTGAATGTGACCTTGTACACGGAATTATTGTACTATATTACGTTCACTTTTAAATATTGTGTATGAGTTCACTTAATGACGGAATAATAAAAAAAAATTATCGCATAGCAAATACTACACTGTCCATATTTAATTATCTCACACACTCTTTCATCACTTAACTACCACTACCACTGATACTACATTACAAATATACACATACTACTTAAACTACAAGACACATCATGCCAATACACACCAATCATCACTATCATTAATACATGTTATACTAATAAATATACACAGACAACATTCAGATTTTACCATTTTAAATCGGCTCGAAAGGAAAGGGAAAGAAAGGAACAGGGCCAACTGGCCCTTGTATTTACTAAATCACATTCTTAAAATCAACCTGTTTAATCAATGCCCCGAGGGGACATATCGAAGTGTTGACTAACAATAGGACCCCTGCCCTGAAGGGGCAGGAACCCGGAACAAACTACATGTTCAACTCATCCCGCTGGAAGCCGTACTCCCAATTTGGGAGTCAGATAGGAGCCCTTACTGTAAATTTACACGTGCATTATTCTACCTATCTTAACTACAACGAAATTAAATACCGCCATATATGTTAAAAAAAATCACTCGCTACCTACATAAACAAATCTATATATGGACAGGTCTTATAACCCTCAATTAGCAGGAAAATTGGAAGGTGAAAATATCAGGGGAAACACTGATCTTCAGAACCGGTTTTAGGAAAAGAAAAACGGAAATCACACTACTTCTGAATCCTGTCCATAGCGATCGGAAGATGAAATCATGGCGTCACTATATTGCACTTACTATTTCAGCTTTTTAGTCCAGTTTTTTACTATGAAATTTAATAGTTCATGGCTCCTCGAGACCTCCAGTGATTTTACATGTTAATAAAATCCCAAATGTTACCTTGTTTGCAGCTTTTCTAGCTCCTTTTTGACTTTCTGAGCTGGGAAGATCTTAGTCCGGCGTCTTCATTGAAATTCTTGCAAGGAATGGGAATAATCGCGCCCTAATATCATAGCGTGGGTTTATCCTCCAATCAAAACAAAGCATTTTGGCGGTGGGGCTTTGAAACGAATAAAATTTGGTAAAATCTGGATTAAACTAGATTTTAGAAGGACCTAGGTATCTAAACGAGAGGTGAAGGGTGGTCCTGAAAATTCTGTCGAATTTTAGATTGGTTATTTGATCTGAAAAGTTCCGTCCAATAGTGGACCTATGTTTTCAGATAGCACTGACACCGTAAGAATTGTAATAATCCATTTACACATCCATATACAAGACTTATAACTAATTTAAAATATAAATAAAGGTATTGACTCCCAAAACTATAATTCCTAATATTTTTTTTTTTTTTTTTTTTTTTTTACAGTTTTCCATGTTAATTTGAAATAGAATAACAAACAAAATTACGAATTATATGAACAGCCAGAAATTTTTTTGTTAAACGTCAAGTACAGTCGGTGCAAAAAATTTCGGGCACCCTCCTATTAAAAACATAATCTCATTAGACTGTAATGGCATGCCAGTAAGCTCTTAGCTCTAGACTAAACAGCAAGTCGAACTTAAATGTCCATATATTGTTTAAACATAGCTTGTAAAATCACAGTGTTTATACAGCACATTTTCGAGTGTCAGTAGTGGATAGTCCTATGATCCACGTGCAGCACTACCTGTAACTGTTTGCATTCAAAAGCTGCATTGCTACGTAGGTGATTCCACTATGTCAGCATTGCCACGCCTTTACGGTGCCGATCCATTTGGCAGTCATAGCAATAAAGTGAGAGTTGGACTTCGCCTGATGCAAGCGTAATGACAGTACTGGCTCCACAACTTAAAGCTCACAGTCTGAGCAAGATGTGCAACAAGTGCAGGAAGGAACGAAGTAGGCACCATTCCAGAGCAGCTGACGTACGGGCAAATGATGATCAAGAATCGTTTGATGGGCAGTCTCTTAGTGGAAATCCTGATTAGCTTTTCACAACAATTGACATATTGAACCAGAGCTTTCAGGTACTTGGTGCGTCACCAATTCAGAAAAAGAAGCTGAAGAGATTGACACCCCAGGTCTTTCTCCCGACGTAGTCACACGAAAATCATTGTAGACTTCAGGCCCATTTTTGGCCCAAGTTGACATTTGGCACCTTATGCCGAACATATGGGGCTACCTTGGTACCCAATTTCAAGAAAATCAAATGGGCAGTTTCTGAGATATTACTAATCCAAAATTTTCCCGAAAAATATTTGATTTTCAAATAAATGTTCCTGACATATCTTGTAGCCTATTCTTTCCTCTTCAAAACTGTATATTATTTTACTCTCTAGCTCAATATTTACGGGAGATATGACCAATTGAAGTTAAGATTCTACAAAGAACATTAAATTTTTCAATTTTTTACCTTCCTGTACTTTGAAACTACAGGGGGTACAGGGCTACAATTTGGTGCATGATCATTTCTCATAGAGGCCTACATGTACAAAAGTTCCATCGAAATCTTGACACCATGAGGTTTCGGGCTTGGTTGATTTCACATGAAATAACCCTATAAGTAATCATTCGCATTTGTATTACGTAAATATACTAGAATATCTTTACAACAGGAAAACAAAAAAAATTGTTTTGTTTTGAGCAACTGTACTGAAACCAAATCAGTGTACAGATTGTTTTTGATTACGAAAAGACCCGCTTGTGGCATTCTGTACTTACAAACGAGCTTGTGTATTTCCCTCGATCCACAGCCAATGAATCAATGATTATATCTTTGTTTACGGCTGTTCACATTATGACGTGCTGTGATTATTGATTACATGTATGAGATTCTGAAGGCTGTTAAGAATTAGAATATTCTGAATATAAGAATAACGTTACGGTACTATCTGATCTGGGCAAAGGCTTCTCAAGTAGAAATATTTTGATGTGGAACGTACTTCGTTTTGCTGCGGTAGCAAACTTTGAATGTGAACTGGCTTCACCCTTTCGCATCGACTACCTTTTTCGTGAATTCGGTAACTTTTAGTTAATCTGATATGACTCCTAGTGTAATTACGCCCGAATTGGTTTTACGTAACGTTTGGAAATAAAATTACTGAATTTTAAAACCTCGAAATTGTTCTACACATTAAAAAAAAAAAAAAAAAAAAAAAAAGAAGAACTATGATTTTCTAGGTTATTTTGGGTAGTGGGTGCATACAATTTTAAACTTATGTTGAACAGATGATTTTGTCTAATATCTCGTCATAAGCCTGAGAAATTCTCGATGAAAAATAAGAGGGGAGAAGTACTCAGGGTAACGGCAGAGGGGAAAGAAGGAAAGCGGGTATTAGAGGGTGGTGATAAATTTTCAAATCATACATACCATCAAAAATCTATTGAATAATTTTGAGAACGAGAAATACACGAATTTCGTATACTTTATTCTGTTCTTCCTACAAAGAAACAAAGTGAAAAAGCTCTTCATTATCGATGAAAAAAATCTTAAAAAGAGGGAGACGGAAGCAAATATTATACATTTTATTTTACTTGGTAGACATGCCTTGATATCTTGTGAATATTAAAAAGTTTTTTTTTTTTCTTTAAATCATACAATAGTCACAATCATACAATCTTTAAACAAGCAGTTTTTACTTTGAATTCATAGCCGAGGGTGTAAGAAGTTGGGGTGCAGAATGCATTTTTCTTTGAAGAAAATAAATATAAAATGAAACAATTTGAAGTTAGAAAGAGAAAGCTGAACATTGAGAAACATGGAAAAATCATTTTCAGATCCGCACGTAAGAAAGGAAAAAAAAAAAAAGTATTAATCCCAGAAGCTGCAGACAGGCAAAATATTATTATTAATGATAATAATAGGTTGACTGTCTCGATATAAAATAAGACAATGACGAAATAGGTAAGCAATCTTTTCGTTAACTTAAAAGTTACGCTGAAGACGGTACGTAAAGTTTAAGGTAGCTGACAAATATCGACCTGAAGCAGAAAGAGAAAGAGTATGAGGCAATTTATTTTCGGATGTTCGTACTTGACAAGTAGCTATTGGGTAGCAGTATATATATATATATATATATATATATATATATATATATATATCGGGTGATTCCGTTAGTCCGTACCAGGCTTTTAAATCGAAAACGGTCCGAGATATGTACAAACTGAAAAACACGCATTCCATTAGTTGCAAAGGACAACAGAGCGAATTAAAAAGTTTGGTCCCAGGGTCCCAGACGGGGTCCAACTCAAAATTGTCAAATGGAAAGAGGGGTCAAGTGGTATTTTGCTTGAAAGCTCATGTAGAAAGAAAGAAGCTACAACAAGTCCCGATTCGTTACGATCACCCTATGCAACATGGCGGCGGGTCAAAATGTCATCAAAAGTTGCATTGAAATGAATGTGAAAAAACACATATTCCAGTGGAATTGGCGGTAAAATTGTTGGACAGTGCCCGGTAGCCCTGGAGAGTTGTGGTGTTCATCATAAAAACACATCAGCGAATGGTGCACACAGCCGAAATATTGAGTCAGTGACACTAGTCGGTCGGGAGAAAACAACTGTTTTCACTTTGCTTGCACAGAATTCTTCGAGATATGGAACGAGGCAAGCATGCTCTACCAATGTTTCCTGAATCTGTTTTGTAAGAGGTTTGGGGCTCTTCCCAGATCTTGACCTTGGTGTCCGTACAGGATGTGTGTTTGAAAGCCCTTGTCGGTAGTTGTAATGTTGCTTCTTAGGGTGGCCTCTCCCCTCCCAGACTTCCGACACTATGGGATCAAGGAAATTGAACACTGTATCCTCCCGACTGGCTAGTGCAACGGACGGAATATTTCGGCTGTGTGCACTACGCGATGATTTGTTTTCATGATGCACATCATAACTCTCCAGGGTACAGGAATTATACGGAACATTTTCCTGGGACATGTTGTTTTGCACCATTTGCCCGCATTTAGCCCAGAACCCAAAACGGCGGTATAAATAGATCTGTATTTTGGACTTGCCATGTGCTATCCAATGACATAAATCTTGCCAATCCCCGAGTGTCACGTTGCTACCCTCTCCGCGTTATTGTGCTATTTCCGCTCGAGAATGCATTTTCCCCCCAATTTCCGACCTAGGTTTGAATGATGTCACAGCCTGGTTCGTCTGTATACCTATCTTAAGCTCAGTGTTCCTCAGTAACAACAGGAGAATAATGGGATTGACGCAAGGTTCCAGCCCTGTCCTTTTCTTCCCTATGCGTCGTGTAAAAGTGAAATTCATGAGACATTAATGTCGTGAAACGTATAACTCCAAATGAAATACCGAAATGAATAAACATACTCATCTTTGATAACGATTACTGCAACTGTATTGTGCTGTTTGCTGGTTTATATTTGTTGTACAAAACATACGCCTTTCGAGAGAAACAGTCGCAGACAACCTTGAATTGAAAGGCACGAACTGAGGTACGCTGGAACACAGTTTGTTCCACAGTAAGTTGAGCAGGCTTTGCTGAAGGGTCGTTAGTACGAATTGTAGTGAAGTACTTGTGCTGTGCAAAAATAATACACGCTACGAATTGAGGTGTGTTTGTGTCAGAAGGCTTCCATTTCATTGTAGAAGGTGGCACGTACTACCCTAATATCGTGTGTTAGTGCAGTGTCGGCTAAAGGTAGCATTGTATCGGAACAATGCCATATACGAACTGAGAGGCATTTCACATGTTAATGGTGTTAGGGGAATGTAGGCAAAACTATAGAGCTACAGCCCGAATTTATAACGCAAGATTCCCACAGCGACAATCAATTTCCCATAATGTACTTCGACGGTTAGCAAATCGTCTGAAACAAACAGGGCGCATACCTTCTCAATATGGGGGTCACAAACATGCTCCAATTGTAGATGACCACGATGTCGTTATTGATGTTTTGGCTGCCATCGAAGTACGTCCTAATGCATCCTCAAGAGATATTGCCCGGGATCGTGGAATTAGTCAAACAAGTGTACTGCGTATACTGTGGAAGCATAGATGCCACCCATATCATATCTCCTTGTGCCAGGTGCTAACAGATGCCGACCGTAATAAGCGCCTCCAGTTTTGTAATTGGGCCCGTCAGAAATTGAGGACAAACCCAACGTTTTTCAGTATGTACGTGCTGTGGATAGACGAAGCAATATTTACAAGTGATGGTCATGTCAACCTACACAATGCGCATTATTGGGCTGTGGAGAATCCGCACTGGACACTACAGATCGACCGTCAAAGTCGTTGGATCATCAATGTATGGGGTGGTATCATTGGAACACATGTAATTGGGCCCTGGTTTATTGATGGAAATTTAACGTCGGCTCTGTTCCATCAATTCTTGACAGAACATCTACCCCAACTGCTGGAAAACATCCCACTTCATGTGCGGCGTAATATGTGGATGCAATTGGCTGGTTGTCCAGCACATGCTGCTCGTATATGCAGAGGTGCATTAAATACTTTATTTCCGCGCCGTTGGTTAGGAAGAGGGTCCAATACTCCTTTCCCTCTTCGCTCTCCAGACCTTACGTGTTTGGGGCCGCGGTGGCTCAGTGGTAGAGCGTGTTCACCTCTGCTGTTTGGGGTCCCGGTTTCGATCCCAGCCTCCGTCAAGTGAACTTTGTGGTGGACAAACACCGTGTGCGTGGGTTTTCTCGGGTTCTCCCGTTTCCTCCCACTTTCTTCATTTCACCATTTCATTCATTACTCATCTCCGTCTCCTTTAGCCTAACCGGCATAACCGTGGGACATAAAACTGAAAGATTTCATTTCATTTTCATTTTCAGACCTTGTGCATGGACTATTATTTCTGGGGTCGACTCAAGGAGCTTGTTTACACGAATAGACCAACTACACCAGAAGATATGAGGCAACGTATAATGACCGCATTTCGAAGCATAGGAGAGGCAGAGCTTGAAGCTGTGGGCTATAATTATTATCGCCGTCTGGACCGTTGTCGTGCTGTACATGGACGACAATTTCGGTAAAACGTGATGTAAAACGTGCTGTGTGAAGTGCACATCTGTTACATAACGGACAGCAGCCGTCTCCAAGGTAAATATGATATATCCTTTGTACGTTATGCGATGGTAAATTAATTCTTAGAACAACGTTAGACGTTTCAATATAATATGCTTACCTGTCCACCATAACGCTTCCATTTCCATACTGTATATGTTACCAGTGTTGACTACGAGACGAGACAAGACAACACTTTTCAGTAGTGTCACGAAAGAGAACTGAACAGTCTTTGTAGTATTGTACCCGGAAAACGTATGTTACCAAAGAAATATAGCTGTTCAAAATGTTAAGGGTCTTCCCTCCAGCACAATCAAACAACTGCTAATTTGGAGGTGGACCCTGCCTGGATATCTCGAACTTGTTACCGTGATATGTTGTACTTTTGAAATAATGAGACACTTGTTTTTCTGTTTTTACGTCTGGCTGCCCGTTTCAGATTTATAGGGGTGACCATATTGTTTTCAATGCAACTTTTGATGAAATTTTGACCCGCCGCCATGTTGCATAGGGTGATCGTAGAGAATCAGGACTTGTAGCTTCTTTCGTTTTACAAGAGCTTTCAAGCGATATACCACTTGACCCCTCTCTCCATTTGACAATTTTGAGTTGGACCCCGTCTGGGACCCTGGGACGAAACTTTTTACTTCCCTCTGTTGTCCTTGCAACTAATGGGATACGTGTTTTTCAGTTTGTACATATCTCGGACCGTTTTCGATTTAAAGGCCTGGTACGGACTAACGGAATCACCCGAGATATATATATATGTATGTATGTATGTATGTATATGTGTGTGTGTGTGTGTGTTGTTGTGTGTTTATGTATGTATGTGTAGATATAATACAGGGCTTAAAAAAATCTTGCAAGTACTCGCCAGCCAAAAAAATCTGCTAGCCAGACCATTTTGTAGTTAATGTTTTTACAAATAAACAAAAATAACTGCGACGCAGTAAACATATCAATACATTTTTTTTATTTTGTTTATTGACTCTTACAAATAATAAAAAAAAGTGACGTGTGCTGTTTATTCTTGAGTTCACGTTTTTGACTGATCAGACTAGACCCGCCAAATGTAAAAAAGTACTCGTCAGTGGCGACCAGGCAAGTGGAGTTTTCAAGCCCTGTATATATATATATATATATATATATATTTATTTATTCTTAATTGAAGTATTTACAATGTTTGCTTTTTTCTTTGAAGTATGTTCAACTTTTACATCAGCATTTTATGTGCTTACTTTAGTTTCTTCTAGAAGATTTGCTTTAGTTACTGGATGCTTATATTGAAAATACAATATTATATGTTCGTAGATGCGCAAATTGCTTCGATTGCCCGAGCTGTCTACACACACTATCAACACGAGCTACTACTATATCCACACAAAGCCCAGATGACCCTTCGAAGATGATACCTCGCAAAGTGTACTATTTAGCTTGTAGTTTTTGTCGCTGGACATCTCGTGACGCAGGATTACCAGATCAAAATGTTGGTAAGTCGTTGGCTGTTGGTAAGATGTATTTGAAAGTCGAAAAATATTGGAACATTTTAGTTAGAGGAGTTCAGTCATATTGATGATAGTGGAGTAAATAATTTGGGCTCTGATAAAAACATTCCAGTCAGGTCTTCTATATATAACACACTGCGTTTGTAACCTATTAATGAATCATCTGGTACATGGAGGAATGGTGTAAACTTGCAGTTAGATTCAACATTAATCGGTCTCATGAGTAGGAAATTTTAAAATCAATATTGTCACGGAGAATTCATTGATAACGGACTTCCGTTATTCCAGTATAAACATGCTTTACGATACAGCGTTGCCAGATTTTGAACCAGTGGTACGCCTCGTACATTCAGAAAATAGAGTATTATTATGTACTAGTCTAGTTAGCCGTTATTCAAATTAGTTATCCCGAATTCTTAGTATTAATTAAAAAAGAAAAATTATTTCGATCAGTAATTTTTCGTATTAAGGTGCGTTGCAAAATGATACGAACGATACAAGATATCGTCATATTATGTGATCGGAAAGGAAACGGAAAATGGAAGTGAGGGTGAATGACACAGTGTCGTATTTATGTTACGCGATAACAGGTATTGTAGAAATAGACGCATATAGACGACATGACGAAACGAAAATAAAAAAACAGCCCAAGAGAAGTGTTGCAAAATGATACGAACCAGACATGTTTAGCATAACAACACATAGCTAGTTCGCTGCTACGATCATAGAAGGCGCTGGACGAGAAGGCGAGATGTATAACAGACTAATGATAGAAGTGTAAGGTAGTGTACTGCAACGAGGACGTCTGGGTGAGGTGGCGAGTAAGAGAAGCATAATGGGCCGTGGCAAAGTACTGTCTGAGTGCGAAAAGGGACAAATAGTGGCATATAAAGAAGAAGGTGTATCTGTTAATGAAATATGCACGTCGAATTGGGCGGAGTGCTTGTGTCGTGAACAATTTTCTTAAACTTGGGATGCGGTATGGAGTAAAGAAATCATCAGGTAGGCCGCGTAAACTAACGCCACAACAGGAACAACAGGTTGTTCGAAAGCTAAGTTGTGGTGGAATATCCCTTACACAGTTGGCACGAGACCCTAATATTCGTGTACATAAATCTATCTTATCAAGAGCTGTGAAACGCTGCAATTATCTCCGATATAAGAAGTGCAAGCGACAGCCACGACTCACCGCGCAGCACAAGGAGCGACGGGTGAATTGGGCCAAGACACATGTGACCTGGAAGCAGCACTGGCGTCGTGTCATCTTCAGTGATGAAAAGAAATTTAATTTGGATGGTCCCGATGGCTGGCGATACTATTGGCACGATTTGCGGAAGGAGGAACAGATGTTCTGTTAACGACAGCAAGGAGGGCAGTCGTTAATGGTGTGGGGAGGCTTTGGTTATTATGGTACAACAAACCTCGCATTTCCTACATCTCGCATGACATCAACCACGTACCAAACAACACTTGCAGACAATTTGTTGCCATTTGCGGCGCGAATTGCCGGTCCCGATTGGATTTTCCAACAGGACAATGCCACTATCCATGTTGCTGGAACTACAAGGGATTGGTTTCGGGACAAAGGTGTGATTGTACTTGATTGACCTTCCAATTCCCCAGACATAAACCCGATGGAAAATCTATGGGGAATATTGTGTCGCTCAGTGTACGCCAACGGTACACAGTACAAGAATGTTCGTGAGTTGCAGGATGCCATCATCGCTGCATGGAATCAAATTGATGTGACTCTGCTGCAAACGCTCGTAGACAGCGTGTTTGATCGAGTGTTCAAGTTGGTGTTACGAAACGGCTCATTTATTGGCTATTAGAACTGGCTTTTGTGTTGCGTTCGTATCATTTTGCAACATTTATTATCGTATTGTTTTGGTTATTTTTTGCTTTCAATTTGGTTAGCCGTGGAAGTGAGTGAACTATCCATGGCCTGTATACATATCCTCCTTGTGCATCTTTACATATCATGTATTCCATCCTTAACATGCGTTTACTAAAGTTATGTCACATATTTGGATCGTTCGTATCATTTTGCAACATACCTTATTAGCTTTGAATAGAACTTATTTTCATTAGTGGAGAGAGAGAGAGAGAGAGAGAGAGTGAGAGAGTGAGTGAGTGAGTGAGTGAGTGAGTGTGTGTGTGTGTGTGTTTGTTTGTTTGTTTGTTTGTTTGTTTGTTTAAATGTTGGCATTAATGTAGAGGTTTCATCGTCGTATTTTCCATTTGTGAATGTGTTGCTTTATCATGCGTAAGTTTGTCTTTGGTTGAGTTTTTTCTAATTTTTGATACTTCCTATTGATACAAATGGCGAAAGTGAAGAGACTGTTAAACCGTTTAAAATTAATTTTTAAACATAGCACTTGGGTCGAGGATTTTTACAATTTATTTTCAATTCAAATACACATTTTAAGGGGGAAAAGGAAAGTCAAGTGTATATCTTTCTGATATTTTTCATAAATCTCTTCCCATGCGAAGAATGGGCAAATCAGCTAATCTAAATAACTGTCTCAATAATGCTATAGGGATTGATATTTTTTAAAAGAAAATAATTTTGTTGATTTTTATAGTTTTAATTCTAGTTCTTTCTATTTAAACCACCTGTTATCCAATTTGTTCAGTTCGACGAAGGACTATATACCCCTACTTTACTTTTTTTTTTTTTCGTGTGCCCTTGTAGGTGTTTTTGTTTTGTTTTGTTTACAGTGAATTAAATGTTGCCTTTTACGAGCTGTATTCCAGGAAAAATAGGTACTTTGATAACATTCAGGGTAAAGATATGTTTCGAATATTATAAATTTAATTACCTCACTTCGAGTGGAAAAACCTTCCGACATTGTAGATTTCACTGGGAATCGAACCAGGGTCTTCGGCACCAAAAGCACGAGTACTAACTATTAAGCCACTCTGATTTTTCGGCAGTACACTGTATTAGTGTTTTCTACTACATTATTAGTATAATTATTTGACTGAATTTTGCAGTTTCTCGTTTATTGTACTACTACGGATCTGTAGATATGTTTGAATAATTGGGATGTTGGAGAATTAATTAACGTTCTTCTATTATTGCTTCCTTCTTGTCGTCTTTGAGTAATAATAACTTGCATTTGGGCAGCTGAGGCTTCGCCCCCAGAGCGCGGCTCCTTGACTTCTTAATACTTTGCTTGTTCACTCTGTTACAGCAGTGCTTGTTTTATCCAGGAACTAGCAACTTATTATGCGATGCTTATTTTGCGAGCTTTCTGTTTATTTGTAATTTGTAGTTTTCGAAAAAAGAAATTAGAACGTTTTTGAAGGGGGCAGACCCCTTGCATACTGTCAAGAGAAAGTTCGATTCTTTTTGTTATAACCTTGTCGAATTTCCAGTATTTGCTTTTTGTTAAATAGTTTTTCAGTTTTTTTTTTTTTTTTTTTTTTCTAAGAACAATAGTAAGGTATGGGTCATCATCCCTTAGAACTTTCACAAATTTACTTTCTGAAAGAAAATTTTTACCATTTACTTTCTGTTAAAAACTTTTTTTTTCCCGTAGGATTAATAATAAGGAAGTTCCCTAACGAGGGTTAAGAAACGCTTCTCATTTTCCCTCTGACATCAGTAGTAAGAAAGTTCTGGATCTTTCAAAAAAAAAAAAAAAAAAAAAAAAAAAAAAAAAAAAAAAAAAAAAAGTGGGATCGAATTGTAGAAACCCCATAGAACCCCGTAAAGACAGAATATTTTTTGACTATTTTCTTATTTGTCTGTTTCAAAAACTACGAGCATGCCAAGTTTTCAGTTTCTATTCCGGTTTGTAGTAAACTTTTTGTTGAAAAATAACCCTATAATAAGGGCAAATTTTTCTGTGGATTAATTTCGGGAGATTACAGACATGCTCAATTTCATCATTGTGTCCTACCGAGAATACCTAATGATTATTGAGTGTAAGTATCCCATAAATAACGGGGAAGATTTTTCAGTTCCCCATGAAACTCCACTGAAGTTGGATTTTTAAAAATTATTTTAAGTGATTAGACAATGCTATAATAAACCTATAAGGATACCAAATTTCAGGTTTTTATTCTAATTACGTAAAACATTAGATTAAAAAAAGTAAACATTTAAGTAACATGGAGAATTTTTACATGCCCATTTTTTACCTTCAGAAAATATAAAATTATACTTTTAAAAATTTTCCACTTGGTTTCTCTGTTAAAGCTATAAGCATGCCATATTTCAACTTTCAACGTCAACCGGAAGTATCCGTGATTTGTCAGTAAGTCGGTTCATGTAGCTTTATATATATTAGAGGTGATAGTGAAGACTACCATGACATCACCATCATCAAAGTGTGTTTGTTATTTCAGCTTGAAAGTAATCATGATTTCAACTTCCTGTACTGACACTTCTTATTTTCTATTGAGCTACACTTTTTTTTTTTTTTTTTTTTTTTTTTTTTTTTTTTTTTTTTTTACATATCTCGCTGTTGTTGCTTTTCCGAAATTACGTTCGATTCCAGCATCCTGCTGGGGTCTGAATGTGTAAGAGACGTATCGACCTATTTCTTTCGACATTCTTTTGTATTTCATTCTATCTTTTCTTTAGTTATCCTCATGGTCGTTTTCTTGTCATTTCCGTGTGTATGTAAGCTTTCCTTTCATCTTGCATTTGATTTTTATATTTTTTAAAGAAGACTCAATCGAAATATACATCCAATAACTCGAAGCAGTGGGAAAATTAGTCACGCCTGCAGGCCGTGTTTAAACCTAGGACTCGCAAATACTGTATTGTGTAAATCCTTATTATAATTATAGAATCTGCGTCAGGGAAGCAAAATTGGTAGTTTAATATAGTAATCATTAAAAGACAAAATTTATTAATTGTGTTTAATTAAAAGTACAATAGTAGAATCAATGATTATAATTATTGGTATGATTTGTATTATACATTATGGTATGATTACTATCCATCAACGATGAGATTCTCACAAGATATCGTAAAATTAATAGTATATTTCTATATAATATACAAGAGTTAATACAACTGTTTAATTTGTCTAGCAACGGGTGCGTGGCCGGAACGTGAGAACCCTCATGCCTCACGAATTAGTGCTTTATTGGAACACTACAAAGTGATAGCACAGAAAGAGAAACAGGAACGGGAAAGAAAGAAGTTCACTCCACGGAGAAGCTACTTACATTTTTCAGTAAGTATGTATCAGTTGTGTAGGAAATTTTTGGTGGTTGCTAGTGGGCGATCGTTGAAAGTGTAATATTAGGTAGATAAGTGATCTTTATATCCTGTTTTTTGGTAAACTGAAAAATCTTGTGTGGGAGATTAAACCCAGGTTAGTCGAGTATAGTTTTCTCAATGTGAAATATTTAATCGGTTGGCAGTTATAGTGTGGGAAGCTTCAAAAACATTAATCTTTACTTTTGCGATATCGTACTTTATGTTTCAGTTGAATTAGTTTTCCCCTAAGCTTACGAATCAATGATTAAATCTAATGATACGGCTGTTCACATTATGAAATGTTCTGATTAAGCTGATTTTATTATGAGATTCGTAATGGCTGGGCTTCTTCCCACAACAGAAAATAATTAACGTTGGAGTGTCATCGCTTAGCCCGTGAATTCTATTTATTAAAATTCATCCTGTATGCTAGATTTTCATACTATAGGTGTAGTTATTTCAATTATCAGTATTACTGCACGTAACTAATTCTACGATAAGAATTCGATCGAATAGAAATGAAGTAAAAGTGAAGTGTGTGTGTGAAGTTTTACATTTTTAAAGTTACTTAAGTTAACAGTACTTGAGAGAAAGTATGCTATAGTTCAAATGAGAACATGTTTACAAGCACATTGTTGTTACTTCTAAATATAAATAAATGGTATAGCAACTACGTGCTCTTCACAGATTAGTTATAGTAATTTCTACAAATAACATACAAGTAAATTTAATTTGCAGTTATCTAGAAATTCATTCGAGTTTTAGCGCACGAGAGGACAAAGCTTTTAAATTCAGTGTTAGCGTTTAGTGTGTGCATTGTATTTTTTCTGAGAAGCATGTTTCATTGTGGTAATAGTAGTAACAATTATCTGGAATTACCGTTACCGTTTTCTTCACAAGAAGGATAAAGATCTAAGACTAGTGATAAAATGTACAACAGACATTTGTCCAGAAAGCAAAAGGTTTTACCATATTTTCGAAGAGGGAGGTGGTGTACTTTTTTTCTCAGCAGTGTTCCTAGAGAAGGGAGGAACCTTAATAATCGTCCAGTTTAGCAATTTATAGATGTCACTGAAGAAAGTTTCAGAGAACACTGAAATCGTGTGAGTAAATCACAAAAATTAGAGGCACAAGATAGCTGTTTCTTTGTGATTCTGTAAATAAGCAACTCTGAGCAAAGCAAACAGCTATTATGATATGAACATGTGTATGAAATATAATATATTGCAAAATGTCACATATTTCCGTATGGTTTACATGAATAAATTAGCTTTAAATTCTTAAAGAATGGTTGTTGTTGTTGTTGATTTGGAGTTTAACGTCCCTTTCAGCAGCGAGGCTATATGAGACGGGACCTACTGATTAACGTGGAATCCGAACCACATGAGCTCCCGCTGGGATTAAGAGAATGGTTTTAAAATGGTTAAGGAATGAGTAACACCTCATAAGGGTGGTAATTAGGGCGGAAGTTGTTTGTATGAAGGACGTTTGTTGTTTCTACTACATAAAATGGTCAATTGGTCACTACATTTTTTACAAGGTTGTCTACAAAGTAGCTTTTCCAATGTTATTAGGCACTCATATACCTGCAAGAATAAAATCCATTCCATGTTTGGATATATACATAGAAAGCAATTTTGTAATATATGTATATTAAATAGAAAGAAATTGTTGCTGATTAATCGGAGCATATATTTTCTCTAAGACATTCCGATCATTCTCATTGGTTTGGTTGAAATCGGTCAAATACAAACTGGTAAAAGGGAGTGGGCTTCTCGAAACTTCAGAGTTTCCGTATTGTAAATAATATATAATGAGAAAAATATCCTTGATAATTCCAACCCTTCCACCTAGCTGGTTTAGTGTCTAGCGCATACGTTTCTGTTCCACGGGTAGCGGGTTCGATTTCTGATGAGAGAGAGTCCTGAAATCTAAACATCCTCATAATATTTAATCTTAAACTGTAAATCCACGTTTCTTGAGACGCTAAACTCCAGCCAGTCAGCAGTTGCGATGTAAAGTTGAGATAAACGAGGATATAAATCACGTGGCCAACACCAAAATAACTCTAAAACAGTTTCACGAGGTTTAGAGTTCCCTAATCGTTTTGTAAGTCACGTATCCTATTTTTAGGACAAAATCGATACACATTTTTAGAGGACTTCTCTCTGACACAATTACCAATTATTTTAACTTTCGAGCGACGAAAGGAGAGAAGACAGTGTGGTGATCATGAAAAAGAAAATCGAATTTGATATTTCAAGGGATTTACATGTTTCATTCCCTATAGATACCGAAATAGTGTTTTTTCGGGTCTGTTTGTCCGTCCGCTCTGATGTGCACACACCTAGAGGCCATACCATTGAACGTATCATAACCTAATTTTAAATTTAAGGTTTTTATGTGAATCTTTTTTTTTTTTTTTTTTAATTTTCTTCCTATCCTTACAAATAAGAGTGGTTTACTAAAGGATTAAAATAAATTACGATTTTCTCGAACTGCTCCAACGATTTTGTTTATATTTCATAAAAGTTTTTCACTAACAAGCGCCACAGCGTTGTATTAGTCATGAAAAATTGAAAATCGTGGGTGTAAATTTTTTTCGGACGATTTTCTCAAAAACAATTCTGCTGATTTTGTTCATATTTCATTAATATCCTGACAGTATGGCGTAACTCATTTGTCCTGGAAAAAATTAGGAGGGGTAGTTTTATTTTATTTATTTATTTTTTGTACGATTTTCTCAAACTGCTCAGGTAATTTTGTTCATATTTCATGAATAAATATATGATTAACAACCTGTCATTACGATGTAATTTATTTGTTATGAAATAATCTAGAAGGGGTAGTTTATTGTTAGGGTTTTTTTTTTCTTTCTTTTGGATGATTTTCTGAAAAACGACTCAGGCGCTTTTGTTCATATTTCATAAATAAATACTGTATTTAAATAATAATCCATTAATGCTGTTGAAATTTACTTCGTGAGAATATCCACAAGGGATAATTTGCTCTTGGTGCGTTTTTTGAAAGTTTTGTAAAATACACTCATAGAGTTTTGTTATTTTTTAAACAAATATTTCATTAATAACTTAAATATGTGACAGATGTTATTTTTTACGCAAAAATCTACAAGGGGTAGTTCACTTTTTTTTTTCTCGGGAGTTTTCCAAAGTATTTCACGGGAAAATATTCCATTAATAACTGCAACATAATTTCGTTGAAAAAAAAATGGTGCGCGAAAGTTTAGTGGGGTGGGCCATACTTTTTATTCATTACCTTGTAGACTTTTTGAAGCGATATCTAAAAAAGGTGGTAACACAATTTCCCCACAGTCGCCTGTAATAGAGCCGATTCAGCCAGTTTTTCATGAAGCTGAGACTTAGCCAAGTAGCTTGTCGCACTTTACGATACAAAAACCGTTATCCTCAGTTTCTGAATCAGTTTTATGCATGTTTGAAATTTTCCTCCCTCAAATCGCCCTTCAGAGTTCTTTCTATACTGAAACCTATCGGCTCTTTTCTTATGTTCTAGAATGTAGAGTTACTCCATTTAATGAAAATAGTACCCCCCTTTAAAAAAAAAAAAAAAAAAAAAAAAAATTCGTTATATAAACTACCTTGTCACAATACTTTCATATGACAAAATATGGGAATGAATATGAAATTAAAAGGTACTCATTTGCTCTTTTTTTTATATTTTTAACATTAATTAGTAGAGTTTTCGCTGAGTAGGAGTAAAGTGGATGGAAATTACACAAGTGATAACTATATAAACATATCACTTGAAAACATAACATTTTTAGGCTTTCAGTGGGCCCTACCATACTCACACCACATTTTCACTTTATGCACGGCTTGACAGTACCGACAGCATAGTCAGCAAAAATTCAAGGATTGGTGGCTTTTTTAAAGAATCTGTAACATAGTAGAGAAGAGAAAGTTTATATATACGTTTCATTTTTTTAAATAAAAATATTATTATATATAGGCCTATACCAGGTTATCATAAAATAAGTATCGCTGTTCAGAGAACACTGTAGACGTAACCACTCGGCAGAATGAAACCAAACTTGGTAGGAGTATATTTGAGAACATGCAGAAGAGATTGGTGTAGAAAATAAAATTAGTTCCTATTTTCTCCACCAGAGGTAATTATGGCGCTGTGCAACACCAAGTAGGTGCAGCGTGGAAGAAAAATGACACTAGTGATGCTAAATGAAAAAAAAAAAGTGTAATTACCTCTTATGTAGGTCTCGTGGCATTGATTACCGATGCTATTAGTACCCCGTGGTCAGTGGCGGATTTACGGATGTAGGGGGCTTTTGAGCTGAAGCGTCCCTTTAAAAGTCTTGAATATCTTACAAAACGAAGTTGTTAGTCTTTCCTGTGTTCATAAACTTCAAGCTCCCTCAAAATTCCAGGAAAAGATTGTCAAATCTCGCCTCCAGAGGCTATTGTGTTTCTGTTCAGTGTTAAGTGTGGTAAGTGTTGTATGGAAAAAAATTACATTATTGATATTCAATGAAATAAAGGCCTAATTATGCCCCCGTGCGACTCGTGGCATTGATTTTTACTCCTAATTAATAACCCCGTGTTGTAGTGATGTGTTAAGGGTGATGGTGATGTGCGATACTCCCCAAAGACAGGTCTTTGACGTGAAGGTTCCTGGACAAGGAAAATCCAAGGTGACTAGACCGTATAAGATGATGACGTTCTAAGGATGGGACCTACAGGTTAACATGGGATCCGATTCATGTCTCTTCACCGGAAATCGAATCCGGGACAACTTGATCACAAGGCAACGAGTGTGGGAAGAAAAAAAGCAAACATCGGATCACCATCAATTCACTTCTGGCACATAGTGACGCCCAAACCCTTATCACTGAAACACATGCAGGCGTGAGTAAGCACCGGGAGAGGTAATTACAGCCTTTCATAAAATTTAGCACCACTAATGTAGTTTTTCTTCCACGCTGCACTTAGTTGGCGTTGTACAGCGCCATGATTCTCTGATGGTAAAAATTGGAACTAATTTTGTTTTCTACACCAATCGCTTCTGCATGTTCCCAAATATAATTCTGCCAAGTTTGATTGCATTCTGTAAGTGGTTACGTCTCCAGAGTTCTCTGAACAGCGATACTATTTTATGATAACCTGGTATGTAAGACATCTCTTCAAACGGCTGACATTTACATTGGTGATGATGGTCAGTCAACCTTCTGTTATCGATTAAGAAAAAAAAGATTGTATGAGAGCTCTGCTAACGATCAGGCAATCAAGAAATGTCTAAAATATGTACTCATAAACAATATGAGTACATCAGATAATTTAGGGTATTATTTGCCACGAAACTTCCCCTAAAATATTACTAATTTAGAAGAGTAGAAAAGACATGTTTTACATACGTAATTATCTGGGATTATTATTATTATTATTATTATTATTATTATTATTATTATTATTATTATTATTATTAATTATTATTATTATTATTTTGGTTCCTTATTCTAGGATAAGTTTGGTTTGACAGCAGTAATGGCTAGAAAACGAGCTGGTTTGTCTCCTTTGTGCGGAATCTCGCTTAAGGATGAATCTGGAGCTCCCCCAGAGCTTGTTCCGTCAGAGGCCTCTGAAGAAATCGAGCAGCTACCGGAGGACGTCTTTCAAAAACCAGTCAATTTAAATACAGGTATGATTTATAACTTAATTTTATCGTGTTGCGAGATAATATTTTTCTGTTTATTTAACCAGAAAATAATAAAAACATTATCACACTTCACAAAGGAAATTAAGCTTATCTATTTCGCTTAAACACATCATTAGGGAAGGGAAGTAGGAAGAAAACATTAGGGAAGGGAAGTAGGAAGAAATCATCAGGGAAGGGAAGTAGGAAGAAAAAAAATTACAGGAAAGTAACTTCGAAACATACCTTTGGCCTTCACATTCGGATCGATAATCAGTTCCAGTTCTGGATTCCGATATGGCACCCAACGGTTTTCAGTTACTTCTGTTGTTTAGTTAACTCTTCCCGCTGATCTTTTTGCGTCCAAAACAGCTTGGATCCGACGTGGAATGGACGTATACAGCTCTTGAATCGCGGTGTGTGGAATTTTGTACCATTGTTCCTCCAAAACATGCTCCAGTTCCTTAAGGGATACTGGTGGAGGGTAATGAGACCGAACACGCCTTTCTAAGACAGACCACAATGGCTCAATGATGTTCAGATCTGGTGATTGTGGAACCCAGGGGAGGTGTGATAGCTCCTGGTCATGCTCCTCAAACCATGATTTCACCGTTTTTGCAGCGTGACAGGGTGCCAAATCATCTTAGGTCATCACCATTAGGAAACAATATTTGGGCCATGGGTAGAACCTGGTCCATGATTTGTGTTATGCCCTCGTGACATCGGACACAGTGCCTTTCGATACATAATGTTCGCCACTGTTGCCACTGAAGCTCCAACCAAACGGGCACCAACAACTATGCCTCTTTGGAAGTCTTTCAGGTCGCACATTTTACCGCACCACTTTCACACCACGACACTCGCAGGTGAACTGGTTACTGCTGACGGAAGAGGAAGGTCCACATGACACATTGAAAGCAAAAAACGATCGGCAACCGTAACACGTGTTGTACAGTGGAGGGCCAAACTTACGTGTCTTGTATGTAGTACGTGTCTTGTGTTTTTAGATTTTTTCTCCCCCCCCCCCCTCTCTCTCTCTCTCTCTCTCTCTCTCTCTCTCTCTATATATATATATATATATATATATATATATATATATATATATATATATATATATATATATATATATATATATATATATATGTCAGAAAACTAAGGTAAACAATGGCTTTTGAACAGTGAGATATAGGCTTCAGGTATTTTATAGAATTTTCTCATAATCAGCTTTAGTTCATTTGTAACTGCAGAAAAACAGCAATTATTAATCTGCCATGTGAAGGATTACATGGCCATGTGAAGGATTGTCTCTGTTTTGAAAAGCAATATGAAGTTGAGGGAATTTCTGTGGAAACTTTTGTTAAGCAAGTTTAGAAATCAATGAATAAAGAAATGAAGGAACAGACGTTAATAGGGAAAAGGAAATTTTGAGAAGAATCGTGGTTGAAATAAATACAAGAAACATTGTTTTAGTGTAGGAAAAAAAATACTTATATACTGTCATTTTTCAATATAGTTCTTCGTCTTCGTGTATGCAGTGTCGCCATCTTTCGGAACCTTTCTTATTGGTTAAGGAGAAAATACTTCTAAGAAGTATACACATTAAGTAAGATAGCGGGATGAAAATAATTTCAATTATTATTATTATTATTATTATTATTATTATTATTATTATTATTATTATTATTATTATTATTATTATTATTAAAGGCCAATGAACGACGATACTACAAATTGATTTAAACAAACTGTTTTTAAAATGCAGTATGTTTTTAGTGTGAAAAGCTGTACAGCTAAAAATAAAAATAAAGTATTTAAATGCAATTAAGTAAATATGATTGAAAGACTTAAGTATACTTTTTAAACTTAGTTACGTGAAATTGTCTTCCAAGTATTATATATGTGTATTGTAAGTTAGTTTTTTATGTAGATTTGAGATATGTAATAACTTGATGCAGTGTCATTTAAAAAACTACAACTTTATGTTCAGTTGGCAACACTGTTAACCTTGTTATATTACAGAGTATATTAAACAATGTTCCCCTGCCGATTTTTGCATGGTGCAAAATTTCAGCGCTTTTTGTCTATTTAAAAGTTATCACAAGGGCGTATCAAGATAGGTCTACCCTGTATATATCAGGTGTTCTAAAAATGGCACCCACAGAGCGTTATTCTACAAGTCAAACTAAAGCAAAACTATATATATTTGTGTACCCTTCGAGTCCTCGTCTGGAGAGACAAATTGCACAATGTGGCAACGTAAAGAACCATAGATTAGATGTACCAATCTCTCAAATAGTTACATCGATTCTTTCCAGATGGTAGCTAAAGTTGATGTTGATTGACACTAGCATCACTTATTAGTGTAGCAATCGATTCAACTACTTGCTGTATTCGTAGAGTAATGCTAATGATTGCAAGTTAAACTGCGACGTGGCCACGTTGTAAAATTTTGATTCCTCATAGGGGCTGAAGGAGGCCCTGGAGGACATACATTGTATAACATTTTTGCTTTATTTTGGCCTGTAGAATAGTGCTCTGTGGTCCGTGAGCGCCATTTTTAGAACACCCGATATATGTTGTACGTTTTGAAGAAGATACATCTAAGGAATCTCAATAATAAAATATTTCAGAAATAGTAGTATAGTAAATAGCAATATTTACCAAGAAGAAAACGGTAGTTTTTGAAATATTGCAGATGTTTATGTACTTATCTGTCTTCAGGTAACATGAAGGTGATTCATGTATGTTTTATCATATTGTTTGTTTTCTAAAAGAAGCATGGTTTATTTTTTTTAGTTACCACTCTTGTTCAGAGCCTTTCGCAGCCTGACTTCCAGCCATTGTCGGTAGGAGAACTGTTTCCAGCTCATAAGCATCTTCTTATCAAGAGATCTCAGAGATGTAGATCTTGTGAACATAATTTAAGCAAGCCTGAATACAATCCTACTTCTATCAAGTTCAAAATTCAACTAGCAGCATAGTAAGTCTTAAGTAATTGTTATATAGGTATTATAAGTAGAGTGAAGTATTTTGTGAAACCAGGGGTAAACTGATGATTTACCATTACTTCGTAATCAGAAGGGTTCTGGTTCAAACCCTGCAGGCGACACCATAAGATAGTTCCAGGGTTGTATCCCCCCCCCCGTCATTGTAATTGACAGAATATCCCCAGGGTCTGCCCAAGTTCCTTTCCTTCGAGCTTATTGTTGATTGTTAATGATTTCAGTGTAAATTGGCTTCGGGGGCTATATATGGAAGTTCGGCAAATAGACTGATTTTAAGGAAATATAATAGTACTGAATAGATTATAAAAGAACTCGCCTCAAGTGTTTTAATTTTAGTGTAAGTTATTTTGGGTATTAATAACTACATAACGTATCATAGTCAATTAAAATTTTTGCACAAGGCATATTGACGCACGAAATTAATGTACATCGTATTCACGGATGTTAGAAATAGATGATTTTTACAGAGACAGTCATCTGCTTGAATAATCATAAAATTAAAGATGCACCTACCGAATCATATGCATATCACATCCTATAAATACAAAGGTTCATTGTGTCATCATTAGTCACACTTCACATCTATCCTATAATTATAACCTTGTCCGGACCGCATCCTGTTTAGTAGGTTAAGGATTCAGTGATATTCCAGCTTGTGAGACAGTGTAGCAGGTCCTGTAAGTCCTTCAGTATGGGAGATAACGTTGATCTTCATACATCTTCATACAACACACTGTTACATGAGGCAAGTTAGATGATCTGGTGGCCAGTGTTAGCCTGCTCGTGTGATATCGTTGTGGAAATATGGTGAGGTCCATCTAACTAAAAAGATGAGGTTCCTTATGCCTGTCATGTGTCCCCCCCCAAAAAAAAAAAGAAAAAAAAAAAGACATTCCAGTAATTGTTTCCCCTATGAAGTGAAGGTGGACATACACTTGTCCTGTTCAACAATGCGAGGAGCATTTTTGGGAGTTCAAAATGTGTTTAACTGTAGCATTGGTGCTTTCTAATCTCCATGTGGTGGGGTTAATAGCGGTGGGAGTAATTGTTGGTATAAATGACTCAAATATTGACAGAAAAACTTCAGTATATAAAATTCGACGAGGAATATCAATCTTCGAGCTATACTTTATAAAACAATAATGCATGCAGGATAACAAAATATTGCAGAAAAAGGCTGAATAACAATGTAACCTGGATGATGAGGTAGAGGTATTTTGTATAGAAATTTAAAGGTTTTCTTGAAAGTACATCAGAAGTTACCAGGTTACATGATTTCATTTTTGTGATGTGAAGAATAGATGATGATTTGGGACGCAGAATGGTGTATTAATAGTTTCTCGTGGCAACATTCTGTTCAAGGTGGATTCTCCGTAATAACTTTTTGGCTGAAATTCAGAATGAATATAATTTCATTGCATAGAGAAGAGTGAGGACGATCATAATCTGCAGGATATATTATGTGGATGTTAAAGCATATAGAAATTTTCACATACCATTTCGTTAGGCTTACTTGTCTAATTTGATACCATTTCGTAGATGAATTATTTGTTCGTTATATATTGGCTTGTTGTACGTTAGAAATATTTCATGTTGAGGTTCTCAAGAACTTAACGGAACAGAACTAGTGAGTGTAACTAATATAATAATATCAGTTGATTTAGGATGTTTTGTGACTCAAAATTTGATTTTGTTCTTGAGTAACAGCGTAATTGTACCTTATAAACTCTTATTATTATTATTATTATTATTATTATTATTATTATTATTATTATTATTATTATTATTATTATTATTATTATTATTATTATTATAACTGTGGTACTCCTAAATATGTGATAATGCTCCTAATGTTTGTTTATCCTATTATTAAATACATGATGAAGTGCCGAGCTGACGGGAGTTCACCTCTTTTGTTAGGAGATTTATATTAATTCGTTTATGAAACTAATTGTAGTGGTAGTCTTAACTATTTTATCCTCATTCTGGGAATAAAAATAAAAGAATAATCATTAAAATTTTTAAAATTGGAGAAGTGTATATATATATATATATATATATATATATATATATATATATTTTATCAGAAACTATTAATTAGAACAGACATTGATTATATCCAAAGGATTGCATTTACAATACAATTTTTTGTTCACTTCGTTATTTTAAGTTTCGTTGCATTGTCTCAGTTAGGTTTTTATGCTGTAAAAAGTAACGATAGATTCACTCATTTAATGCAATTTCTGAACAGTTACCATGTTCCAGAAGTAAGAATTCTTACGTGTGAGCCGCTGTTCTATGGGAAGGAATGCCATTTAATTTTAAAGTTGTGTAATCCAACCCAACATCAGACAACTGTTCAGTTTTTGCGACTTCCAACTCGGGAGGAAGATGAAGAGGAAAGACAACGAGAAAAGGAAGAGAAAAAGAAGCTAGCAGAAAAAAGGGAGGCCGAAGTAAGTTTATTATTAATAATAGTTCTATAGATTAGTAGGTTAATAACAAGTTTCTCAAATTCTTGGTTTAAACCTGATACGATTTTAATGCTTATAAGTAATATTTTTAAAACTTAACAGAAAAATACACATGTTTACAGCAACGAACACTAGTACAAAAATTTGAAAATAATAAGTTGTCCAGGACTTGCATAATTCAAAACTTTTGTCCAGTATTTCTATAGTTTAAAAGTTTCTAATGTTAGGGAAATAGATATAGGTCTGTTTTAGATAGGTTGCTGAGACACTTTAATTGAAAAAGATTCTCAAGGAAATCAACAAAAATATTACGATAATCGTACTTTCATGTGTTTAACTGAACAATAGAGTATAAAAGGTTAAGTAGGTAAATTATGATTGATTTCTACTGTATGACATGAGTTTTGTATTTGGCTAATCACTGTTTCTAGCATTAGAGAAAAAGCTTAATTATTATTCTTGATATTATGTTCGTAGTACTGTGTTCGGTTCACGGGTAGGGTTGCCACCTTTTTGTAAGCCTAAAGCAGGACACATACTTATCAAGCATGTGCACACCACCGATTCCTCACACCCAAATTTGTGCACGAAACAAATTATTAAGAATAATAGAAAGAACTGCACATATTTATGAATGGAAATTTAAACAAAAAGACGCGAAACAGAAAACGTACAGTTTCCGTTTCTTGGTGATTAAACGTATATCTAACGTATTCATTTTCGTTTACGTACTTTTATAATAATGTATAATAAGTGAAGTAAAATATTTACCTGAGTACAACTTGTTAGATTTGTTTTGCCGAATTTTCGGAAACTCTTGGCTGTTACCTCTTCCGAGAGACGAAAATTAAACGGAAAACTAGATTCCAGCTAGCTTCATTTTTTTTTTTTTTTTTTTTTTAAAACCTTGATGTTGACCAAAAATTCTCATTTCACTATCCTGTTGTTGTTTTTCTCCTGATTTACTATCAAGTTGCCTTCAATCCTTCCTGCTCTCTGAAATATTTAACGCAAATAATGAATGCAGGGAACAATGATTGGTAGTGAACTGGAAGAAAAGCACCAAAAACAGAATAGAGAAATAAGAATTTTTGGAAAACATCAAAGTAAAATAACAGGAATGTAACTACCTGGAATAGTTTTTCGTCGAATTTTCATTCCTTGCAACCCTCGTCGTTACAGCCAAGATTATGGAAAATTCGGGTAAGCAAATAAAACGACGTACTCGTGTAAATATTTTATTTTACTTAGTATTATCATCGGCAGCTACGATCTCTTAGCGCCTTCCCAAGTAGCACAGACAAGCGAACAGGGCCTAGTTCCTTTAAGGTCCGCTGTGGCGCTAGTTACGTAGACGAATATTTTCTGTATAGCAGGCAAATGAAATAGCTATAACAGGAAAAGAATTCTGAAGTCCCCTCCCCCCATAGTATCACAAAAACTAAATCGTTTTTAAAATTGAATACAATTAGTATCGATTAATTAAGAATAAAAGATAATACAAACACACCGGGAAAAATCCTTTACAAATTACAAACGAAACACTTCCCCAGATAATGGTTTGGCATTTAGAAATTTTGCATGTTTAAAACATTCTGTTTCAACATCTGCTATATTCGTCAGCAACACTGGAACTATTAAATCGCAAATTGTTACTCTTAATTTGAATGAATGATTGTCCGAAAAGGGGCACTGCAAATACTAAACGTATAGCAGAAAGGAAACAATGTAGATGGAAAGAGTTTTCGAAAGGCGAAACTCGGGTGTTCACAAACTGGACGGGTCTTTTCAACAACGTGAATCACCCATACTAGTTCTTTTGTAGGTTAACACTTTGAATAATTTTCCGAACTACAAAATCTCCTAAGAAAGCAATAGAAGCTATTTCACTGTATCTGATCCAATGTCTGAAAAGAAAACCATAAATAGGAATATTGAAATATTATACAAACTATGACAATAGTAGTGAACAATAAGCTAAAATGTTATGAATTGACTAATTTCTTAAAAGTGGTATGAAGTGACTAATTTCTTAAAAATGTTATGAAGTGGCTAATTTCTTACTGTGCATATAGTGTGTGTAGTGTAAATTGTTAGGGATTGTATTTCAATTGCATTAGAATTTAACTGAATTTAACTTTTAGTTTACACATTAATAAATGTGTCTATTTTCCTCCTATGTTAGTGCAAAATGGTTGTAATATTTTCCCTGGCATTATCGTATTCGTAGGTTTCATATGTTAGATTGTCAGAACTACATAAATATCTTTCAAAAACATGAGACTTTCGTAAATCATTATTACCCCTGCACTGATTAAGTATAACATTCTAGTTTATGGGTTTATTTCCTTCGGCTCTTCCGAGCTTAAGATGTAAGTAAAAACACATAAAGGACAAATAGGGAAGAAACTAAGTCTACCTGATGGATAACAATAAGAAATGATATAAAATGCAATGAGCTCATCAGTACTGTACTGTATACCTACTTTTGGGCCACCCTGTATTATTACGATATTGCATTTCACTCAAGTAAATCGAAAATAGTTTTATCTAGATAAATAATAGGGAAATTTGGGGTTACCACTGGGACACCAAATACTGGGATAGTATCTGAAATAAAGGCTCTGGTTTCTTCTATCCCATTAGCAACGGCGTCGATCTCGGGAAGCGTTGGAGCCCCCCCCCCTTCCTTCGAAGTTGAAATAGGCTCCCCTAATGGGGGGCCTAAAATGCTATGTTGAAGTAAGTTCTCCAATTTCTACAATATATGGTAATTCGTTTTCCTGTTCTACTAAAGTGTGTCTGCCATAGGGCTCCCCAAAGCTAGAGAAATCGGCACCCTTTCCCATAAGCTAAATGTTTTAGGTCTTTTTTTTTTTATAGAAAATAACCTACGCATAAATCCCATTACTACTTAGAAACATAAATACAGACAGCATAAAGAAAAATCAAAACTTGAAAAAGATTATAAGTACAGTTAAGTCAAGTGTGAAGTACGATTTTTTGACGAAAATCCAATGTTTTAAAAGTAAGATTTACCTAAATTTCTTAGATCTATATTAACTCTTTGTATTAGTTCACACTTTTGTATTTCTTTCAGTCTATAAATAATAATAATAATAATAATAATAATAATAATAATAATAATAATAATAATAATAATAATTATTATTATTATTATTATTATTATTATTATTATTATTATTATTATTATTATTATTATTATTATTATTTGATGCCTGGCTCATTTCTTACCGCTGGATTATGTTTATCAAAACCCTTCCCGTTAATACTCATTGAAACTCGTCAACTCGTTCCTTATTTTGACTATTTTTATTTGGCATCCTTGACAACACTAAACTTGTCAAAATCTATTTACTTACGTGAAAATAGACAACCTTTCTTTCCGTTTAGTCCACGTTAGTGGCGCCACAACGGCCGAAAGGTCAACTATCCCGTGTACGCTAAATCTCATGTTACGAGAGGAAAATGGTAAGGCGCTAAGGGATCGTACCCGGCGATGGTATTATACATTCTTGGTGGTAATCTCGCTTCTGCCAACACGAAAAAATTTTAACGATAGACCATATCGATATCTGGGTAGTCATATGAACACATCGTAGATCCAAATTTATGGACTATAGTTGTAAGTATTTTGGATAATTTGGCGTCCCACTTGTCAAGCATAATTCGGGACGCTGAAAATTCTTAAAATTCGGGATGTCCCGTCGAATTAGAAACAGATAAAACCCAGTTTCCGGGAGGTTTTCAAGTGTTATCCAGCATCATGAAGCAATTGGGAAATATTTCAGAGTACCTTAAGAGATATTGAACTCAGAAATAACTGTGATGGAAGTCAATGTAGCGACCACATAGTAATTAGCGTGGTCTGTCTAACCTATAACACTAAAGAGTTAACAGAATTTGTTTCGTAGATATCATTGCTTTTAAGTTGAAATGTGTAAGGGGAAGGTAGAGATGAATCTAAAATAAAGTCCGTAACTATTGATTGTTTCACTAACATGATAAAATATCTCAACTCCGGACGGTTATTCAGTTTTTATTTTTTTATTTCGGTCAATTGAGATGTGCCTGTTATTTCAGTAATATTTTAGCGAATGAAAGAGTAAATCAGTCAGTCATTACGACGAATACAGAATAATGGTTGATCAGTGTGCAAAAATGCGTATTTCACGTGATAAAGGAAATTCAGTATGTTGGAGGAATTCCTCATTTGTTGACATTCTACACTTCTCGTGTTGTGTAGTAATGTACGAAAAAAAATATATTGTGTAGATATTTCAATTGGAGTAAAAAAATCTGTGAACCTGTGTATTAGTAATATAAGTTCCTTATAATTTGATTAGTTCACTATCACGTCTTATTTTCCGGATCCCGAGAAAATCAGGCTTTTTAAATTTCATAGAACAGTAGTGTCTTGCTTTTCGTCGTTTTTGGATGAGACAGACTATTATATTCAGAGTAGTTCAAACTTGACAATGAACGCTAACAAATGCGCTACAGGGTGTGTCGGATAATGATATATATATATATATATATATATATATATATATATATATATATATATATATATATATATATATATATAAAATATAATATTAGGGTGGTCCTTATTTATATGGGGAAAAATAAATTTAGGAATTTCCTTGGTCTCACCCCCTAAAATGGTTCCATATGGGACAAAATTAAGCCAGAAGAAAAATTAAATCCATTGAATAATTTTAAATGGTGCCCCAAACGACCTAAAATTTTGAATGCGTTTACAATGCATAGTATATGGGGAAAAGCTGGAATAAACTCTTGTAATTTACAAACGGCTTAAGGGAATGGAAAGATATCTTGGATAATGGAACTAGAGGAAATGACCAACCTAATTTTGTATAGCATTATTATGGCGGCCATCTTGAATTCAGGTCAAATTTTTTTTTTTTAAAAAAAAAAAAGAGGGTCATGTTACATATCATTTTGAGGTGGCGTTTTCCCAGAAGCACAAATCTCGTACTATTTTCAAGCTACCAATAATCTTGTAAGAGTTATTACGTGTAAAAAACGAAATGCTTCGATGTAATGTTATTTTATTGTAGTTATGGACCACAGATTTGTAAGAATTTTGGAAGTACTTTACATAAACTGGAAACAAACTGCTAGAGAAAGTTAAATCTTTGTTTCCCCATGAATTACCAATAAGTTTTTCCATCAAGATGATTCATAGACCATTATGAGGAAAAAGAAAAAGTATAACATGGAAGAAATTGAAATATCCCTTATTTATGTAGTACTGTAACTTTGGGGTAAGTTTTCAATAGGTTTTCAATCCTATATACTACACAGTTCACTTTTCTCACATCTAGGAAAAGATTATCTATGAGAATTCACTATGTGCAAAATAAACTTTTTTTGATACTCATTTTTCGTAAAAACGATGTTGTAATCTTCTGTTAGTTTCACTCCCCTTTCTGCTGCATCGTTTATTACGGAGATGAATTTAACTATTGTCTTTCCTTGAAGATAGTCATTGTTATCTGACCATGAAATCGGATCACACTCAAGAAACCCTTTGGGTATTTTAAATCTCACGAGAAAAAAAAATTGTTGTATCAAAATCACTGATTTCTCTTTTCGCAAGAATTTTTATATTATCCTTGCGTCAAGCTTCTTTGCTGCTTCACGGTCTCTCCTTACAGTTTTAATTCTTTCAACCAATTTTTGTTTTTCCACTATGTTAACTTCATCATCAAAAAACTCCAATGCTACGTATTCCTCCTTCAAGTACCAGAGATGCCGAGAAAATTTAGAAAGAGCCACTTCAGATAATTCATTATCCATTTGCCTATAACTGTACAAAGCTTTCAAAAATTGCAGGTCTTGTAATGGTGAATGGGATAATTGATCACATTTAAATCAAGCTTGGACATATAGTCGTATCAGAAAAATTCATGCATTCCGAAGACCCGTCTCTATTTGCTTCGTTAAACGAAAATGTTGGCGAAAGAGAAATATTTTTAAACAGTATATTGCTTTTCCCATCTACCTTGCATGGTGAATTGCTCTAGGCAAACGAAAGAAAACTCTTCGAGGAGGTATGCCATCCAAGAATGTCAGTTCTAAAAATTTTCTGTAATCTTCTCTGCGGTGTCCTGCTTCTACAAGTTTGATAGCAAAATTCAATACTTCATTTCTTACATCTGAAATGTTGTTCCTTACGTCATTATCATCTTCAATTCTGGAATAAAGTTAGTACAATCTATTTTAGACCAATCGTTCTGAAAATGCTTAAATAGGGGAACGTCCGGTCCAGATGCAAACGAAACACAACACTTGTCAAATACACATTTTAAAACCAATTCATAAATGTATTGTCTACAAGGAAGGTATAGATCATCATTTTGGAGCATCTGCTCTAGCAGAATGAAAGCACCGTTCACATGACACATATTACAGGGAATAGTGTGACAACAAACTGCCTGCACGAACTTTACCAAGTTCCATTCTTCAAGCTAATGAACTGTAGTAGAAATAATATGTTCGTTCTCCTCTCCATGATGACAAACTGAGAACACCAATTAGCCTCTCATGAACATCTCCTGTAATAAATATTGGTAACCCGTCGATAGTCTCTCTACCAGTCAAATTCGGCAGTAGTTTTCCGTCTCATTGCACAACTAACGCACTTGATGCACTCCGAAATTGTTTTTGTGGTCTTATGCAACTTCGCTACGGATTTTCTCTCAGCATCGATGCATATTTATTACTAGTTCCTTTTCATTATGGCCTAATGTTTCTGCCGTCGCTGTCAGTATATGTATTCTCGTTCTATCAGTGGACTTGTATCGATCAAGAGCAGCAACCTGTCTTGGAGTTTTAAAATTAGTTTTTCCCCTTTTACATCTCTTGCAGGGTCCGGGTGCACACAGGCACATATTTACATTTTATCTTACATACTCAACTGGGTTTTCCTCTTCATTTCTTGAAATGCTTACATCCGTGTATTTTGGTGTAAAATTCATACAAATCATTTTCAGAAGTGCAGTTTTCTTTTGCGTTCCTCTTTCTAATGAAGCCGCGCATATCCCTCTTGTTCTTTTCGAGCCAAACTTATGTCTTTCCATTTAGTTGTGTAAGAGTTATTACTTGTGAAAAAGAGAAATATTTTCACAGGTAATAATTTTTAGACGACTATAGTGCCAGATTTGTGTTTCTGGTGAAACGCCACCTCCTTTTTTTTTTCATTTCCTTTTTTTTTCTTTCTTCTGGAATATGTGTAATTAGTTTGATAGTGACGCTTATTTATATACTGATGTGCTGAAATGGTACTGGAAGTACGAGAACATTCACGAGGTACAGTGTCATTGGCAGAGAGACTTTAGAACGCCTCCACCAACACTGGACAGCTGCCCGCATTCGCGATAAATTCGAAAGATCGGGCTGACCACGAACACCTACAAGTTCGGCTTTCAGTGCTGTGGTATTGCGATATTTCACATGATTACCGCAAAAATTAGTAAACCAGGGAGCGCATGAAAGAGAGGTGAGCCAGTCAAGTGTAAGACGCGTTCTGAAGAGTGCAAAGTGGAAAGTATACATTCCAAGACTGCTGAATGCGATGAATGAGTACGATTTAGATCGAAGGATGGACTACTGTGAATGATTTTAGCACATGGTTGGCGAGGATACGGAATTTGCAGAGAAGTTTGTATGGACTGACAAGGCGCAATTCAAACATAACGGTACTGTAAACCGCCACAATTGTCTGCTGTGCTCCTGAAAATCCTTACACTCATGTGAATAGGACAGTGAATTTACAGGCGTTGCTGTGTAGTGTAGTCTGAGTGCTTGGTGCGATTGGTGCCTTCTTTGAGGGTACCGTAATTGGTGAGGCGTATCATGATATGCTTTAAACAAAGGTTTTGCCTTCTATCCAAAACCTGTATGCTAATGAACTTTTTTATATGCAACAGGACGGAGCACCATCTCACTACTATCGAGATGTCAGGTTGTATCTCGATAAAACTACCCGGACGGTGAGTTGGTCGAAGAGGTCTTGTTGAGTACCCATCTCGGTACTGAAGTCTTGGGACTATCTCAAAACCAGGCATAGTCGACGAGTCGCGTAAAAAAAAATCATAAGCATGTGCTGCCATCACAACAAATACGCTGACAACCGTACTTCGGTGTGCAGTTCAGCGCCGTGGGTGTTGTGTAGAAGTTGTTGATGGTCATTTCGAACCAGAGATGTTCACCCTCGCGAGGGTGGCCCTCTCGAGAGCATCCTCACCCTCAAGTTCCCTCGCCCACAGTGACGCGAGGGCGAGGACAAGTTTTGGCCGCGAGGGCGAGGACAAGCTTCGATGGCGGGGGTGATGGTGCGCGAGGGCGAGGAAAAGCTTCGACGAAGAGGGCGAGGGTGCGCGAGGGCAAGTTTTGGCAGCGAGGGCGAGGATAAGCTTCGAGGGCGAGGACAAGCTTCGATGGCGGGGGTGAGGGTGCGCGAGGGCGAGGAAAAACGAAGGCGCGAGGGCGAAGAATTCAATAACGAATTTTTTAAATGAATTAAATGTAGACACCGTAAATTGATAACACTTAGTGTAATCCACTTCATCAAAGTCAGTTATTAGTTGATCAATAATTGTAATTGATCTTAAATTAGGATTATCTTATAAATCACTACTGTTAATGGTTTAATTGAATTGTCAATTTTGTAAATAAAATCTCATTCTAAGATAATTACGTTAAGTGTAGATCGCAACTATCTAGGCCAGCCCACAAACTGTTTTTAATTGAAATCCTATCCGTTTTCCAAGTACCCAGTTACAAAACTATTAAGTCAATACTGAAAACTAAAAACGAAAATATTTATTGCAATTAAACGATTAACACGATTGGTATTATTGGATGGGAGCCCGTTGGCTCAGTGCTACAGCCAATCTCTGGTTTCAGGGGTCACTCGTTCGATCCCAGGCCAAGGAATTCGTGGAGGACGATAGCGTATACTTGGGTTTTCTTGGGATTTTCCCGTTTCCTCCCGTTTTCTCATTCCACCTATTCTTTCATCATTCACTTGCAATTCCATCAGTCTCCTTTTGCCATCGATGGCGTAACCGTTGGATGTTAAACTAAAGATTTATTTTATTTTATTTATTTATTTTTAAGATTGGTATCTTTGAAAGCGTTCTTAATATAGTGTAAGAATATGCAGCGCACAGTCTTGAAAAGGGAGACTATTTTGGGCGTCCAGTAGGCTTCTTTCTGTGATCTGTTACCCTTCATTATCGACGTTTTTATTATTTTTTTTTTTTTCGCTAAATAGGATATTAAAATAGAATGATTTGGTTCTATATCGCAAGTTTTAAAGCTCCCTGACAACTGATATTTAGTCAGCAAAGCATAGGAAAACTTAGAAATAAAGAAGCAAAACTACCTGAAGTATTCGGCTATGGTTCATCTAATCATGGGCGTCGTATCGAGGGGCTTGGGTGGTCGCGTTTCTCCCAGATTTTCGTCACACGTATGTAAGCAAACTAAGAAAATAAAAGCATATATTCAGGGGTGTAGTCGAGAGTATACGAAGGTGTATTGCTCAATCTTAGTCATTTGCGCATACTTTCTGCTTCAAGGCGTGTAGTACTATATTCAAAACTAGCATATATAACCTGTGAAATTTTTAAGACTAGCGTATACTCTGAAAATTTTAAGACTATGGTGTACGCCGTGTGAAATTTTAGGACTTAAGCAGGAAGTTTTTGATAGTCTATTATTGCAACAGAGCCCCTGCCCGCTGCAGCCCCTAGTTATTCGCCTCTACTTTCTAAACATTTTCTATATATTTTACAACCCTGGAGTTGATGGCCCCGCATCGTGGAGGTTGTGGGGACATTATCTAAGCCTTTGGTCAAGTGGCCTTACATTTGGACCTGTCAAGTGACCTTACATTTACATAGATTACTATTGAGATAAGTGGGTAAAATTGCATTCAGGTTTACACCTATAATTTCATGATTCTTAGTGTTCATCCTCCCGAAGGGGAACTTCCGAAGATGTCCTCAATTCTAACTATAGAGAAACGTTCTCACACAACAGAATAAACATAATTTCAAACTGTTCATGATCTATATTTAGAAAAAAATAGCACTCTACTAACGTAATTTGCTGTTTTGGAAAATATAAGTTTTACTTATGAATATCTGGGAATCAGTCGATCTGTCTGTATTCTGACGTATTAGAGTTAATGTCCCTTTATAATTCATCACCGATGCCGATGCTAAATGGTACGTGAATCTATAGTTTATGGTAGGATCCGAACCACCATAATGCGTTCACACGTCACTCAAGGGAATCGAACCTGAGACTTGCTGCAAAGCAGACATGCTTGCTAGACACTATACTAACTTCCTTTGTATATTTCAATATCATTAACTTTCAGTAATCACCGGTAATCGACCTATAACCAGAGTCGAAGTCTAAGAGGGAGTTATTGAAAATGTTTAATTATCCTAATTTTATGTGTAAATATTTCACTTTAGAATATTAGCGTTTAAATACTCCACTCCCCCATACAACCATTACACACGCTAATACTATGTAACAAGCAGTAACGACTACATATTATCAGGTGCAACATTTAATCAATCAACATATAACATATAAAGCTTATAAAATTTTAATTTATCAGCTGGATTACATCTTATGAAAAAAGTTGACAATTTTTCCACCTTATATGTTAGTTGTTTGACGTAACGTAAGCATGAAGGTAAGCTTAGATCTTTGTTCGAAATTCACATTGAAATGATATTCGCAAAGAATTTTCAGTGGGCTGAATCTCTCTCGTTCCAGGTTGGCTACAAGACTGCGATAATCGTAGGACGTGAAAATGAAGATTTTATTCCCCAGTCAGAATTTTTAAACTATCCTATCTCTTCAAGTCAATAATTGTCTGTTTTGCATTATTACTTCTCAACCACAGAGCAAAATTAATTCAGTCACTCTACTCCTGTTTTAATGATGTATGGCAGCGTGTAACAAATTGTTGCGAGGTCCTGGGCAAGAAAAGTTTGTGATCGTCCTTTCAGTTTTTTAATTGCTAATTATAATAAAATTTCTGGAAATCAATTAATCTACACATTTAATTATTTGTGCTAAAGAAAATAAAGGTTTGTTGTCTTACTTTCCCGTTCCACCATTTCTTTCATCATCATTCACTTGCAATTTCATCCATCTTCTTTAGCAGTTACATAACTCGGACAAATGTATCTCTATTAGTGAACAATATTTGAGCATCGAAATTAACCTTACAAGTACATTGACACATTTCAGTTTATATTTTAAAATACCAATTAACTTAGATTCACATTCAAATCAATGAAGTCATTCATGTTATAGGTTAGAGTGGGTATATATTTCCGAGTGATAATTCAACAATAGTGTTCTGAAGTATTTTATTTGTTTGCTGACGGAGTTTCAAAATTAAGCTCTTTAGATCTTTCCCTTTGAATTTGTTCAAATTCCTCAGTTACGCTACATACATCAGGGATGGCCAACGTGTTGACTGTCAAATTCTGACAGATAGTCCGCGGCAGTCACTCTACCGCCACTCATCAAACCTTGATTTCACCCTCACCCTCACGAGAGCCGCCCTTGTGTGGCTGAATACTTGCGCTTGCATCGTAGTTCAAGGAGCATTTTGAAGTAAAGGCATTGGATACTGTTGATAAATGATGTAAACGTCACTATCGACCGAGATCTCCATAGTAACAGTTGTTCCATTTTAGGTGTTCCACAGTAAGTTATACGATGATATATTTGGTTTCCTTTCTTTAGGACGTATGTTAAGCAAGGGCGGATCCAGGACGGACTTCTGGTGGGGGTGGTGGGTTGTAATACTGCTACTTAGAGCTACTTTTAAGAGCTCCAAACTCTGGGATGCGTTTTACTTGTATATATAAAATAAAGAAGTTTCCTCTTATGGGGGGAGCGATCGCCCCGATCGCCCCCCTGGATCCGCCACTGACGATAAGGAAATAATTCAACAAATAGGTTGAATAATTGATGCTTTGATCCTCACGAAGGAGGCCCTCTCGAGGCCTCCTCACCCTCAATTACCCTCGGCCTCATATCATTGAGGGCGAGGGTGCGCGAGGGCAAGGAAAAGTTTTGAGCACGAAGGCGAGGGCGAGCGAAAATAATGGACAACTCCTATCGCGAGGGCGAGGACAAGCTTCGATGGCGACGGTGCGCGAGGGCGAGGAAAAGCTTCGACGGCGAGGGCGCGCCAGGGCGAGGACAAGTTTCGGCAGCGAGGGCGAGGGTGCGCGAGGGCGAGGACAAGCTTCGATGGTGAGGGTGAGGGTGCGCGAGGGCGAGGACAAGTTTTGGCCGCGAGGGCGAGGACAAGTTTTGGCTGCGAGGGTGAGGGCGTGCGAGGGCGATGGACAATTCCATTCGCGGGGGCGAGGGCCAACTGCTACTGCGAGGGCGAGGGTGAGTGAGGTCGAAGTAAAATGAACATCTATGTTTCGAACACATACCATAACTCTCTGTGCCAAAAATTGTCAAGAGATATGTACTAACAGTGATTACTTTTTTTTTTTTTTTTTTTTTTACCCTCTGTATGGATCATTATTATTATTAAAGGACGAAAGTTAGAAATTCATCCGTTCATTATTGAACACAGTATGAGCTGCAGTTTACAAGTTACAGTTACCTTGGTTCTTCTGTGCATAAGAAAGTAGAGAAGCCTTAGTTATTATCCAGTTTTCGTAGTTATTGTTTGCCATTATATAGGAATTAAAAGTGGTATATGAATTTTTAATAATTATATTGTATGAGCCGTGAGCATAGATTTAAGTTGTAGTCAGTGAGGAAAAAATCAGTCATCCATTATCAATTAACAAAGCTACTTCTCTGTACAGAGATCTGCAGGACGAGAAGATGTGAGCCTATTGTTGCCTTCTCTGACTCGTCAGTTATCTACTTCAGAAGATCCAAAGCCTGTAAATATGAAGTTGACTGGAGAACTGAAATTCCCCGAAGCTGTTGTAGTACTTCCTCCTCGGGATGATGCGGCAGAATATGATGATTCCGGAGATAATTACAATTTTCAGGATGATCCACAGTAAGTGTTTCTGTTTATAATTGAAATTCATGGTCTTCAAACATGTAGTGAAAACCAGAGCTTGCAGTATTTGGTATGTGAAGGCATACAAGCTATATAGATGACGTATTGCATGGTTACATTTAAAACATTTATGTCCTTTCTTATTTCAGAGTAAATTGTATTCTAAAGCATTTTTTGTCATAAATCTTTTTGAAGAAGGAAATAAAAAAAGTTCTAAATAAAAAGAAAGAGTTGAGCCTGATGAGAAATAAGTGATAAGCCAATACATACCATTTATTACTTCAATAAAATATAAGTTCTTGTTCAGTTTTGACATGGGGGCATCAGCCAGTACGTTCAGAAGTAAGTAAACAGTTAGTGGAACATTAAATTGATCAGTTGAACTTGTATCAGTTGAACTTAAATTGATCAGTTAGCCTTGTAATCACGAAGATACCAGGGTATTAAGTTGTATTAGGCAGACAGAATTTTATTTTGTTGTTAGGTGCTATGTAGTAACTGGTACGAAGTTAAGATCTAAAGATTAAATTTAAGTCCTGAACTACCTCGTTTAATACGCTCTTCCCGGGTATCTAATCCTAAACTATACTGAACGAAAACTTGTGGGAGCCTTAAGTAGAAATGATGCAGCCAGTAAAAGTTTATTATTATTATGACCAAATTCAAGGCTGTAAGAGTTTATGCATTTGAAAATGAGAATGAATACAAAAAGTAATAAATCAATCTAGTTTGTAATTTGTTTGTATATAGTAAATTTAGTAATGTATAGTTGATACTTAAGTAATGAATTCGTTTTTCTTTTACCAGTCACCGCTATTCAACATATCTCTTGAAAATTGTACTGGTAAAGGCAGTTTTGACTTTAATTCAGTGAATTGGAATATACACTAGATAAGATATTTTAGAAACTTGAACTATTGAAAGATTATTGTGTCTTCTATACAGAATATCAGTTTTGTTTATAATTGTTCAATAAATTAAGTATATAAATCACTAGATAAGAGTTTCATCTCCCTATTCATATTATTTATTTAGATTTTATATTAGATGTGTTTATGGGGAAATAGAAATTTAGTAAGTTACAGATAACATTCTAGTATACGTTGGTTGGATTCGAGTTTAACATGTCCTTGCAGCTCACCAACAGGGACTGAAACCGAGTGTCCCGTACGGTAACCATATAGTAACGGGGGAGCTTTCTATTACACGTATTTGCGTAATATATAATTTACGTAGAATCAAATACTCTGTTCTAATATCTTGTTTTCTTATTTTTTAGGGTAGTCGTATGGCGGAAAGCTAACAAGGCAGCTGTGAAGTTAGTAGTCATTCCACAAGCAATAGAGGGCGAAGTTCGTGTTGGCTGTTTGATGAAGTATGGTTATGTGAATACTATGGCAACGTTAGAACAGAAAGAGCCTCAGAAAGTGACCTTGAGTGTTAAATTATTTATTACTATTGGGAACGTCGTAGGGCAGTCCGCATAGCTTTTCGTATACCTCAGAACATGATTATTTATTTATTTAACGATATTTTGTACAGTTCTTAACATGTTTTGCTCTCTGATCGACAGATTTTTCAAGACCCTGATTCTTTAGCTTGTTTTCGTTAAAGGTTACTCTTTTTGTTATCAGGCAATTTTGGTCTGAAGTGACATTGTGAGGAACAGTCGATGAATATTTTTTCCACCTTATTCACTGTTATTCTTAAGATCAGTGTGAAAGAAATGTTCAGCGAGAAAATGTGTGACTGGGCTGGGGTCCAACTCTTCCATAAATCAGCCCCACAGTTTCATTCTGGAGGATGGTGAAACACGTTGTGTTCATACAAACCCAGAGATTTATTGAATGAACACTCCAACAGGAGAAATATTTATACGTAGTATGTGTTGTGGATGTAAAAATTTAAGCTGCAGAACACTATCTTCAAAAGAGAAAATGCGTGGGTGATCTGGGGGAGACTGGACAGCATCGTTAAGACGAGGTTAGAATTGGTGCAGTAAACCGGAGACTCGTTTTCGGTCCGTGGCATAGTTGCATCAGTAACATAAAATAGATACTTATCCTTAAGGGTAGTATCAGTAGCATAAAATAGGTAAAATCATTTGCTAATGGACCTGTAGGATACATATTTGTAATTAGAAATAAACATTGATCTTGTATGCAGAAATATTTGAATTATATCTTCTTACTATTCCTTTGTAAAATCATTCATCTATGTTGTGGACATTCTTAAAATATCAGAACAACGAATATCCCGGAAAGCTATACTTTACCAGGAAATATGGAAGAACCACTAGCACAAAGTATTTTGATTGCGGGAGAAAGAAAGAGGGGGGAGTAAGAGTTAGGAAGACTCCAGACGGTCGAAACCCTGTAACAAGGAAAAAATAATCTTCCTGGATACAAGGTCAGTGCTTATTTTTAATCTAGGTAAAATCAATTTGTCACGTTAAATTTTTAAATGGTGATATGTTGTGTAGTGTAACTAATTTACACACAAAATATAATAATTGGTGAACTGAATTTTTTATTAAAATAAGTGAAGACAAGAAAGGACTGGAGTTTGTGTATTATTTGTACAACGTTACATCTGTTGTACTTTGAGATCATGAATTATTTAATGTCAGACATTGTAAGTGTTGTTATTGCACAAAGAAATGTATAAATTCTGTTCTTGAAAAAAAAAAAAGTTACTTGATCGGGAATCTAGTCTGTTTCAGTGCAAAACTAAGCTGAAAACACAGTCACAACTGTAGAATTCAAACTGAGAGATTTAAGTTTAACTTGATTCGCTAAATGCTTAGTAAAACGTGTATTTTATACAAAGGTCGGTCAGAAAGTAGCGCAAATCCACTGTAGCTTGGTAATGTTAAATATAAGAGAAATGACGTTTTGTACGTAGAAGTATTGGTTCTTTGGAAATATCACTCCATATACGTATGACACATTTGCTTCACTGTACTGCAGCCATCTTTTGTTTTCATATGAATGCACGTTCGTAAAATTCTTGAGATTGGTTATTATATCACTTCTTTACACACGCAATGAGCTCGTTCATCACTTCTTTACACACGCAATGAGCTCGTTCTATCTGGAAATTACTTGTTACTCAAATGAGCCATCACTCGCCCAGATAGAAATCAGATAGTGCTAGGTCGGGACTGTATGGGGAGTGGTGACACCACTATCCATCCCAATTTGCCACTCTTCTGAATTGTTACGTGTGCAGCGTGGAGTCTTCCTTGTTCAGAGCCGTGGAATCCAGCGTGCAAATTTCTTTTCTGTATTCAAATCCAAATCTTTGACTCGCGTTAACATACATCCTTTCGTCATACCTGTGTTCTCCATATTTTGGCTCGTGGTGATGCATCTGTGTTTTGGATGAGTTCCTCAATGACTGGTGCATTTCTACCGGTTATGACCTATGAAGCTATCGACATGTTATCTCGTTTCGTTGTGTTGTCCTTATGGACTGGCACCAGTTTACTGTGAATAGATGGTGCTGAATTATTCTTGATTTTGTAGAGGAATTTGATTCTACACGTTGACGCAGTAGGATGTTACATTGATCATTTATGGTGGCTTACCGGCAACAACAGGAAATAAAAATTAGGTATAGGTTAGGTAAGGGACTGATGCGTGTATCTACAAAATTTAATTCCTCTGCTGCTAACCATTACCGAGCTACAGTGCGTTACTTTTGATCGATCTTTGTATATTCGTTTCCAAGAAGTAATCTAGCAATACTGCTTTCAAGTAACGCTTAACCAGTAAATATAATTTATTTAAGACAAGTGTTATATTGTGTTTAACTGATCTGCCTGGAGTCGATAGAAGAAAGAATTATCGAAAAAAAGGTTATTTTCGGCTCAGGAAGAAAATACCGGCTGACACACTGCACTGACAGACATTCCTGACTAAGGTTGGGTAAGCTTATTGTGCACGCAAGAGAAAGAAATCTCGTTTGGTCAAACACTGCGGAACAGTCTTCTGTAGTCTAGTTTCAAGTTGTACTGTGTTTAATATGTAATAGTTTTCATAATAATGAAAGTGACAGGCAGTTCAGTTCTAAAAAAACTGAAAAGAGTTTTCATTGATTTTTTTTTGCTAACAGTTACAATTGTGCACCTTGGAGGTGGTTGTTAAGTAATTTTTTTTTGCCATTTCACAAAGCTTGCAGTAAATATTTTGAAAGAATATCGGCTCTTTATTTCTTGTTGATTAAGGATTGTGTGTGAGAGTAGTTTTTCATAAAGTGACACCTTTATGTAAAAATATAATCACCTGTAGCGATAACATGTTCGTAAATATCCGGCAGGAGTTGTGTGCCATTACGTGCATCATATTGTGGTAGGATTGGAAGAGCAGTCTACGGACAAAAAATCGCTGGAAATGATAATGGAAGTTTTTTTTTTGTGTGTGTGTGTGGGGGGGGAGGGAGGATAAACATTTACGTTTTATTTCTGAATAATAATCGATGTTTGCAATGAACTCGGCATGTAGCATGATTTACGACATTGGTATTGTTATGGAAGCACCGATTCTTGGAATGGTCTGTTTCGCATTACAGCAGCACAGTGCAAGGCAGGACAGGTAATATTCCGTTTTACATAAAATGAGTTTTCATACATACCCTTTTTTTCATTTTTTTTTCAGGTTTTCTGTACATATGTATATATATATATATATATATATATATATATATATATATATATATATATATATATATATATATATATATATATATATATAGAAAACAAAAAAGAGGTAAAGTAGCATGGTTTTAAATATAAGGTGCCATGCTGAAAAGAAATGTGTTTCACCTCAATCTGCTGAGGTTTGATAACCGAAAATGACAAGGACATAATACACGAAATATCAAAGTATGAGAGAGAGAATAGTTCATCTGTCATAAGAGTTGTGTCTATCATAAATAAGTCCGAAAATAATCGGCTAAGGCAGGGGAAAGTGGAGGAGGAAGAAAAAGTGCTCCATGTATAATACAATACATACTATACTTATCCCATTGACTTCAATGCATTTTTATGCCAGTCTTAAAAACACATTGGTCTTAGTTTTTATTTTAAAAGGATATTTTGACAACTCTGATTGGTACACCGTTTATTTACGAAAAAGTGTCTAAATGTTGAAAGAGGTTAAGGAACAAGTCTTGGGGAGTATGAGGGATGAAACAGAACCTCGAATCTCAATTTATTCAAGATTTAAGACATTTTTCCATATATTTTTATATGAAGGCCTTTCTTACTCCTTTTCGGCTGCGCTGCTAAACGCGTGACCTATTGGTAGAAAGTTTTTCTACCGTGAAAATAACTTACTTTTATTTTAAAACTTATATTATCGAAGTATGGTATTTTACAGAAGAAAAATTTCCAATATGTTACATGTTTAATAGCGTAACCAAGCAAACTATATTTAGAAAGAAGGCCTTGAAACTATCGGTGTTAATTTTTTTTCACAAGGATGTAAAGGAAAATGGTTTTCCTCTTTGAAATTGAACCGTGTAGCATCCATCAGTAAATATCCAGTTGCTGAAGGGTCACACGTGCAATGTTTTATCATGAAGAAAAATTACTCCTCTGCGATTCCAACAATTTTTAACTCTGAAGTACAAATATTTCTGACGCACAATGTGAAATTTTGTAGACTTGAATACAGGGTGATTCTTTATAGGGTTACAACTTCAATCAGTTATAATTCTTTATTGGAACCACACACATACTTGGTTTATATGTCATACTGCAAAACACTGACACGCGTAGTGAGTAGTTGCAGAGTTGATCACACGCGACGCTACGAGTGAGTCGTTCAAAATGGAGACTCACTTGTGCGGAAAGAGCTAAATGCGTGTTTTGGTCTGAAGAAACTAAGTCAGCGACGAGTGTACAGTGTAAGTTTCGCGCACAATACGGTAAGGAACCACCCAGCTGATCAACAGTGTACAAATTGCACCAGACATTTGTTGAAACAGGTTCTGTGCGACACACAAATGCTTCAGGGCGCTCACCCGTGACTGACGATGTGGTGGAAGCATTTAAGGAGAGTTTTGTCCCCAGTCTTCAAAAATCTACACGACGTGCATCACAAGAAACTGGTATCCCTCAGACCACTGTTTGGCGTGTATTGCGTAGAGCCTTTCTAGTTCAACTGTGCCCTTACTGGCGCTGCTATCGATATGTGCTTTCCCGTACCTCCCTCGAACGAGGAGGGACAGGTTGCTACGGCCGAGATCTTTCAATTCTTGGATGCGCAAGCGTTGCCACAATGAATTATTTGATGGACTTCGCTGTGCTTCGTCTTGTTAGCCACTTTAAGTAGTCTGATCTTCACTCGTCAAGACCAAACGACTGAATGACAAATTGGCAACACAGCTGAGGTCATTCACTTCTTTTACCTAAGCAAAGAGAGGGTTTCATCCGCCAGAGGGTGGCGGGGGTGGGGCCGAAGTTTAGTTCGCATAGTTTCAGAGGGCACAGGTAGAATAGACAGGCTCTAGATGTTTGTCCATGAAGCCATACAGACTGTCCTTGGTTCAAGCACTGAGTAAAGGGGATAAACATATCAGACATAAATTGTTACCATGTTGGATCGCATTAGTTGTGATGAGTCATTCTTGAACAATGTGGTATTTAGTGACGAATCAACTTTTTACCTTTCCGGCCGTCAACACACACAATTGTCGTATTTGGGGCACGGAAAATCCACATCACAAGTAATTAGAAGGGTTAGAAAGGGATTTTTTTTTTCTAATGCTCAATGATACACACATCTCCAAACGGTTCAATTTGCATTTGCACTTGCAGTTTCCAGTTTGGTTCTTCAATAGGCTTTTTGATCCGGAATTATTATTAGTAGAAGAAATGTGGGTCTATTATTTTGAACTTCAGACGGAATAGCAGAACATGGTGTGAAAATCGTTTCACCAATAAATAAATAAAAAAAAAAAAAAAATTCGTGCAACTTTTCTGGGAAGGTGTTGCCCTGTTGACATTTAGGGCCTACCACGAGACTTTGTAGTGACAGGCTAGTATTATGCCGAGTATTAAAGCCATTAAAAAAAATAAAATTAAAAAAAAAATGATGTAGGGAAGCTGTCGTCCAGCATGCAATGTCATGTATTAGAGCAGTGATCGCCAAACTGTGGATCGCGAGCTATTAGCTCGCGGAGACATTTTCGGTAGATCGCATTAACGCTCTGATTGGCTAGCTTTGATTTCTCCATAACAAATGTAAGATTATTTTTTTTTTTTTTTTTTTAAAGTAGGTAGTTCTTTTGGTTGGTAGCTCACAGTAGGATTTAAAAACTACGATAGCTCATAAGTTTGGCGAGCACTGTACTAGAGCATGATGATTCTATTATGATAATTAGTTTCCAAAACTTATCTCCGTGGCTACAAAAATACGCAATTTTTTTGTTCAAGTTTAGCGTTCTTTTTCAAAACCAAAAGTATGGGAGAGAGAAAACTTAAAAGTTCAAGATAAATTCCGAACCATTGAAATGCGTTCAAATTTCACTGTTGGCACACCGGGAATCAAACGGCCATACTAAAAGGGACGACAAGCTCCAATCCAACCAAAGGCGTGGGTGCTATCTCCAAGGATACTGTTGACGAATAGTAGAAAAAAATTTGTTCCTTATAGGCATTCATCCATTTCTTACAGACACACACAAAGAGAAAGAAAACTGCAGGAAAATCATGTCAAGTCTGCTGTCATTTGCAAGTGAGTCGGGACAGGAACTTTCTGGACAGTTCTTGTATATCTGATCATAATTGCATTGGATTACTATAAACTACAAGGAATAATCAGTAAATAATTTCTCTATGCTGGTATTACCCATGTAGTTATTCTAATAGAATGTTTACACTTTGTGTGGGACATATGTACACCCATGTCCAAAATTATTGTCTCATGTCTATAAATATGTTGTTGTAGGAATATAATTTGATAACGAATTCGCCCGGTATTTCTTATGATGTTAGTATGTGTGTAATCGGCTAAGACATGTATGTGGCAAGTTTAAAGTCAAAAGAGCAATAAATAAGAACAATAAAACGAAAATAAAACTTTCTTGTTCATTTACTAACATTTTGTTTTACTCATTCTAATTTTCTCATTTATAATTCTTTTCCTATGAAATTTACCACAAATATACATTTCCCGATTATACACATAGTATCAGTATTAAAAGTACCCTGCAAAATCATTATCAAATTATATTCTTACAAGAAGACAGTTATAGATATGCGACAATCATTTTGGACATGAGTGTATATACATTTTCTCTACATACAAGATGGCGCACGAAATGTTAGACCATTTTTATTAAGAATAATGTAATGAAACAAGTGGCAAAACAAGAGAATACATGAAGAAGTGTTCTAATAAAGAACATGTTAACATGGCCGCCACTTTAATTTTGAAATTTAATCTTTTCACTGCAAAATCTGTTTCCGGGGCCGAAAAAATATTTATTTTTGTTTCTTGAGTGTTTGTTAGTCATGTTAACATAATGTGAAAAATATATCCTGAAAAATTTATATTTTGCGTAAGAAACTATATTCTCACATTTGTGAGGGTAGTCACTTACGGTACACAAATGTCTACTATTTCTAAGAAGATGCTTTTCATTGCAGTTTTTTTTTATACTTATATTCTTTTGAGTTGGGTATTTGTAAATAAACGAACTTATTTCTGTAGTTTTGGCTTACATTAGTACACTTTATTCAAAAATTGTTTTTGAGTGGAAAACTATAGACAACTAGTGTGCGCTCACATATTGAAAAGTTGCATCTATAGTTGTTATATATGGTGTATACTCCAGATCGCCACTTGTAACAGTGATTTCAAACCTGTTTGTTATGAAATCGTTGGAAACAGTTGTTGTCTTTTGTCAAACATAAAAATACATTGCAATTACTGCATAAAACCCTAGATCTCTTTTTGCATCCTTCCACCCTACTGCAAAGACAGGTTTTGAGTTTCTGTGGTATAGCACAGTGAAAGACACAATCGTACCTCACATTATCCAGGTGGTGTTTCTGCTGAATTCTTTGACTCTGTTTTCTTCTTGCTCTTCGTCGGTACTAGATCTTCCTCTTTTCCTTGGTAGCAACTGAGAAAGCATTGAAGCTTCGATCAAGTGAAGAATATCGATGATTTGTTTTCTGGAACGTGGCAAGCCAAGGAGTTCCTCTTGTATTCTAACCATGAGTTACACACTGCCATATCAATAAAATGGAAAATGACACGTAGGTATAACTTTTTAGATTTCAAATTAATTTTGTAATAGGACATAAGCTCCTCATTTCAATTTAAAGAAAGTAGAAGAGAGCCAGGTAAGAAAGGAATACCAGATTGAAGTTTCTAATAGATTCTCGGCTTTAGAAGATTCGGAGTGCACTAGTGTTGAGGATACCTGGATTAAAATTAGAGATAGCATTAAAATTTCAGCAAAAGAAAAATTGGGACACGCGGAAATACGTAAGAACAAACCATGGTTCGATCAGGAATGCATTAAACTAAAAGAGAAGAGAAAACAGGCAAAATTACGCTGGCTACAAAATCCGAATGAAATAACTACACAAAATTTCGCAGATATCAGGCGGGAAACTTTCAAAACTTTTAGAACAAAGAAACGCGATTTTTTGAAAGCTAAAATTATCATAAACTTATTTGTGCATTATTTTTGGTGTACCCGCCTTAGGCAATTTAATCCTTTTTTATTTTAAAAGTCTGCTACCTTTAAACAGTGTAAATAATCATTGTACGTTCTCGCAACGGATGGATATCAGCAACGAGCAGACGAAGCAGCCAATGGCCTTGGCAATCAACTTCAGCCAATCACAGTCGTACTTGTGCTTACGTCACTATGGTACGTGGGACTCACGTGAGCATCGAAAGGAAGGAGAAAACGCAAGAAGCAGCCATCATTCGGCGCCAAAGAAACTAATGAGACAAGATTCACTTTCTCGTCGCTTCTGAAACAACTCATATAAAATTTAATATTTAGTACATCCGTTCGTATCTGTATTATTTAAAAACATCAATATCTTTTGTTGTTATAATCATACCTTGTACTTGCAAAGACATGTAAGTATGGTTTAATATTAAATATAATCTCCAATTTGTTCGTATCATTAGCGTTATTCTGACCCGAGAAATGCTGCCTCGATGCTTTGTTGTGCATGGTACAAAATATATATTAATGCTAGCAAATTATCGTTGTAAGTTGTTTTTTCAGATTAAATGATGCTGAAATTTTGTCATATTCATACGTTTAAGGTTATTTGAATTTTCGCCTATGTGTCGTTAGCGGTGAAAGAAACTATTCTTTTGTCATAACTTGTTTCGTCGTCAAGGCTCGGGTGAAAAATTCGATTAATGACTATCTACTGTAATGTTTGCTCTACTTGGATTACCATCATATGGAGTAAACATTACAAAATTAAGGAACTTGAAGATAATAGTAAAAATAAAAACATCCGGGACATGTATAAGGGGATCTGCGAATTTAAGAAAGGCTATCAACGCTCGTGCTTATATATTAAAAAAAAAAAAAAAAAAGCTGACGGTACAGTTCTCACTGATACGGATAGCATCTGAAATAGATGGAAAGATTTTTTTGACGATTTGCTTAACACGCAACCAAAAACTAGTGTGCATGGAGAAAAGGAGATACACACCGCAGAACCGTATATTCCAGAACCCAACTGAATAGAAGTAGAAACCGCTATAAAGAAATTAAAGAAACTCAAATCTCCGGGTGTAGATGAAATCCCGGCTGAGTTAATTTTAGCTGGAGGCGAAAAATTGTGGAACAAGATACACAAACCCATCCTCCTTATCTGGAACAAGGAAGAATTGCCACAAGAGTGGAAAGAATCAATCATTTTTCCAATTCACAAGAAAGGCGACAAAACTGACTGTAATAATTATCGAGGCATTTCTCTTCTGTCAACATTCTATAAAATCCTTTCAAATGTTCTATTAGCAAGATTGGCCCCCCACACAAATGAAATTATTGGAGATTATCAGTGCGGATTTAGACGAAATCGATCAACTATCGAACAAATATTTACCATTCGCCAAATACTCGAAAAAAAATGGGAATACCCCGGTACATCATCTATTTATTGATTTTAGAAGGGCGTACGACTCGGTTAGGAGAGAAACATTATACAACGTTCTTACAGAAACTTGGAATACCGAGAAAGCTAATTAGATTAATTAAGATATATTTAAATGAATCCCAAAGTAGAGTCTGGATACGAAATTTTTTGTCCACGATGTAAATTGATGATGTAAATTTAATAGGGGATGATAGGAGAACAATAGAAAGAAATGCAGAGATCTTATTAAACGCTTGCAGGGACATGGGCTTAGAAGTAAATGCAGAGAAAATAATGCAGACTATATACATGGAAGTGCATCGGGACCGTAATACAGTAAATTATGGATGCGTCAAAATATTAAATAATACTTTTGATAAAGTGGATAGTTTCAAGTATCTAGGATAAATATTAACAGACGAAAATCATATTTACGAAGAAATTCGAATGTCGACTAAAAGCAAGGAATTCGTGTTACTATTCGGTTCAAAATCTCTTGTCGCGAACTCTGTCGAGGAATTTGAAGCTTAAAATATACAAAACGATAATCATGCTTGTTTTTCTGCATGGATGCGAAACATGGTCGCTTACTCTGAGGGAAGAAGATAAGGCCCTGAGACGAATATTCGGACTCAAGAGGAACGGGAATGAGGAATGGCGGAACCTTCATAACGAGGAACTACATAATTTATACGGTTTACCCAACATTGTTAGGGTCATCAAGTTTAGGAGGCTTAGGTGGGCAGGTCGTGCAGCTAGAATGGAAGAAAGTAGAAACGCTTTCAAAGTCTTGACTGGAAGACCAATCGGAAAACGATCATTAGGAAGAAGTCGCAGATGGGAGGACAATATTAAGATGGATCTCGCAAAGATTGGAATACAAAGTAGAAACTGGATCCAATTGGCTAAGAACAGAAATCAGTGGAGAGCTTTTGTGAACGTGGCATTGAACCTCCGGGTTCCATAGGCCATAGAGTGAGTTAGTTAATAGGACATAAGCTGATGTATCTTGTTAAACTCATCCTATACTTCTGTTATACAGATTCACAACTTTTGGCCGAGTTACTTTGTCGTACTTTTTCTCTTCCTTGTTGCATCTTTTCCTACTATGTCTTTCCCTACTGTTGTTTGAGGAACAGTAACACCAAATGAGGTTTTGGTCCAACACGCTAATTTTATCTATCTCATCTAAAACATACATGTGCACACACACACACACAACAAAACAAACAGTTTTATGTCCATAATGTAATGTAAGTAGTTTTTCTTTAAAATGATAGTTGCTTATGAAGCCGGAAGTTATATAAAAAGGCAAACCTATACTTGAGTAAAAGAAGTATTAAAAGTTTAGGGTAGAAGAGAAGAGAAGACTCCGAAATACGTACTTTAATATTTCGGTGGTTACAGTTTCAACTTGCAATAGTCGTGTGAATGAGGAAATATTTACTATATACCAATCAAAAGCAACTAGGTGAGAAAACCTTGAATACTATTACTACGAAGAAATAACAATACATTTCCACACACAGTGCTAAGACCCCGTTAAACATTATTATTTGTATTACCTTTCGTCTGACTGTCCAAAATAATGTACAAATTAGATTTTACACGAAATTACTGAATTTATATACTAGTAGCATAATTTAAAGAAAAAATCGTCCAAAGAATATAAACAATATTGATTCTTTTGATTTCAAGAGACCCCAAAATCTGCTTTCTCATAAACAAAGAAAAAATTAAATTTCTGAAAAAAAAAAAAGTTTCCTTTATTGGCTACTTCTCAGAATTGTGATGGCCGAAATTTATGACTTTCCCGCCAATATGATAATTACCTTACAGATATAACAAATTGCCCTAATGAAGAAATAAATTTTAATTCACAATAAAAAGCATATATACTTATCAAATACTTCAGACGAGGAGTAATACAGTAAAACCTGTCAACTTGGCCACCTGCTTATCTTGGCCTGGTTCGTCTTGAACCTGCATTTTCTCATAAGACATTCGTTACTTATTACTCTGTAAGTTGGCCGCATTGAAGCAATGTTTACCTATGATGATAATGATAAATTTACCTACGTATCTTGTCCACGCAAAATACCGTTTTGTTATTTTTATTAACTGTTTCGTATTCTCATATGAGAGGCAGATGTTCTGTATTTGAGACTGAAGACAGAGAAGCATGGATTACGATGATTTGTTCTTGGAGGTCAATGGCCAGAACACTACCCTTCTAAAGAGGTGGTGAAGGAAGATGTGAATAAGAAAAAGCACGTATAGGAATTCAGGAAATGGTTATACGTATATATTTGTTTATCCTGTCTGTTTTGATAAAGCCATTAGCTATATCGGTTCCTTTCATGAATGAAAAGCTTTAGTAATTCCTTGAAATTCTCAAGGTTAAAGCTAACCGTCTCAATTGTCAATTATTGGCACATGACGGCTTGTCGAAAAATAGTGGAGGTTTTGACATATGAATTTCCTTAAGGTTTTCTCAAAACATCTTTTGCTCCGAGAGAAACGCTTGTAGCTCATTAACAAGGCAAAAATAATAAAAGAAATACGTTTAGAATGAGTTTGCAAATGAAATGTTTCGTCTGTACAACAGAATTGAAGGACATTGGATTTTGTCCAAAATGGAAAAAAAAAAGTAAGAACTGAAAACAAGTCATATAAACTCAATTTTGCTATTCTTGTTTTCAATCTGAATAACTCAGTGTGCTACAATATCAATTTCAATAAACTGCATACACATGTTTCTATTTTGTGTTTGTATTTTCAATCCGAATAATTCAGTATACCACGCTAGTTTTTAGATTAAACATATGTACTATTTTTTTTCTAGTACTGTATATTGTTATGATTACTCTATATTCAACACTTAAAAGTAGCTGTCGTGTCATTGCTTATTAAAATCTTACAATCAAGTAATACTAGAAATCCTATTCTAAAAATACAACAATGACACTTATTTTCTATAAGTTGGCCACTTTTCATTGGAACCGATGGTGGCCAACGTAGACAGTTTCACTGTAGTTTGAAAACTATGGTTCTCGAGGGCTTTCTTCAACTCCGCAAGACACACTACTCATAAACGTTGTGATTTCCAATATACTCAACAGATGTCAGCTCAGTACCTGATAACTTGTCATTCAGACACTCGTAAATGTGATTGTAGCTAATTTGTGTACTAAAATCCTTTGATTGGCTTTTTTTTTGCCACAGTGAAAGTAGCACTCACAATTGTGAGGGTATCTGCTGAAAGGGTTACGCGAACATGGATGATGTTGATTGTCCGATGGTAGAAGTTTTCCGTAATTTCAATACACGCTGAAAAGTAAATCTGAACTCCATTAAGTTTGGGATGTTTCGAGAAAAAAAAGTTTATTTTTTGAGATAACCCCACAGGAAAGTCACTTGGATTTAACATCTGGACTATGCGGGGGTCAATATTGTTCACCATGAAACCGACTAGAAACAGACTTAAAATGACCTGCAAATAGAAATCAAATACAATGTTTGCAGTATGCGGTCTTGCACCATCCTGCATAACATAGTCACGTACCACTCATTGTTAACCGTTCCTTGGAAGAAGGAAGGCTGTCAGTCCGTGGGTGGAAACTGCGACTCCCACTGTAATGCTCGGAGCATGTTCTTCATGAAGTAATCGCGGATTCTCATTAGCCCAAAAACGCACATTTATTTATTTATTTAAATCAACCATCCAAATGAAAGTGCGCCTCATCAGAAAACTAGACATTGTCCGTTTGTCGCTTACCCTTAGCCTAAAGAACGAACTTTATTCTTCTACTTGTGGTAATATGAGAGTTCCTACAACAATGATCTTGTACAGATACGTATGCAAGCAGTTTTCAGAATCCATTGAACAGTGTGTCTGGATATTCCCAGTTGCATTGCTGGTTTTCTAGTCATTTGCCGGGACTTCTGTGTATTGTAACTCCTATCGTTTCGATATTCTTCGGCGATTACAGGCTTCTTCCGAAGATGCTTCAGTTCCAATATTGTCCTTCGCGCAGGTTTTTCATAGTCAGTGGTTGGTTTTGTTGGACGAAGTCCATCGGGTATGAAACTTCTCGAAAACGCCTTTGAGCCACAATATTTTTTGTTTCACGAAAAAAATAAATGCACAACTGATTATGCTGCTCCGTTGTAAGCCTCTCCTTATTAATTATATTTAGAACGTAGCCCTCTAGCGAAGGCGTCGTGAAATAGGCTTTTTTGTTATTCAGTTGTTTCTCCAAACACTGAGAAGGTGTAAAACAATTTTCGACTTTCCTGAAGCGATGAACAAGTATTTCGTGCGTCACCCTGTAAGTCACCATTAAGGTATTTGTCAAATAGCTGCGCTGCACTAACTTGAACACCTGTTTATGGTACCCTGTGTTCTTCATGTAGAAATTTCCGGGGTTTCTTCTACGGTAGAAGAAATACATTGTACATAATAAACAAGCTGCTCAAATATTCCCTGTTTCTGAATATCTCTGTACAATTCCTTCCAGCACTCTTATTCCATTTAAGTTGATGAACACTAATACACATTCTCAATTATCTTACAATTCCCAACACTATCATCAGTTGCAACTGTCACTCATATAGCAAGCACCTTTTGCCAATTCTGTTATCTTAATCCTCTCTACTAAACGAGCGAGCATTAAATTGAATCATAATTACGTTCTCCTACTAATACAGTTGATTTAGCATTGGTCTGACCTATTACGAAATATAATTAACTCCTTTTTCGGGTTTAAAAAAAAGTTTAAACTTCGTGTCGGAGGCTAATGGGGGAAAGGAATAGCAAGCGAGAGTGTCGGTGAGACATGTAGAATGAAGAGTAGACATACACGTAACCTACAGGCACTACAACCAACCCAGGTCGCCACTTTTTCTTCACTTTCTAGAAACAACATATGTCGTCTCCGGTCTTACAGAAGCTGGTTCCGCAACTTCAGGAAACAACTCATCCTGTTCCTGGATTTACTACTTGATCAGCACTCCCACGCTGTTCAGGCTTGTCCATCAACGCGCGTCAGTACATCCAATTTCTCATCAACTTTAGATATCCTATACTATCGACATTGTGTGGAAGTTCGTAATAACTATGTCGAAGTTGAACGGTTTTACTGGTCATATAATTATTCTGTTCATTGTAAATATACAACTTCTGGTCAACTGAAGCCATATGCCTGCTATAGTCTTCAACCATTCTCGTACTTTGAGGGTAATTCCGTAACTGTTTGCTATAATAGGGATAGCAATTATAAATTATTTTCGCGTGTTTTGGGTTGTGATACGCTCTGCTGTATTTGCGAAGTCTAGTACAGAATGAGACCTTTTATTTGTTGGATTATGTTCGTATTTATTATCTACTTCAATCATACGCCTTTCTAGTTGGCTTCTTACGTCCCTCTAAGGGTGTGCTCCTATCAGGTTGGGATAATTGGAGTAAGCAGATTAACCAGCATGTGCATTACCGTAGCTAACAATTATAGCTCGTGCTTAGGTTTACATTGATTGAAGTTTTAAGCATGAATCATACAAGGGGCTGCAGATAAAGATTAAACCTTTAAAAAAAAAAAAAAAAAAACCCTCCCACACTATTCACATATTCCTCTAGTAGGTCAATGCATTTGCGACATCTGTCTTGCTGCAAATTTTCAAGTCCTTGTAAATAGAAATCTTTTGTCTGCTGCTGTGATCACTCATTTGTAGCATCAGTTGCTGCTTGCACACACTAGAAACGGTGCCATTTTTTTTTTTTTTGATTCGGGAACAAATGATAATCGGATGGAGCTAGGTCAGATGGATAAGGGGATGAGACAACACTTTAAAGCCTAGGGTGGCCAATGTGTTTCAGATGCTGTGTGTTAGGGAGCATTGTCGTGCAAAAGCAGAACATCTTTGGAGATCTTACCACGACGTCGATCCATGCTATTTTCGCGCAAGTTCCTCAAGAGATGCATTAATGATTGCACCCACTGGAAGATACTTTACCTGCAGAAATCAGTCCTTATCCCAAAAGATTGTTGCCATTCTGTACAGGCCTCTGCACACGGCACTTCTTTGGCCGGGGAGAAAAACTATGCCTCCATTCCTTAAACTGTTCTTTAGTCTTGCGATCATTACAATAGATCTACGTCTCGCCACCAGTTTCGAGTTTCTCTCTCTCTCTTAAAAAAAAAAAAAATCTCACTTCTTGCAAAATGTTCCAAAACTGTCTGCGAAGTTCTGACTCTTCCCTGCTCTTGTTCCTTCGTCAGAAGTTTGGGGATCCACTTTGCTGCAACCTTCCTCATATCGAGATCATTATGAATAATGGTACCAACTCTTTCACATGATATGCCCAAACATGTAGCAATCCTTTTGGCTGATATACGATGATCTTCCATTATCATGTCCTGGATGGTCTGCATATTTTCAGAAACACAGAAACCTGCCACTGGGTTTCGCACTCTCAACATCAAAATGGCCAGTTCTGGAGTTTGCTACCCAGCGTTTGACAGTTGCATATGACGGCCCACGGTCCCCTAAAGTTTTTTTTCATTTCATCGTAGATCCGCGTCGCACCTTTCTTTTGGTAAGGCTCAATCTTTATCCGCACCCTCTCGTAATTCACTGAACATCGCCCTAGGTACTTATTGACAGAGATTCAAGGGCTCGAAAAAAAAAAAAAAAAACTGCTTAAAAAAAAACTGTTTCTTCTGCTTCGCTTTTTTGCTTGGGAAATTTTGGTCTTTTTACAAAATTCTGCTTTAAACTGATAAAACAGACTTTGTTTCGCTTCTCTATAACACAAAAAAATCATTTAATTAGTGGTTGATGCTGATAATAATATAAAACCTCGAAAATAAACTATGAATTTCGAAAAGATATTTCAAACAATTTTTCCTCAACATATTTACATTATGAATTCCACAGGATTAACCAATGTATACAATAAGAATTTTTTTAACCTCCTTTTTTAATTTAAGGTTGTATACAGAAGTAAGCAGAGTTGGCAAGAATCATGGTTGTTTTTGAAAATGCCAAAAACCCGTTTTTTGCGGGATGTTTAAACCAGGCTTTTTTCGTTTAAACCAGGCTTTTTTGGTTTAGATTTTTTGCTTTATGTATTTATATTACATATTCACAGAGTTTGTTTCGCCTTGGTGTTATTATGCAACAGCGGGGTTATGCCGGAAGAACTCCCATGAGCTTAAAGAAGTCCGGTCAGTAAATTTCTTAAATTGAGAATCCCCCGCCCTAGCCATCGGGAAAATCCCGTCATTACTTGAAATGTAAGACAATAACGGGAAAATCCTGTTATTGCTTTGCATGTAAAATTTAAAGGTCAACGTATCATAATCAGTACGCTAAAACTGAGGTATTCAATTACAAATTTAGTATATAGATATCATTGAAAGTCCAATCCAAGCTAATGTTGGAAGCTACGTAGGCAGTCGATAAATTTTGCCAATTTCTATCAATATATTTGAGCAATCTTGGCTTCTTTATAAAGCAACAGACATTTAGGCATGCAGAAATATACAATTTGGTTTGTTTCGTATGTTTAGGCTTAACATCCTTACGAAATACCGAGGTTATCAAGGAGAAGACTTTCGCTTAAACTGACATCCGAACCGCTACTTGGTTTATGCATGAAAGAAGGGTTGTAGTTCGACCGAGAATTGAACATGGGACACCTTGATTAAAAGGTGAAATGGAAATAAAACTATTGCAAGTGGTTTGATATCTGGAAACGTCACCATGAAGTTCACGCGATTCGCATTTTTCATTCTTTTTATTTTTTGGTTTAAACCAGTTATTAAAAAAAAAAAGTTGGTGTAAACCAGCCAACCCTAAAAGTAAACACTTCTTTTAAAAGAATACACAAATAACTAGTAAAATAGTATGTAGTATTTTTACTTCAAAATATTCCATACCCTCTTTTTGAAACAAAATAAAATTAAAATAAAACATAAGAGAAATACTTAGATTTATATGATACACTTAAAGGCTGCACATCTAGAGCTTTTGGTTCTGTATATTTTTGAAATTCTACAGTTAAGTTTTATATAACCACCATCACGGTTTACCCAATCCTCAAGTTTTCTGAATTTTTAACAAGAGGGATTCAACATATCATTACGGACCTCCCCCCCCCCCCAAAAAAAAGGACTACGGAATATATTTAAGTTAAGCTAAATACAACTGCACAACAAACATGACTGAGTGATTAGCTTTTGCGCTTCTATCGGGAAGTCCGGGATTCAACCAGCATTCGACCATTCTGACAAAGCTTTTCTTCATTCCATCTGTGAATGTAGAAATAGTGCGTGTACTGTGAGTTGGGCGACTTCCTTTCTTATTGTTTTTAAATCGTTATTATTACTAATTACCAGCAGTGACGGTTTTGCGAAGGTTAGGGGGGCGGTCTTTCGGACTGAAGCCCGTTCCCCAAAGTTACGGAATGTCTGCAACAAACGAAATATCTATTAGTTATGCCTTTACTCATAAACTTTAAGCTCCCGTCAAATAAGTATTACGAATGTTTAGAAAAACTAAACATTAGTAAGAAAAACCCTTCCCAAAATACTTTTCTAAATCCGCCACTGGTTCTCAGTATAAAATGATTTTTAAGGTTGTATCCGGAAGATTATTGCTAAACATATAAACGAAACGAAATATTAGTTATGCATATACTCATAAACTTCAAGCACCTCCCAAATACAATTAGGACTTTTTAGGAAACGAAACAATCAGAAAAACCCCTCCTAAAGTACTCTTCTAAATCCGCTACTGGTTATTTGTATAAATTGGTATTCAAGGTTGTGTCCGGAAAATTATTGCTAAATCACTTCACAGCTACAGTATAACAGAAATGTGGAAGTACGGTTTGATGGATATATTGAAAAACGGGCAAGTTTAACTTTTGCGCTAGAAGCTAGAGTACTGAAAGCTCTTAGAAATGAAACACGGATGACAAACTAGAGAAGAAAAAAGATGTCGATAACTCGAAAGTTAAAATAAAGTTAAATAGCCTCTAAAATTGCCCTCAAATACTACATTCTTCATGTTAGCTTTAATTCGTAAAACATGTGCTCCATCCATCCATCTTGATGGTAAATTTCAGAGCGAAATATCGCATTTAGGTCATGGAATTCTTATGTAACTATAGAATATACTATAAGAAAGCTATTTAGATAGAAAAATCATGAAAATGAAAAAAGCCAAAATTTCCAAAATTCTCGTTTTTTTCCCAAAAAAAAAAAGCCGGCTTTTTTGCATCTCTACTTATTGATATTTCACTGAACAATTTTCCTAAGGTATGACTTGAAACCTTGTCAATATGGATCGTCATTTAGTTGGCATCCACACTGTATAACCGTGGGATGTCGATCCGAAAGATAGGTATCAGAATGAATTCCTGGATAGTATCTTGCAGTAGCGTAGATGTATGCTTTTCGGTTTTTTGTTCTGAAATGTGGTGCGGGAACAGGTAGTATACGCAAGTTTTACGGACGCACCTCAGCCGGAGTCGCTATGAATGGGCACGCCTGCAGATGGTGCCAACTTTAATCGTTGGCACATAGCATATTGGGTTGGTGGATTTTCCTTGCACGCTTTCGGCGAGACACCTGCAGTACTGCGCATGTCACTTTTCTTGGAGGCCTTTTTTTTTTTTTCTTTTCTTTTCTTCGAAGGTGGCTGTTTTGCCATGGACTCGTATGTTTGTGTAGCGGGCCGCAATAGCTTTCGCACTAATCACCCCGTACTCATTCTCCCAACAGTTTCACTGTATGTATGTAAGGAAAGATACAACTTCAGATACATGACAGCAGACGTCATTCCCCAGATGGCATTGGTATTTCTAATTCGTTTTGATATAATCCAGACAATCTTCTGTGTAACTCAAGTTGTTATCCTTGTAAGTTCGCGCTGCTGCGGTAGGTGGTGGATCTGAAATTCTACATATATAGAAAAAAATCAGTATTTTTCTTCACACTTGAAAATTTTATTATAATGCACTTACTGTACTTGGTACATAGTGAATGGGGAACACTGAACCAAACACAATTCACAAAAATCACGAAAATAAACACACAAATTTGGAGATGGATTTACAATAAATACCATGAGCAATGGATCTCAATTATGTGTGAATGTTATAGCCAATTCATTTTAATAATTTCGAAAATGTAATGGTAGCTTGTACAGGTTTTTAAAGTAATATATATGATCATACGAATGTTTTTAGATGTAACTCCTTGCTCATGGATTTTTTTGTCATTTTAACACAAACGTTTTGAGCACTTCTTTTGACATTTGCCTTAAACTACACAAATATACATACATTTTTTTTTATTAGTTTTTAATTATTATTATAAACTACCCCATAAAATACACGAAAAAGTCATTGCATGGATCGACAGCATTGTGATTATCTGCATAGATACGACATAGTGACCTATATGCATAGGTTAATCTACAAATTCTAGCAATAAATTATGCTCAAATCGATTGGAAACTTTTTTTTTTTTTTAAAAAAAAAGTCAAAAAACAGAATAAGTATTATGTAAAATGTTACTGATTTTTCTTATGTGTAGCAGCAATATACTTGAAATCACCTTTCTGCAAGAATGAAGTTCATAATATGTGCATTCCATAATATACAGTTGTTATAGCTTTAACTTTTTAACATTCCATAGCTTATATCACTTAATTAAATCAGTCTCATTATTCTTCTATTGTTAAAACCAAACAACAGTACTTACAGAATAATTCTATTCGTTGACTAGGATCATTGAAAGTTCTTGCAAGTGGTAAAAAGTGAAAACACTCAAATCGGACGTGCTTTTGAATACATGGTCTTCAAATAGGATTACGGCTGATGAATAAATATTCTCTTTGTGCACAGGCGTAGATTTTACATACAAATTTTCTTTCCTTCGTTGTTTGTTTGAGATTTGCGATGTAGGTAAAATGAGATACTATTTTCTTTGCTTCGATAAAATTTCATTTAATAAAAGATATGAACTTTGCGCATTTGTTAAGTCGCATAGAAAGCTGATAAACAAAGATCAAATATTTAAGGACAAAAAATTTAAAAAGGCATTCTTCTTAAATTATTATTTTCGGTGCTTAGATCCCTTTAACTAAAAACTTTGTGTTCTTACATTTATGCATAAAACATCACGAAAATTAATTTCCTTCCTGATGGTATGTATAATGTGCGCAATTGAAAGGTATGAGCTAACGTATTAAATTGGATGGCTGTCACTTCACAAATTCGAAGGTTACTTCACTTACTTTTAGCTTTTGATTCTAAAATGTACGTCTGTTAGGATTTCCGTTATCAGGATTATAACTTGTTTGCATGTTTGTCTACTGACTTCTGAACAAAGGTTCTTATTCTCTTAGGAAAACACATCATTTCGGAGAGTCATGTGTACACGCAAGACTAATATATTTCTCACAAAAGAACATCTCATTTTTTAATGAGTTCTCTATCCCTTGTTGTAGTGAAGGACATGATAAAACTGGCTTACGCAATCTGTGTTCATTCTGTTGTCTAAATCATATTAAAGCTTTTGAAGCTGAGAACCTGGACAAATAGCTAAATACGTAATTTTTACTAATGCACTTCACACAACATATAACTGAGTAAGAAGCAAGGTAACTGCAAAACTATGAGGGCTGGAAAGAAAATATTGGGAACACTGTCGTCACATTGCCTATAACGACGCAAGGGTGTTACTATCTACAACACGTACAGTGGAAAGGGAACTCGTACTGTGTGTGCATACATACAAACGCCCCTATGCAGTATTAGTGTAAAACTGGACCGCCCTAAAAGCTGTATTTCCGAAATTGGAGCAGCGTATAGGATCGAGATTGAGGCGGTCCGTGGCAGAAATGCGAGCGATGTCTTGAACGCGTTAAAAAAGATTGGGCAGAATATCCACTTCCAAATGACTATTTGACACGTTACAACGTGGGAAACAACACTTTATTTAGTTTGATTCTAAAATGTTTCTGGACCGAAAAATCAGTATGGACAAAATTTGGACACATTCATATGAGCCAGAATTGGAACTACAGTACAATGAATGGTACTATTCCCAAAACTGCACGAACAATCCGGAAATCTGAAAGTGATACTGCTAGTAGCATGTGTGTGAAGGGTGTCTTTTATCATGAGTTATGAAGTTTAATACTTCTCTATTTTCTCATACAGTCAAGAATCGAATTCTAGCGTGCCTCGTTCGTGGCCAAGTGGATAACATACTCCTCTGTATGCATTCAAGTTTGATCCTTAATGGATGTACTAGCCTCGGATACAAACTCGAGGAGGTTCGGATTATATTCTAAGCAGCAAATTCCGTGTCATATAAGCTGCGGTGCTGGGAAATAAACTAAGTTGAGTGTGGTGTAATCGCACTCAAGCCACATTTCAAAGTGAGAAGTCATCCATTGTATAATTTACCATTGAAATATTCATGTTTTTAATTTGATTAAAAAAGAATTGCGCTCTGGGCTATGATTCATATTAGCCCCATGCATAAATACGGCTTTGGCTATAATGCTAAGTTTTCAGTAGTTAAGAGTACTTTTGTATTTTATTACTGAATCAAAAGATTTAATAATAATAAAAGAATCTTGATTTTCTTAAAAAATTCTCATCTACTTACAAAAACTTCGGCAGAGTATTGACCTACATCTAAAATCTAATCTTATTTTGTCTTCTTCTCTTCCTGAGAAATAATATATATATATCAATGGCATAATGGAGAATCGAATGCAGGCCACGTAAGTGGTAACGGAGTACGAAAGCTGCTAACTACGCAACACTAGTTACTAGTAACTAATTTAAACACTTAACAGTGAGCCATTTTCTTTTTGTTTCTATAGTGTCTAGTGTAAATTGCAAAAGCAAAAAATAATACATTTCCCAATTTTGTTGAGACTGCACTTTCAAAGCTTTTATCAAACGTAATTAATTTACGAAATAGTGGGAAGTTGTGCGAAGATTTCATTCTCAGGTTACGTGGAGCAGATGCACATCTGTGAAAAATTATTATTATTATTATTATTATTTTGTCGAAGATAATACAAAGAATATGTCAATATGTCTCGCGCATCGGCATTATTCTCGTCATACATACGTAGAACGCTATTCTATCCGCTATTAAGCAAGGAGTTAATTTAATGCTGTTGTGCACTGAAACAAATAAGCGATCCCGCCAATTATGAAGTTCGAATTTGCTAGGTCAAAATTACAATCAAGTAAATTTATCATTAGGAGTGTACAGTGCACAACTACGAGATATGGTTACGAAATAGATTCGAGTTATTTTAATGAAAGCTCACATAATATTATGATGTACTGCGAAGTTTACAGAAAACTTCGAAAAGCCAATGTTTACCTCCTCACACTTTCTTCGCAATACTACGGATGATACTGAGAGAAATTATGTGCTGAAAGCAAGTAAGTTTCAGCACAAGTGATCGCACTCTACGTATAAGAAGAAGGTATTGAAGCCACGTCTTCTGTTACTACAAATACCTTTAAATATGATCGTGTGGAAAATTAGTTTCAGACAAGAGAAAATCAGATTCAAGGCTTTAGTTTTCAAAACCAATAAAAATAATATTTTTCAATAGACGAATAATGCTTATTCTAAGAATATACCCAACTCAAGTCAATTTGTAGTAGTGATGTGAAAATCAACGGCAAATGTTCTATTGTGGTCATTGTTTTAATCAACTGACAGCAACTTACTGCTCGATATACAATACATAGTTTGACTTCTCAATTGTAGTAATATTCAAAATTACTATTATTTCTTAGAAGAATTGATCAAATTCCCCGTTTTCATTTCGATCTTACTGTGGCTATACTGTTTTCTTTATCCAAAATTAAAGACACGACTTTTAACTCTTTTCAGTAACTTTCGCACATGCTTTATTATCGCGCAAATATTTAACTAAGCATACAAATAATGCACGATCTTCGATTAGCGTAAGCTTTTACTGTTTATATCTACTACACAACGTCATTCCGATCTTTATATATACACACTTTATCCCTAAAATGATAGAAAGAACCAGAAAATATAATTTCACCCCTCGACACGTTAAAAAGAATCACGAAATACAACAGCGCAATAATCCCAATGGTTTTTGCATGGTGGTACCCGTTCAATTCAAATTTCAGAAATGTTTGCTCTACAAAAATTTCCTAAGTAAAAGTATAAGCAACACTTTTACTTAGAATTCATATACAGGCATCACTTACTATGAAGTTATTTAATTAGATACAGAAACGTAGTATTTAAAAGAAACAACATGTTGCATTTAGGCAACATTCTTTTTATCAGCTAATCGATAGTTCTTTCATTTTTATTACTAATTTCGTTGACAATTGCATATGAATAATGTAATTTTTGTCTGCTCAAAACTATAGAATCTATTCTGAGCAAATATTCACTGCCTTTCAGTCAAATGTTCGCCGATTTTATTTTGACCCTGTGTAACTTTTAAGTACTTTCAGTAACATTAAACACAATAAATTTCTTCTGCATTTTGGGGTGTAAAATGAGAGAGCAATTCTAGATGACTTGATCACAACCACACAGGTTCAACAAACAGCGCCTATGAGAGTCTAGTGCAAGACAAGTGCCCTAAGAAATTCCCTCACGGCAATATGAACAACGTAATATTTTGTTCTTCCTCTAGTTTTCTTAAAATATATGTTTACTAACTTTTTTTCCTTGCCTGAGCAAAAAAAGAAAAATACCATACCTCAATACAATAAACCACTAAATGAGGAATGGCTAGGGAGACAATTAACATCTTATAGTTAAACATTTAGAAATGGAAAACTACAACCTACAACACGAAACAATCAAACATTTTTCTTTTTCTTTTTTTTTTCTTTTTTGTTTCACTTTGGGTAGAAGAATATTATACGCCTCACTGTATTTCGGTGCACCTTTACATAAACTGCAGAACAGATACCAAGTAAATAGGCAAGTAGTAATTATCACGAACAACAATGGGCAAGGAAAACAAAACAAAACAACAAAAAAGTTGCCATTAAGTTTTAACATTGCCGTTATATGTGGGACAAAATTGGTGAGCAAAATTGGTGGTATCTTTGAGCACAACAAACTGAGCTATACAAACGAGACAGAGTTAAAAACAGCTGTATCTCATCTGCAATTTATATATATGAGGGCTACCTACTCCATGTCTTCTTGACATATATATATATAATAATATATAGAGATATATATATTTATGTATATATATGTTAACAACTAGTCTACCATCAATCACTTGGAAGTTATCTAGCCATCTACTACTACTACGGTCTACCACACATCACAAGTAAAAATACCTGAAAAATTCATTTCCTTTTTATGAGACTAAGAAGAGAAAAATATTTTTTCTTTTTTCCTTTTTATAATATTTGTTTTCACACATCAACACATCCATGCCAAGAGCTAGAAACGCACACATTAATAAAGAGAACAACGTTATCTTTACATCCTTCTTTAAGTTATACATAAGTAAAATCAGTAAAACATCCATATGCATTCTCTCTTTCTCTCTCTTTAACACTCTTACAACAAACATTTATATACAAAGGATGAAAAATGCTCATGAAATACACTTATTCTTGATTATAAATGAATAAGTATTAATATAAGAGTACAATGTCTTGATTAGTATTACCTAAAAAAAAGTTACTCAAAATCATTTCTTGAGTTTTTCTTCTTCTTTTAAACAATCACCACAAGATGCAATGTATTTTTTTAAAAGAAAGATAAAAGTGCGCTGTGTTTGCAACGACAATACCATGTACTTACTTTCTTGTACCTAAATCTGACGTTTGTTTTCTTTATTACATGAACACTAATACAAGAAGTTTTCTTCTCTTTTATAGTTGCACTTCTGGAATAAATATAATCAATTTCTGAAATATTTACTGCTAAGAGTATTACTGCGCAACTGATGAATATTTAACAATTGATACATATATTCATGCAATGGTGTTATGTACGTTATAGAATGCAACACGCTTTACATCAACATACTTATCATACTAAGGTCATGAATTTCGACTCTATTCCGTTTGATCATCTTCAATTAATTTCATGATCATCCAGCATGCATAGTTTGCTGGATACAGAACTAGTTCACACTAATTAGCAGGATAGTTAGGAATGAGAAAAATAAAATGCTTACGAAGATTTGAACTCATTTACCCTTCAACTGCAAAACTGATGAGACTAAACCACACTTCTTTGACATATGGCTCTGATGTGTTATGTTGAACTATTGAACTCAATTTGCATTTGCCTTTTGTTCATTTTTAGCGCTGTATGAATTTCCCATATTCCTTGATTAAAAAGCTCGAGATCTAAACTTTTTTTTTTTTTTTTTAAGCCAAACAGGATATTTATGGGCGATCTTGAACTCGGGACACTGACCGATCGTTTCGTGGAGAAAAACGAACTTCCATATCAGCCCAATTTGGTCTCAATATTTAGTGTGATACCATTCACCCTTGCAGAGATAAATTAGTAATGTTGGTAGAAATGTCCACGTTGCGGCACTGGAAGGGACTGATAAATGAACAAGATTTGTGTGTATAATTATTAAAGTCGTGGAGATTTAACCATCACGATGTTACTGTTAAATATGATACTACTTCTGAATAGAAATCATACATTAGTAATTATTATATAGCAGTATCACCAGCAAAAACTGGAATACATGTCGCACATTTACTGTGATAATACCTTTTACATGAATTGGCCTATTGGAAATTAGTTTTCGGTACTGTGCAAGGAATTTCGTTATCCTAGGTCACTAGGTCAAAAAACTGAATTAACACTGGTTGACTAGTTCTAGGAGTGTCCTCACTTTTCAAAATCGAATCCGCTGGTAAGCTTTTATTTTGCGTTTCTTCAGTTACTGAGTCCATGAACCTTAGTTTTTCTTAGACGATGGAATACAATCCTGTTGATATATTAGTTTAATGCATTCACGAACAAAGTGAACATAAAAGAATCACCTTTTCCGAGTAATATTTCACATGCTCTCTACAGAAAAATCTTGCAAAACAAGATCAAATTAAGATTAACTCTGCTCTCTAATGTATTCCCGTACAAATGGCCTTTTACTTAATTTCAACGTCACACATTTACCTATTTTGTTCTACAAAGAACATCAATTACATTTAAAAAAAAAAAAGCCTGCATTTCGGAAAATTTTTGGGTTAGTGAAATATGTGACTACTGGCCTAGATTACCCTAAATCTTCGCACCAAGCCATTCAAAATTCATAATAAAACTCTAATCATAATATTAAATATGTACATCATCACAACATTACTGCAAGTTTTTGCGTTCAAGAGAACTGTATGGCATGGTCTATTTAAAGGGTGTTTCAAGCAATGCATTAAAGAAGTTTTGGACCATAGTTTGTTAACAAGAGAATTTATAGATAATTTTTCAAAATTACAGAAAAGCTTTTAAACTGCAAGAAGGCACAATAGTGCGTGTAAATCCCAATTTATTAAGATTACAAAAATAGAAGGAAGACACTGTTGTTCAAAAATTTCTTTACTATTTTTGCAAAACAGCGATATACGACTTTTTAAATATTGATATGTAGAAAAATGTAATGATTTGTCTCGAGAGAATTTACTAATTTTCACTGAATACGAGCATTATTAATTTATTACTATTACAATGTAGAAAGTAAAACTTGTTAATCCACAGATAACATTCTTAACGCACTAGAAGAAATTATTTAAAAAAAAATACATTGCACCTTTTCATAATAATAATAATAATAATAATAATAATAATAATAATAATAATAAAATGTAAATACACGTTGAGACCCCACTGAAATTCACGGCATTATATCAATACAATGACGAGTTCATTACGCTAAATTCAAAAATAATGCAATATTTATATATGTATATATGACTTCATGCAAACATGAAAATTTTCTTCCCGAAGTATGTATATATGTATACTATATATACACATTTTTTTTTAAATACACAAATAGAGTTAAAAATCCATATTTTTATCTGTGGGGTATTTAAACACTGTTGTTCTTCTAAGGGTTTGATTTCATAATCAGACATGTACTGCAATGAACCATAAACTATATAATGACAATACTTTCATTTGTTCTTTTGGAAACATGAGTTTTCTGGATGAAAAGTGATGATACATTTACAACATATTAACTATCCATGTAACAATATAAAATATCAAAATCTCTTTACATATATTTTCTCATTCATTTAATGTTTATATATATATTTTTTATATATATGCTTTATTTATAGAGCTTCTATATGTACATTTTTAACACACGTGCACACAATTGGCTTACAGCCAATAAAATTAAATGATAGTAAATATAAAAATTTTTCGTAATATATATATGTATATATATATTTATAATATATGCATAGTATATAGAAATTTATAGAAACTTCCCAAGTACTTTACTAAATAATATTCATTTTAAAACATCTTTTCATTGTTTAATATAATACACACACACTTAAGTGTTCTGAAATGAGTATTACAAAGATGAAATCTATCCCCTGAAATTATACCATGATTTTAGTTTTTTTTTTCCTTTCTTACTTTCTTTAATATAATACTTTGGAATGGAGAATATGCTTGCAAAGAAATCGTACTAATACTACAACCATAAATTCGTCATGATGTTTAAGTCATTGCCCAATTTGGTCTGAGCGCCGAGGAATGCTTACCTACTGACACAACTGCTTAATAAAAATGCTGGGCTATCAGATTTCACGCGGCAAAAATTTGTTTTTTCATGTTAACCCTATTACTTACTCTTACTTGTTGACAACAAAGAAAAGATTTAAAAACTGGTGTTTTGGGTAACACAGTCAGCTGTTTTGATCTCCGATCTTATCCTCCCACATTGATGGTAACTGGTCGGTCCACTCGTCTTCCCCCTGTCTTGGCATACAAGCTCCTCCCATGCATCTAACTGAGAATCTACAATAATAGGCGCCTAAATCGTGCCTTTGTCATTTGCTATTGGCTTGTAGAGCAGTAGTGATCTGAGCCCATAGATCTTTTTTGCAGGATTTTGATCTGTAACAGAGCATCAAAACTCCACGTTAGAAAGACAATCTCAAACATTAAAAAAACTTGTTCTAGATTCATCACTCTTTTTCACACTTATAGAATTAGAACATTCTATTCAAACATATAAACAATTTTACACAATTTATACTGGTGAACGAAAAATATATTAACAGAATATTGATGTTACCTCTCATACGGCTACCATCGTGGAGAAAAGTACAGTTATATATTGAACATTGGCTACGGATCATTTGTAACAATTATTGTAGTAGACAAACGTCTCAAAATTTAATCTGAAAACGAATGTATTACCTTATAACTTTCAGTAACTAAGAATGTATACCCTTGATTGGTACAATAGGGGATAAGCACACACGAATTACATATTCAATAAGAGATTTCATAAGAACCAGAATGAGCCAAGCTATTGTTGAAAATCACCTACAAATACGTAAAGATCAGTAGGGGTCAGAACATCTGACCATTGGAAGACTGGATACAATTAATATCTGACAAACTGTTTGATCAGAGAAAGAAGTTAATTTAATGTTGTGTTTCTAAAAGTCAGCTGCATTATGGGGACTTCTTTAGCATCTACTAATCGTCCATTCTCGAACCTATGGCTCAGATGTGAGAAGAGACAGCACTAGGATTTTAGGTGGACACTACACCTAGTAAAAGTATCTTACCTAAACCAGATCACACATCTTTGACCTATACGAAAAATCACTCAGATTCACTTGTTTTTAGTTTCTTCACTTTATTTTATAACTAGTTGCAATTTACAACCTCTGAGTACGCCTATTGTGGCATGTTACTTCCTAATCAGTTTGTCAACATCAGCTGGGTGATTGGAATTTGGCGTTCGTTTTCACTTTCGAGGCTACATGAAACATGGGCCAACAGTTCGAGATGGAATCAGAATCACCGTAATGCGTCCAAATTTTAAGGATCTTCCATCGTGAATTCAACCCGATATCTCGTGCACTAAAGGCGTGTACGCTAGTAACTAGACCAGTGTGAAGAACTACAAAGATCGGTGGCCACAGCATAATAATTATATATATATATATATATATATATATATATATATATATATATATATATATATATATATATATATATATATATATATATATATATATATTAGGGATGGCCAAAATTTTCCGGAATCCGGATTCCGGAAATTTTGTTTTCCGGAATCGGAAAATTTACTTTCCGGAATTCGGAAAAATTCCGGATTTCGGAAAAAATCCGGAATTCGGAAAAATTCCGGAATTCGGAAAAAATCCGGAATTCAGAAAAATTCCGGATTTCGGAAAAAATCCGGAATTTAGAAAAAATCGGAATTTTTCCGATTTTACTTTTCGGATTCCGGAAAGTAAAAATTCTGGAATTGGCCATCCCTAGCTAGTAGCTGTTAAAAGAAACACAATAATGAATATATATACTGTATTAGTTTCTTGTAGTTGGATATGTCTTTATCACTTACGTAGACAATTGCTACTGCAGTTATTTACTGCTTTATAAGGAAGGTCTTATTTTCACACACAAAAAAGTCGCCGGTATGTCTCAAACATTATCGCGTTCCCACCTGCAGCTGCTCCAAAGCACTGCAAACTACTTTTTAACCAGGCGAAAGGCAGTGGAGGAAAAGAAATCTCAACTAATATTCTAATAACATTCGCTTATTGTCAACACACCTACAGTGAGCGCAGAAAGTGTTCGTACACCGTGCATACTTTATATTGAAAACAGCTAGCATAAGAACGGGAGGTGGAAAATATATATATAACCAGAATTAAGACTACACATTCATACATTTTATTTCTATATACAAGAGAAAGGCCAAACAAACACAATCACTGTTTTGTTCAGAAGAAAAGAGAGAATTCCTTTTTTGTAAACGCAAAAAGTCACCGTACACTTATGATTGAATTAATGCTTATAAAGTATATTACGTTATTTAATATTTTGTGGGATTACTCTGTGCGTTAATGATTGTCTGTAGTCTTCGTGGCATTGATTTCACCTGTAGTAGTTCGTAGTTCTGTAGCTTCGGGACTGATTATGTCCCATTCTTCTTGAATAGCTTTTCTTAGGCCTTCTTTAGTAGAGACAGGGCCGGCGCGAGAGAGGGTCGAGCCGTGCCACCGCCCAGAGCGGCAAGTCTAATGGGCGGCAAAATTTGAAAAAGAAAAGAATACTATCAAAATATAATGCTTCGTAATAGGCTCACATGGAAAAATAAGATTGTGTTAACCTGAGATTGTAATTGAACTTACTTCACTCACATTCAAGAAAATACTCTGTCAGGAAATTCAGAGCATTCCTCCTCGTTTTCAATTATCAAACTACTAGCCACAGGTATCTCGTTCAATATTTCCCTTGCAGCAATGTAGATAGGATTTTGAGCTAGAGTGCATAAGATTATCACGGTGCCTTTTTATATTTTTTTCTATTCAATAATGTTCTAACGCTCCGCTCCAAGTATGCAAAAGGTACACTCCCACTTGAGACAGGCCTGTAACATCTAGAGACATTTAGGTTCTAATAGCGAGTTTTTGATCAATTTACAAATTGTTCATTCCGAATATAGTAAATCGTACAGCGTATTATTTCTTGAGAAATGTTTCATTTTTTGTATAGCTAAAAAAAAGTTTATGACTTTTTTTTTCTGCGTCAGTTCAACGTTAGGCCATAAAGGGACAAGTTTTGCCGATAGATGACACTAGAGTCTTCGTATCTTTCGCATGTATTTTTTACCTTTCACGAAAATTTACAATGTCTCTTACAAATTTCAACCTAGAGACTTCAAATTTTTAGAGAAGGAACTTCATAACCTATTAAAGAGAACAATCCGTGCCGATTTCTTATTTAGAATTTTCTTCATTGTTGAAATGACTTGATTGTTGAAATTGATACCTAAACCTTTAACAATAGAACTGTTTCAACTGTGAAGAAAATTCTAAATAAAAAATCGGCACGGATTGTTTCCTTTAATACGTTATGAAGTTTCTTCTCTAAAAATTTGAAGTCTCTAGATTGAAATATGTAAGAGAAATGGTAAATTTTCGTGAAAGGTAAAAAATACATGGGAGAGATACGAAGACTGTAGCGACATCTATCGGCAGAACTTATCCCTTTACACTAACCTTAAAATCATTATCCACCACAAGGTGGGAGAGCTGAATTGATGCTCTGACTCAGTTATCAAATATAGGAAGTTTATGATGCCTTACTTCAAATAAGTAGTGACAATAGAACCGAAAGAATGGTCGTCCACGATGCTCTGTGTATAGCAAACCAGCTGAGTTACTTTTCTTTCCTTTACTCACTCGTTGTCTGATATGACTTTAAAGCATTGATTCTCATGTGTTGGATGCAGTAGGATTTCTTGAAAATATATCTGGGTACTTTGAGAGGAGCAGAAATTATGCAAAGTTTAAATCTTACTTAGTTGATACGATGGACTTGGCATCAGCATTAGATACGGGTGATCCACTGATACGTAATACAGTGCAAGCTCGAAGTCGAAAGAAGAGACAGTTTCAGTACGAGGCAGAGGATGAAGCTACTGAAAACATCCACAAACAAGATACAAGATCGATTTTTATTACAAAGTTCTAGAAGTGATTGTGTTAGCTTTTAAGAGAAAGATTTGAGCAACTTAAACATCACAGCGAGTATTTCAATTTTCTTTGCGATATAAGTAATCGTAAAGATATAGCCTACCACCTGAACTTTTTGTCTGAAAAGTGTACTAAACTTACCACCATTTTAACACACGAAGAATTGAAAGATATTAACACCAATGATTTGAAGACAAACTGAAAGTGTTATCCACTATAATTAAGCCTGTGAAAGTTCACATAATAATAATAATAATAATAATAATAATAATAATAATAATAATAATAATAATAATAATAATAATAATAATAATAATTAAGGAACATGACTTTGCTCCCAATGTTAGTATTGTACGTAGAATTTTGTTAATCTTGCCTGTAACAGTGGCAAGTAGAGAAAGAAGTTTTTGGAAACTTAAGTTTATTAGAAACTATATCTACACTCTTCTATATATGTCTGAAACACGCTTGAGTGGTCTAGCGACGATATCAATAGAACACAAATTGGCTAAAACATTGGACTACGCGATGTGATAAAGGAATTTGCTCATATCAAAGCAAGAAAAGTTTCTTTCAATTAAGGTATGTTAAATTTATGTATGTCTATTGTGTTTTAGTACATTATAAGGCTTAAGCTAATCACTTACATTTACCATAATATCTGATTTACTGTATTATCTTCTTGCTCCATACTCTGTTGAAAACGCCTTTTGATATAAAATAAGCCTAAAAATTAAAATTCTTAGTCATGATTAAAGTATATTTTTAAAATTTTATTTTCTGTATGCGCTGCTCTATATTACAGATATTACAGCGAAATCGAGCATACTGAATATTGTGTCAGTATAGAATCGTTTAAATATTACGTGAGCATTCCAGAAAGGAGTTTTTTTTTTTTGTTTACTTTTCCATTTTATACATGTTTTTAAATGACACTTGAACGATATCTGTCAAAATAAGGTTTGCGGATTAAAGGGGCGGCATGTGAAAGCACCGCCCAAGGAGGCAAAATTGCTAGCGCCGGCCCTGAGTAGAGACGCTGTGCCTTCTGATTGTTGTCTCCAGAACAGACCATAGATGTTCTATGGGGTTCATGTCTGGGGATTGGGGAGGTGTGCGAAGCTGTTTCAAGGTATTATAGAGTAGCCACAATCGAGTATTTTCCGCTGTATGTTTGGAGTCGTTGTCTTGCTGAACAATAAATTGTTTTCAAGAACCATCTTCTGCGCACTAGTATGGAGATTTTCCTTTAATATGTTAATATACACTTTGTGGATCATCACTCCATCGATAAGGTGGAGACGACCCACTCCTGAGGCACTCATACAACCCCAGACGAGCACGGACCCTCCTCCGTGTCTTACTTTAGGGACGAGATTTTGAGGATTCATCTCTGTATTCACCTTGCGCCATATAATACGGCTCCCTAAATTTACTTTCGTCCGAAAATATGACCCTATTCCAGAAAGAAGCCTGATCCCTTATCTTTATACTCTTTTTCAAACTTTAGTCTCTTTATACGATTTGTCTTGTTCACCCAGAACATTTTTCTGGCTATCCGACCATGATATCCTGCAAATATTCCGCACTGTACTGGCTGATACTTTAACACCGCGTGTTTCCAGATCCGTTGCCAATTGCACAGCACTATTTTTTGGAACCTTTTTTCTTTCCCTAATAATGTAACGTTTATCTTGTTCACTCAACACTCTTGGTCTTCCAGTTTTTTTTTTTTTTTTTTTTTGTTTCGCACAGTGATAGAAACATTATACATCGCAATTATTGTTTGTACTGTTGAACGAGGCCTGTCTGCAAGGTTTGCTATCTTTCTCAAAGACTTACCCTTCTTATGCAATTTAATAATTACTTTTCTTGTCTCCTCATTTGTTTCTGTTCGGTTGCTTCCCACTTTGACAGCCCACCGTGCAGTTTTTTCACTCCTATTCACAACTAAACTCATTCTGTTACTCGTCATGCTATACAGAGGTGTATACTCAGGTGAATACTAGTGAACCCCAGTTGTGGTATCTTTGTTTCGTATTCGTATGTCAGGTGTACGATCACTTTTTGCGTCTACTCTATACACTTTCTACGGAATTTATTTACTTTCTGACCATTAAACTTGTCTTTGTGGTTCTTTATTTAAATATTCATAAAGCTTAGTTTTCATTATTCATATTGTGTGTGTTATTACACTTCTTAAATTTTCTGTTTCTTTTTCGCAGGCATTCTCGTTTCAATAGCATAGGTGTACGAACACTTTCTGCGCTCACTGTATGTACAGTAAATACAAATTTATAATTTTTGACTTTACGAAGTGTACAACGTAATTGTTCAATAATTAACATAAGCAGGCATTCATTAATTTATATTAATATAATAATTAATAAAACTAATAAGCGGGTGATTGATGACTCAGTGGTAGAGTTTTCATCTATGGTATTCTAACCCAGGACATGTGGGTTTTCGATGGCTAATTTTGTGTTCGAAAATTTTCCCGGTGGAAGGCCTACCTTTCTTATATTTGTTCCATCATCACTCATTAACGCATTTAGTTTATCAAAACTCTATAGCCATATATTCATTCTGTCCGTCAGTGAAACAAACAGTCTCAAGAACTATCTGATGGATTACCAACCAATTTTGGTCATGATGTACAGAGTCAATAGTTAAGAATCGAGTTCCCTGATGAATGTAATATTCAAACCGGAAGCGGTACAAAAAAACCATTTCCGGTTTTAACGTTAATCATTATATAGTAAATATGGCAACAGATAGCGAGAAGCGGTTTCCAGTAATCGACATATATATAACATTCATGTAGATAGAATGTTACCCAATTTGTGCATCTGCTGAAAATAATGAGCTTAGGTATTTAGAGAGTATTTTCCGCTTTAGAAAATGTGTGCTTGGTAAAGAATATAGAAAATTAGCTGAGTCAGGCATGTAGCTAGAATATGGTAATAGGAAGGGGGGGGGGGTCTGTCACGAAATACTGTGGTTATTTACCAGGGGCTCAATCATTCTAAACTATTTTATTGGCAACATATATTGGTTCGTTTAGCCAAGATTTCTAATGGGGGGATGATATGAAATACTGTGGTTACACACCAGAGGCTCGATCAATCTAAATATTTTACTGACAACATATCCATATTGATTGGTTAGGACAATAAAATGAGGATATATTAGTAAGTATTTTAATAAGAAGCTATGAAGAAATCTCGAGTAAAAGAATATAAAAATGTATTGAAAAAGATATAGTCTTCCGAGGTCATTCGAACGGTGTCGAGAATTTTGCGTCTGGGAAATTTGCGCCCTACCTCAAGAACAAGGAAAATTGCGCCTGCGATGTACCTCCACCGGGAAGTTTGAGCCCTGCGAAATAAAAGAACTTATTGGAGCTTACGCATTTGCTCGGAGAGGCTGACATTACAACATAAACAATCCTCCCCCCACAACCATGCCATTTGTGATTTATTTTCATTGTGGCTATATAAGGGGAGAATAAACTTCAATATAAGCCAAAAGAACACAACGGATCAACGCAATCACTGCTTCTTCCAGAGATGATTTTGGGGGAACACTGGCCTCCCCAGAGCTTTCAGAGTGCCCCCTCGGAGGAGACCAAAATAATACGTCTATAATATAATAATAAATAGAATAGTACCAGCAGTGACCCCCCTCCGGAATACTAAGTGTGCCCCCCGGAACATTTTTTTCTGAAAGAACGACTGAACGCAATTGTGTGTTTGAATTCCAGCAAGTAAACACACTGTACATAGTTTTCTTGATAATATTACTGAACTGATTTTACATTCACTTTACATTTTCTTTTCTATATTTTGTGTCCTGAAAAGCCAAACAACTCGCAAGGACTGTGAACAGAGATATTTGGGTAGAGCCAAACAGCCTTTTGTAGATTAAATTATACTCTTTGATTATATTAATAAATAATTATATATCAGTCATTTATACTTTTATTGTAAATTTTGTAGTATAATGAAAAATTGTATTTGTATGGATTGCCCTTTAGTGAACTAAAATTGTATTTTTTCATTTGTTCGGAATATTATAACGGATGGAGTAACTCACTGAGACAATGAGAGGCAAGCCTAGTTCAAGTGTGAGTGGAAGTTACTTTACACAATACAAAAATAAGTTGAATTGTAGGGCGCTAACATCCCAGTGCAAATATATAGCCGGCGCATTTTCCCCTCTTTTTGGGGTAGGGCGCAAACATCCCAGTGCAAATATATTGCGAGCGCATTTTTTCCTATTTTTGTGGTAGGGCGCAAATTTCTTGGGCGCAAAATTCTCTCATTCAAGGAAAATATAATGTCCATGAAGTTGACAAGCCACTTATGTCAGACTCCAATTTCGACTTTAAACGTCGCTAGTGCTACGTTAGTGTTCGTTAGTGACGCAAATCGTTAGTACTCCACAGATAACGTGGCTTTTTAAATAATGGATATAGGTCTTCTAACTGCATGCCAACACGCCCACTTCTAAGAATCATCTCAAAAATGAGGTTAACCGTTAGAGCAAGTAAGTGCTCATTAGTGCCATTAACATTAATGCCTCCATCGTACAGCGCTTTGAGTAATGATAATACCACGCTCTTTGCTAGTCGCAATGCGTCCCTATATTCTCGCGAACATTCTGACGTGCCCAAGTTAGTTACATTTTTTTTTGCAACTATTGTTTATCTGTTATTGTTTATTGTTTATTGCTAGTCTGCAGAGTAGTCCTTACATTAATATGCCATTGCCCTTGATAATCATTGCGTATTTACAAGTAGTTTGTATTACTGTTAGAAGATATCAAAAAACAACAGATAAAATCTACTAAATAACGGTTCACATTTTTCTTTTACAGTACATAAACGATTTAATAATAATATTAATAATAAGACTATTCCAGCATAAAAGTTATCAATTGCATCACACTGGCAACAAGCGACGCATATTTTAACTTCATAAAAATTCGTTTCTCACGATTTTCTGGAAAACTACGTATGATAACATCTTCACTATGTCAAGTTGTTACTCAGTGTGATATATGTCTTACCTCTGGACAATATCACAGTAAAACAAAAATTAAATATTAGAAGTACATCGTACTTTTGGACTACATCTTATTAACCATGGGAAGATTGAGTAGTGTATACTTTAGGATGTAAGTTTCAACTTAATTTGCATCATACATTCTTAGGATTACAAAAAGGAAATTTGTTCGTTTGCGCTTGAACAAAATTCTTAGGATTACAAAAAGAAAAAATAATTTTTCCGAAATCCGGAAATTTTCCGAATTCCGGAATTTTTCCGAAATCCGGAATTTTTCCGAAATCCGGATTTTTTCTAAATTCCGGAATTTTTCCGAATTGCGGATTTTTTCCGAAATCCCGAATTTTTTTCCGAAATCCGAATTTTTTCCGAAATCCGGATTTTTTCTGAATTCCGGAATTTTCCGATTTTACTTTCCGGATTCCGGAAAGTAAATATTCCGGAATTGGCCATCCCTAATATATATATATATATAGGGTGTTTCAGATAAAACATCCAGTGCTTATAAATCCGAAACGGCTGAGAATAAAAAGATGAAACAAAAACTGAGATAGGAAAATGTCATAGGGCGCATCACATGGTGTTGTTGTGGTGACCCCCAGGGCCCTCCTTCAATGGGGCCCAGGGGCCAACTTCAAATTTTCAAATAGGAACATGTATTGAATCATACCTCATTCAATAGTACTTGAAAAACGAAACAACTTTTGTAGGAAACAATTTTCGATTTGGGCCACCGTTTTTAAATGGCCGCAAAAAGTGGGTCCTATATCACATAAAACGTCCAGTGCTTATAAATCCGAAATGGCTGAGAATAAAAAGATGAAACAAAATCTGAGATAGGAAAATGTCATAGGGCGCATCACATGGTGTTGTCGTGGTGACCCACAGGGCCCTCCTTCAAGGGGGCCCAGGGGCCAACTTCAAATTTTCGAATGGGAACATGTATTGAGTCATACCTCATTCAATAGTCCTTGAATACGAAACAACTTTTGTAGGAAACAATTTTCGATTTGGGGCACCGTTTTCAAAATGGCCGCAAAAAGTCCTTTATCAGTTTGAAGTTGACACCTGGGCCCCCTTCACGGAGTTTCCTGAGGGTTATCACAACAACACCACTTGATATGCTTTATCAACGTTTCTATCTCAGTTTCTGTTTCATCTCTATTCTCTAAATCAGCAGTTTCTGATTTAGGCCTATAAGCACTGGACGTTTTATCTGATACAGGACACACTTTTTGCGGCCATTTTGAAAACGGTGGCCCAGATCGAAAATTGTTTCCTACAAAAGTTTTTTCGTTTTTCAAGTACTATTGAATGAGGTATGATTCAATACGTGTTCCCATTTGAAAATGGGAAGTTGGCCCCTGGGCCCCATTAAAGGAGGGCCCTGGGGATCTCCACAACACCATGTGATGTGCCCTATGACATTATCCTATCTCAGTTTTTGTTTCATCTTTTTATTCTCAGCCATTTCGGATTTATAAGCACTGGACGTTTTATCTGATATAGAACTCACTTTTTGCGGCCATTTAAAAACGGTGGCCCAAATTGAAAATTGTTTCCTACAAAAGTTGTTTCGTTTTTCAAGTACTATTGAATGAGGTATGATTCAATACATGTTCCTATTTGAAAATTTGAAGTTGGCCCCTGGGCCCCATTGAAGGAGGGCCCTGGGGATCACCACAACAACACCATGTGATGCGCCCTATGACATTTTCCTATCTCAGTTTTTGTTTCATCTTTTTATTCTCAGCCGTTTCGGATTTATAAGCACTGGACGTTTTATCTGAAACACCCTATATATATATATATATATATATATATATATATATATATATATATATATATATATATATATATATATATATATATATATATATATATATATATATATATATATATATATATAATGTATGGTAAAACCAGTATGGATTCCCGATTTCCCTATGTTCATTATGTTATCTCCCTTTTGTGCCTTTCGGTAGTTAACCCTCTACGGTATGAATTAAGGAATTTGAAATACATTATTCAATTTGATTTTTACTAATCATTTTAAATATAAATTGAAATTATATTAGTGTAAATCACTAGCAGTCATTTGAATGTGGGATTCCAGTATGTGTTACATGTGACACAACATGCACATAGCGACTAAACCAAGAGCACTGGTACCTGTGACAAATGTAAGAATGGACGAGATGGGACATCGGGTAGAAGTTCCTGATGAAAGGCAGAGTGCAAACGACCTAAACGCAGTAGAAAATAATTTCTACAAGTTATTCAGCTCATCTGTGTTTGAAGAAAAAAACAAATGGCTTTTTCTGCGTTTGAAGGTGGGTGCAATGTGTACAATGTTGGATACAGAATATCGGTACATGCCAGAAATGGCACAATATGCAATAGAGAGTTAATTTGATGAATATTAAACGTTCAATTAATAAGAACAGCTGTATATATTGAACAGTTTCATAAATGTTATTTAAGGCATATTCTGCTTTCAATTATGCAAATTATAAACCGGAGTACATGGAAGTGAATGGGTGATAAAAGCCTACTTGCAAGAAATATTACTTGAAAATTAACTCATCTTTTTAGTGACTGAAGGAAAGATATATGTGACAATGACATGAGTAACAAAAACAATGACAAAAACAATGACATGAGTAACAAGGAGATAATTTACTTACACCTATAACGCTGATTATTAACATTTTGTCAATGTCTGGATGTCATTTATGTATGTCTCCCAATTTTGAGCAAGCTATCACTTGAATCCTTCACTTTTAACACACTATACTAAGCTTATTTTCAAATCGTTCAATGAACACATTTACAAAATCATTTGATCTTTAACCAAATTATTATTACCTTATGTTGGTGACTAATCTTATCTACGCCTGAAGAACTGAAACTTTTAATCATATACATACAAAACATGTAATAATTTCTTGTCTGGAAATTATTATTTCAGAAAAAGAAATTATTCGTCCAATTATGGGAAATATCTAAATAATAAATATATAACGAAATACTATAATGACCTGCGAATCGACTGAAGCCACTCTTTAAACTGCGTCATTCCTTCTGGTGTTATTTGAAAGGCTGTGCGTGCTGAGCATACTATGCTCACAAAATCTTCGTAATCTGCAGCATTAAGATGATACAATTTCTGATGCATACATTGAATGTACCTGAAATACAACACGTAAAATAATTTGAATTTTGCTTCTATAATAAACACATGAAAATCACTTAGTTTCTTTTAAGTAAATTATATAGAAAGTTATAAATTGTAAAATACATTCTACAGTCAGGCATTACTTAACTCGATGGGTTAGAAACAAAATATTCATGAGCACCCAATAGAAAATTTTATTATAGCAATGCTATCAAGAATTTTGTAAGTCATTTACTGAAGATCAATTTATTATTATTATTATTATAAATATTATTATTCCATCTTATTTACGTAAACTAGCGTTCGTCCATTTCACGCAACTTTTCTTACAAGCAACCTATCCCACCGAGGTATATAAAATCGTATGTATATTATACAGTTCAACGTTATGTAACTTTTTCTTCCCGAAGCATCTTTCTAAATATTGCTCTCGAAAACTCTTTAGCCTACGTTCATTCCTAAATTCTAAGTTTCACATCTTCAATTATTCTTTCACATTACGCAAAAAAATCTATTGGAACTTTCCATGAATAGAATAAATCCAATTTTCTATCATTAATTTTTGCATTTAATTATTTTTTTATTTAGGTAAACGAACAACACACATTGACAAATTTATTTTTTTTTATGTAGAATGATATTTCAGCAATGAATGTGTATGCAGTTACCAGTGTTTAGCTGTAGAATCGCATGTGCGCGTGGGAATGTCTAGAGCATATGCACGTCCAGAGAAGAGAATATACACTCAAGATAAATAGAACGATTGTATCCAAACTGCATTTACTGAATCAATGAACTTACGTAACTACTACAATGCTGCTGTATACCGTAAGGAAGCAAAAACATTAAAACAACACAGAATACTCAGGAAAACGTACTAAAATCGATATAATAAAATCCTCTGCACCTCGTATTCTCAAAGAAAAAGTGCGTCTTATACGGAGGTAAATACGTAAGATAAAATGAGAATGGAATATATTGCCATTAAATATAATGGAGCAGAGTAGTTAGTATTAAAGTACCTTTTTATTCTTCTGTTATTTAATTTCTATTATTTGTAATAAATGCAACCTTACCTTAACTTCTCTCCTTTCATAGGAGAAACACTTCAAATCATTCGAGGACTTGCTGTCCTCTTGATAGGAAATACAAAATAACATATAACATTATAAAAGAAATACATGACAAATAAGGAAAGAATGATTTGTTGTTCGATTTTTTAACTTCCAGTCTGATCATGTTAAGATTTACAAGGAAGATGAAGTCGGCGAAGTAGGACAAATCTACATTTTCAACTTTAATCTTCTACTACACAGTTTCGAGTAATTTGTAAGGAAGAAGCTACCTACGTTATTCTAGATCCAATCTTAAAAACATTAGTGAAATGATCTGATATAGGAAAGGGGTATCAAATGGGTCAATGGGATAAGGTAATCACATTCTGCGCTCAAAAGTGCACATGTTCCGATATCCCAGCTTTGAAATCTAAAATGCTTCCTGTGAAAACGACTCAATACTGCTATAATGAATTGGCTTACAATCCTTCCAGATCCCGAACATCAACGTATGTGTATAGAGCTTGTTCTACAAGTTTATACGGATTCAAAAGAGTTTTGGAATTCATAGACCGAGTAACATCATACACACATTCACAAACTTTATTAATGAAGTTCTATTCTAAGCATCTGATAAGCCTTATCTTAGCCACCATGCAGACCTACATTTGCTTTAAATACTTAAGAAAATTCATAATTTAGTATCGATAAAATCAGACAGCATTATTTTTTTCTTATAATAAATATATATAATATCTATTCAGACATCACACCATTCGAATTTTAGATGTGCTTAAATTCTTTATGGTTCAACAGCACACAAAAAGTATTCCCACAGGGTGTCTACTAAAATTCCAAAATGAAATTTCGTGACTTTTTCGTGACCTTTTCTTTACTAAATCATAAAATTTCCTAACATTTTCAAGAGCGAATTAGGCTGAATTTTCATCCATGAGATAGAAACGTACTTTGCTTGCGATTTGTTAGCGTCTAAACCCGACCACAGACATTTTTGGTGGTGAATTTTGACGTTTCACAGAACAAAATTTTCCAATCTGTACTTACATTTGTACAGTTTAAAAAAATCGTGACCCAAAAGCTAAATTTCGTGACTTTTTCGTGACTTTCATGACCGTTTTCTGATTTCGTGACTTTCGTGACCGATAGACACCCTGTCCCAAATTTTACAAACGAATACTATTTGATTCTTTTGAATTCCACCACTGAAATAAAATACAAAAAACTAAAAACTAAAAACCAGGCAAAATATGAATAAATACTGAGAACTAATATCCATGTGTTAGAAGCCGAAGGGCAGTAAGTTTACTTTGCAATTTATTTTTGAAATTGAAAAAAATGTTCTTTAGCGTAAAGACGACCAACAAATAATGAACATATTCAGATCGAACTATTTCACCCTCCTCCCAACGTAACAATAGCAATCAAATTACTGCAGTAAGAAATTAAATATAATTAATTATAAAAATTCTCACTTACCTAAACGGTCCTAGTTTCGTCGAAAAAAACTTTTCTTTGTTTTCACGCCTCTTTCCTTTCACTGCGAATTTTTGTGTATAAATCTATTACGCTGCCAACTTTCATCCACATTCTCCACGTCGTCTTAATTTAATGAGACGTTTGTGGAACGGATTAAAGAAGTAACAAATAACTTACCCACTTACCTCTCCTTGCTGTTAAATTTCCATAGTATGTACTTTTTCAAAAAATGCAACAACTTTATGACGTATTTAAGATCACTCAATTACGTGAAAAGTTTTATTTCAATTGATCATAAGCAGTTCTACACTTTCCATGGGTGTATAAATTGCACAAAATTTAAAACGCCTCACTACGAAAAGCATGTTATGCCGAAATAATTTAGAGATAGTGCCATTAATATTTTTAACGATTTTATGATTTTATCCAGGTAGCGTAATTGGTGGTACATGGAATTCAAGGTTAAATATTCAAATCAAATTCTATATACACATACGAGGAACGTTCCAGTTGTAACTGTTCTTTTTTTCCAGGTGCTGCTGTGCGCAGCTTGGCATCCGTGTCCTATCCTGTGATAGGGTAGTCCTGACACTTTTCTGCGATAATAGACAGTTGAAGAGATAAGAGTTTCAGAGGCCGGCAATGGACGATAGCAACACGCCTGACAGTGGAGCTGGCGGTCCTAGTGTAGCAGCGCTGCATCATCAAGTGCTTCCTGAAGGAACGCGTGAAACCTACTGAAATCTTCAGAAGATTAAGTGCGTAATATGACAAAGAAACTCTCTTTCTCTCAGTCGCAAGTGTACAAGTGGTGTTCAAAATTCAAGGCAGCAGGAGAATCTGTTCTCAACATAAGCCCTCCACGCCGAGCTATTGCAATCAACGAAACCATTTTGTCAGGAGCTAATTCTGAGTAATCGACGCATCAGTGAGAGAGATTTGAGTGCGAAAACATCAGCGTGAAAATGATCATCCACGAACACCTATACTTCCGAAAAATCACGGCCAGATGGGTCCGAAAAATGCTAACGTTCAACCAGAAACTGCGTAGGGAAAACGTCTCGTCTCAGCATCTGTAGCGATTTCAGAGAGAACTTCCTTGCAAAGATAATTACCTGCGATGAGAGTTGGGTGCATCATTATACTCCGGAGTCAAAGCGCTCTAGCATGGACTGGAGGCATCCTGACTCACCGCCGCTGAAAAAGTCTAAGATAAGCGTCCAATAGCAAAGTGATGTTGACAGTACTCTGGAACAAAGACGGCTTGATATGCACTGATTTCCTGGCACGCGGGGCCACAATCAATGCAATGTACTACAGCAATCTTCTCCAGACCAAAATAAAAGAGGGTTTGAGAAGAAAACTGTCACAGACAGTGTAGGATGGCGTCATCATCCTGTGTAACAACGCACGTCCTCATACGGTCACGACAAAGCTATCACCAAACTTGGCTGGGAAATCCTAGACCATCCCCCGTATAGCCCCGATCTGTCGCCTTGCGACTTCTATCTTTTTTATTCCCTCAAGGAACAATTGGGATGGACAAAATTTCCACACCGACGACGAAGTCAAAATGTGTGTGCTAAAATGGCTGAAAGATCGTCCCAAAGAATTCTATACTACAAAGATACGGGCACTCCTACACCGATGGGACAAGTATGTGTGTGTGTGTGGGGAGTATTTTTTGATTCGCATGTTGTCTTCTGTATGTAAGAGAGAAAAAAAGGGAATTCCGGTTATAACTTGAACGTCCTTCGTCACGATATTTAAACCTAAAATGCAGAAGCTTCCATCATATTAGCTTACTTACATTTGTTGGCACTTCTGAACCAGTGGCGTTAGAGCAGACCTCAGATGTTGCATCACTAATCCTGGGTTGTTCCGTGCAAGGTAGTGTGCTGATTCCAATGCAATCTCATGCAAAATAAACGGACTCAGAACACTGTTCACGGCACAAATACAAAACTGCTGGAGGTAGTGTGTCCCTAGAAAGGAAAACATTATTATTATTACTTACACCCACGCACGGAGATACATTATATACAAATATAAGGGAAAATCAGTAAATAAAAGTTATACTTTAAAACATCCTTACAAGATGTTTAATTACTGTTAATACAATATGCATCCCATCGTATCAATTAGTAATAAAAACTTATGCAATAGTGACATACATACATGATTGACGGCGTTTGTGTCACGCGCCTAAGTCAGTTCAAGCCGTCACAGGTGCTCACTAACGCGGAGAAAGTGGTACTTCAGGCGCTCAAAGGTCAAATAGGAAACTTTTGATTTACTAGTTCGAGTTGGGTCATCAGGCCACGGAAGCAGCCTAAAACATTTGGTGTGCAGAAGGTGATGATGATGATGTAAATATCACAGTACAGTAACCACATGGTTGAAGAAAGTTCTTTCGGGATGCAAGAACCTCACCGATTTGTCAAGGTCAGAAGGCCGAAAACCATGGATTTCGAAATAGTGAGCCAAGCCATAAAAGGCAAATCCAACGACTAACACTCGGAGGTTACCAGGTGAGTTCGGTACCTTACAGTTCAGTGTGGTTCTTTATCTATACGACCTCCGCAATAGCTCCAAATTCTGCTGACGAACTGACTCCAGTTCAGGCTTACAGGCGAGTGGATGGGTATGAGAAACTCCTAGGAGTCCATGTGATTCGTTTTCTGAAGAGGATAATATCGTGCGACAAAAACTAGACGTTTTCCGTAAATTCTAACGTGCATGAGCGAATGGATACGCAAGGTCACCGATGTCACCGAAGCACGGGTATTTCTCTGCATCTGATGGAATTATAAGGAGGTACTTCGCTAAGAGTTCATTTCCGACGATCGAATCACTGATGTCAACCTGCACTTCGAACAGCTGGAGCGGATATATCCCACTATATATATATATATATATATATATATATATATATATATATATATATATATATATATATATATATATATATAAATACCCTGCAAAGTTAAACAGAATGTCAGGCCTTCCGCTGCAATGCAAGACAAAGCAACACCTTATACCTCTCAAATGAATGAAAGAAACAAAAAACTTAAGAGAATTGCAATGATGCTACATCCAACATATAGTCCAGACCTCACACTCTGGATTAACACTTGTTCTACTCCCTGACTCACTTTTTGAGCTCGTGATGGTTCATCAACCAAGAGGAGATAGAAGCTGCAGTGTAGGAGTTCTTTGACACAAAGGACAAGAACTGCTATTGGAGGAGATTGAAGGACTTGATTTAAGAATGTGTAACATGATGACCCCCTACTTTGATTGTTAGGCAGCTTTTGTTGTAACTTGCTTGTGGGTAGAGGGAGGATCGTGTCGCTAGCGCGCGTGGAGACTTCGGTAAGTATAAAGCATGTAAGTGACTGAAACCTGCATATCTATTGATTCACTCTCTTATATACTGTACACATGTGTGTGCATACGTTAAGAATAGCTGCAAAAGATGTCAAATCATCGTTTCAGGGAGGTCTTTCCCTAATTTAATCTTTTAATTTAGCGAAAGAACCATTTTATTAAAAACGTAATCTAAGTATTTTAATACTCCTCGACATGAAAGTATTTTGTTATCAGTGTAATTTTTTTTCTATACAGCTACAATAATCTACTTAAATGATGGAAAACCTATTTTCGAAACATTCTTCACCGAAACAAAGAAAAGAAAGGGAAAAAGTCATTACATATACATATACGTAATTTGAATAAGAACGGCATTAATCGATGCATACACGAAATTTTTGCCTACAGGAAATTTAAGAACCAAAAAATTCAATACAAATGAGAAAAGTAATTTTAAACAAATGGAAGTACAGTATAATTAGAAGTAGAGTTTGTGCCACTTGGTTATGATCTTATTTTTTTAAGCTCGAGCTACCTGTTTCTGTTGAAGTGTTAAAATGTTATTTAACTTCTTTGATATTTCTTTTCAAATATTGTACAAATGACGATATCTGTAACTGGATAGACGAAAATATTACAATAACGAACCCAAGTCGAGGATTATATAAGGTGTTTCATTACATCAAAAGAACATTCATATGATAAAATTTAATATGATTTATTTACTTTTCAGTACCATAATTCACCTACAAACTACTGGAAACACGAAATTTTCACCAAAATCCGAAGCCCGGTCGATAGATATCGAACTTTTCGCAAGAACACAACACACATTTTTAGAATAACTCTTTCCTTTCGCATTCTCAATCCTTCTATGAGGCTATTAAATTCTTACTTATTAAAGCAAACTTTTCGCTTGTTATTTTGTACCGAAATTGAAATGAATTTTGTATTGTGATAAATAATATATGGAATATATAAAACTGACACACCTGAAGAAAATGCATCTTACCTGATTAGTTCAGTTCGATGTAATCTATCGATTTATATACGTATCGTCTTTGGACAATATAATAATTAAACAAAAATTATATTTTATTAACCATAATTTTGGGGTATAATTAACCCCTTGCGTTCAAGTGACATCCATGGGGATGTCATGAAAATGTATCCTTTATTAAAGGTTGTATTAATCTTAGAGATGATGAAATTGTTTAGTCGATGCAAGGCACGAGTTATTCTACTATTTCTCCTTAGGTGACAGCACCTTACTGACAGAAAAGAAAAAAAAAATGTTTTGTCTCAGTAGATGAAAGGCCTAAACCATGTATTTTTTTGACGATAAACAATTGTCAACTTCGATATCGTATTTCGTGTTCAGAAAAAAGAAAAAAAAAAACTCTCTCTTCGATCTCTGGTCAGTGTTGCCAACCTGAAGCAGCATAAAATCCCTTCAGAATATCAAAATTTCTCTTTTTCAGTTCAAGTGTTCCACAATGCAATAATAATAATAATAAAATCAGTAATGCGAATGCTATCCTCGTGTTTGCACAATAACTATGGTCTGTATAACGGTCTAGACAGTCTTTTAACAGTAAATGAAAACCTAGTATTACAACACGCATATAGAAAAATAACACCTGGAACGCAACAGGTTAATAATACTGTGTATTATCATCTTTTTATTGTCATAATGAAAAGCTCGATGAAGGTATGCTTCAGCATCATTTTCATCTCAGTAAATCGCGTACTTATCGCACAGCGTGAATTTTTCGATTTGTCGACACATTAGTTTTCTCGGTTTTCTCCGACACTATTCATGAGGATTTCCAGTCACCGCATAGATTTTTGTTAGTTCAAGAGAACAAGAAAAATACCCTGATGGTCAGCATCGAGTTCAAACAGACGTCTCTTTCGTGGCATTCTATAATCTTTTCAATTGCAAAACATCATGCGAACATACTCTAATACTAACAAAGTCCTGTTCATTGTGATCTTGCTAATTAAGTTACTGCATATATAAATATTACTAGTGAACTTACCTAATTTCTTCGCAACACCTAACAGCCATTTGACATCTTCTCCATATGGTGGATTTCGTGCATATTTGGCCTGTGGACGATCGTCATGAACACGCCTTGCTAAAGTCTCCATAGCCAACATTCCAACACGGTATGCTGCCAACAGATACCTCAACTGAGCTTGACTAAATTGTTGTTGTCCGCGAACCTGCTGAAAGAAGAACTATTGAGTTTATTTGGTATCTGTCTCTAGAAACTGCACATTTTGACTTCTCTAAATTCTCACCTATCTAGATTTAAAAGAACTAAAATCCTTACTTATGTTAAAACTTTCAACTGGAATTACAGTATTTAAATTTCATTAGTAATGGAGCACATGTATCTGATTCGAATGATTGATCTATTGAGGGACAATGGGGCACTGACAGTAACGATATACACTGATCAAATACTAAGGACTGCCCAAATTGTGAGTGATACTGAAAACAAGAAAACATGCTGCAAGGTAGATAAAACGACAAAACAAAGCCTAAAGTAACAAATAGCAGAAATAAGACATAACAATGACATATTGAAAAATCAATAAAACGAAATAAGAACAAAAAAATAATACAATCAGCAACGAAATAGTAAACACTCGAAATATAAAAAAAGCTCAGAGAACGCTGGTCAGGTCAGCAGATATTCCTGATTCGAGATATCCACACAATACGCTTCTCCAATAGAGTTCGAACTCAGCCTTATAAATTACAACTCTAATACCATATAATATTCTGAAATCAGAAGACTTCTTTTGTGCAAGACAACTGAATTATTTAGCATTTTCGGAAATTCAAAGGATTCATAATTATCTTACTTCCTTTTTCCCGAACATTCGACCTTTGAAGAGATCTTTAGGATTCAAGCTATGTATTGTTTATAAATGGTATTGATTCATTGTATAATGCTGATGGATACCTATACCTAGATTATTTGAAAATATTAGTCTAAATATTGTTTTTTCAGCTAACTCATTACATGTTCATATGTACGTCACTCTTTCTACGTATTAAATTTCGGCATCTTTTATAGACATTTATGAAGTTCGAACCGATCAATCATAGAGAACAGAAGGTATATAAAATATAATACCTAAAGGCATATAAATGTAAGGGCAAATGGATTAATAATTAAAACGAACAGCCGGTGCGTACTTGTAGGGTTTTCGTTAGTTATTTGGTAAAAATACTGTTCTGTCTACCGCACAGCCAGAGTCGTAGTATGCTGTACAGGACTGCTCACATACATCTTTCGATTTACATATATGATGCAGAACTTAATTTTTAAGTGAAGATGATATGCTTTCCTATCTCGGACTATTCAGTTCTATGAGACAATATTCATACGCAATAACATACTGAAATCAGAAGACTTCTTTTGTGCAAGACAGCTAAAATATATGACCGACGTGTTCATCACATATTCCTACGGGGGAAATAATTACTAATATCACCATTACTACGATTTCTAGTTGACTGCGAAGTGAAGTGTCAAAATTAAAGGATGGAAGAAATTAGCATGTGCTGCCCTTTATTGATCTATTACTTTTATGCTGTCCTTTATTGATCTATTACTTTTATGCTGTCCTTTATTGATTTATTACTTTTAAAATTCATACTTAGGTATAATATACTCTTGTTCCAACTTCAAATCGATTAAATTGAAATATTAATTTCGTATTTTCTTTTAGATAATGACTAGAGAAATCGCTTGTTCCGAAAGGTGCCCATACTTAACACCGTCAGAAAAAAGTCCTGCCACTATGGCTTAAATTTAAGTAGCTTTTTATTAAACGCATCTACATGGTTTAGATAGTTCTCACATAGAGACTATGTCATTATATGAGTAGTAACAACAATTTTGGTTCTTTATTTAGATAATACAGATTACTATCTTACGCTTTTATGAACTGCATAATATGTAAGCCCTCGAAAACTTAGTTCATGATGACTAGTCTGAAAAAGTCTCAAATTTAATGAACTTTTTCGTTGTTCTGTATTATTACCTAATTCTAATATCATGACCTTTGATGGGAGGCAATTCTTACCTGTGCCTGAGATTGTGCCTGAGCTTGGCTGGAGGTTGCAGATGATCCTGGAACGTGAGCCTGCTGGAGAGAAGGTGTAATGCCTGGCTGTGTTTGAGGCAATACTGAGTTTGGTGACTGGTTGACTTGACTTCTTGGCTGCCCAGTCAATACGTGTCCTCCTGCTGATAAAACCTGACCCTGACCTGACGATGTCACAAGATGTCCTTGTCCTGGTATTGGCCCAGCATTGGTCTGCAATGCTACCGGATAAACATGGGCTCCCTGCCGCAAATTGGCTGTTGTAGTAGCAGCCAATGTTACTGCTGGATAATACTGTAAGTTCGAAGCAGAGACAAGGTTCGGAAGTGGTTGTGGCAAGTTAGCATACGGTGCTGCTTGTTGATTGGCTGGATACTGGAATGTTGGAGACAAATACATCTGCAATGGAAGTCTTGAATTCAAAGACTGGCTCAAGGATGGATGAGGACTGAATCCTATTCCTTGTACAAAACTGTATGGCATCGGATATGGCACATTAAGGGGAACAGGAGATGTAACTGGATATGGAACGCTGGAAGCTGTTACAGTCTGATTGTTGCTTAATGTTGAGATATTTTGGAGGCCTGGTGCCACACCAACTTGCGACATTTGTGCAACGTCTAATGTAGGTTCTATAGAAATAGATCCATTCGAATCCAGAGAGAGAGCCTCTTGAGGTGCTTCTGTTTCCAATGTTTGGTCTCCTCCACCAGGGGAATGCTGAAATAAAAAATATTTCGAGTTTAAAAAAGTATATACTCATTACTTAGGGAAGAAAATAACCACTAAATTGAAACAGTTTTTAACAACTTGTCACGAAAACAAGATACACGAAGTAAACGTAATAAGAAAAGAGAGAGTGTGAAAGTTCCTAATTTCCATTAGTTCCAACTCGCATCTTAAGTTGTTTATTCAAACATTTTACTCACGTGAAGTATAATAAAAGGAAGCACTCAATGCTTTGGAAAACGCAACTCGATGAATGTTTATGTTCAGCAAACTCGCGTCGAAATGTGATTGTCGCAATTGGCGTTTCCACGTGCTAATTTACGTTCAGCAATCACTTTTACCTAATTAGTTATACGATCCTTGGTGACAATCCTCTTCGCGTCGGATTGTGATGTTCGGCGATCCGTGTCCCTCAGTTATTACCTCATACGTCTTACTTGTTGTAAACTACACATGTTTCTATTAAGTTGATAATCATCTGTAGATATTGGTCGCAATTTCAATAACATTTTTTTTCTTCAAAATTGCATTAAGCTTACTTTATTTAAAAATTCTTTCTCTCTTTTTATTCAGAGAATTCTTTATTTCTTGAAATCGGAAATTCTGGCGTAGTCTTGTTTAAATTACTACGATCTGTACTTAACGCTTACTTCGTAGTTTCGATACAGAACGTTCCAAGTCTCTCATTTTTTTCTGCAAATTATTTTAAGATGCACATGATAGTACAGTATAGCAGTCGAGTTGAAAAATGAATCTGAAGATTATTTCGTAGTTTCACCTTTAAAAATCCAAATGATATAATTTCAGTTCAATATTAACTCTACGGAAATTTCTCACTTTTACACAATGAAATTGTTCTCAATCATTTTGTTCTATATTTTGATATCTTCTCATCACAGATAATATGAACGCGTTACATCATACAATGTTACAAGTTAGAAAGAAAGAAAGAAAAAAAAACTCTTAGTTTGGTCCATTTTTTTTTTCTTTTCAGCTGTGGTACCTGTTGTATGTATTCTATTAATTCTGTAACTTACACACGAAAACTATGATATAATAAAATATATTAACCTTACATGCGCTGTTCTATTTTCTCATGAATGAGTTGATTTTGAGTTTAACGTCCTGTTCAGCAGCGAGGCTATATAAGACGTGGACCTACTGATTAACGTGGAATCCGAACTACATGAGCTCCCGCCGGGAATCGAACCCGGGACTCCCACGCAAAGGCGCGAACGCTAACCGCTTAGCTACGAAGGAGCTCATTTTCTCAGGAATGAATTTTGTAAGAAAAAAGTGTTTGCGTCTACAATAGAGTTTTATTTTTCTTCATGCTGGTTAAGTAAGAATTCAACTTGATTCATCAATTATGTTAACATTTACAAGTTTTACGACTACCAGCCGAATTCTTACTTACCAGCATGAAGAAAATTAAACTGCAATACAAACGCAAGAAAACTAAGATTTTGCTTAGTAAATTAGTACTTGGAAAATGTTTTCAGGATGAATACGAAAGTGAAATATGGGTAAAATAAACACCAAACAATGCATATAAGATTAGTCTTCATTTAAGCGCGTAAAACATGAAATCCATAATACACAAGACTATCGTTAAGTAATAACTTACCCTGATATATAACTCATACCAATATTTGGCAACTTGGAAGAGCACTTCAGGATAAACACCACCTCCCTTAGCAGCAGTCTCCACAGTAAGACAGGAATGTTCTAACATGAGATCGCTTTGCTCTTTACACTAAAGTGCGAAAAGAAAATACATAATGAATAAATATTTATTACTATAACACACAAAATAATTTTACTTCAAAGGCTAGAATTAATAATTTAGTATTTTTTCTTATCTGTTGTAATTTTGCAATAAATTGTTCCGCTTGCGAATTTCTTTGTCATGGGATCAAGTAATAGTACAAAATAAAGAGAAAAACGTGGTATAAATGCAAGGCAGTAGTAATATATTATCAAGAATATCTTTATTAATAGTAAACAGTTGTCCCAATCAAATATGTGATGTAGGAAATAATAAATAAAATGCAGTAGATCCTGTTTAATTGGATTACCGGTTACCAGAACTAACAAGATAATGGTTATGAGATAATATGCACGGTTACTCGCAGTGCAGTTTAGACTATATTTCTGCATTGGCTATGTAGAGGTCAAAGGAGATAAGTAACTAAGAAATGTAGTTACTCGGATCAACAGGAAAGACATTTTCGTCTATTTACTTTCTAGGCACAAATGATGCCAAATCTTTAAAATATCCTTTACCTATCTGAACATAGTCCTTTAAACACCACTGCAATTTCTTGGTGTTAACTGGTTGTTTAACTTAATTTTTCACGTGGTTCCAAGCATTTTTATTGGATTAAGTCAGGTGTTTCCTGGCCTAATATACTGTATTATTATTATTGAACTACTAACTTATTTTATGTGGTGGTGCATCATCTTGCATGAAGTATTCATACTCAATAATAAACTAAATTGGAAAAACACTGTAAGACATCTAAATAGTTTCTTCCTTTAATTGTTACATTATTCGGAAATAATACAATCCTGCTATTCCTTTTCTTCCGCTGGGAGTACTCCATATTACACTACCTAATTATTTTTCACAGTGTGGGTCATAACCTAACAGTTTCAGTCTTCTTACCAGTTTTACACTCCTCTGATCAGCCTGAAGGTATATCATAATCTTTCAGTGTTCTTATGCTCATTGTTAATCTTTCTTACGAAATTAAATATTCTTCTTCATAATATTGCTCAGAAGTGGTTCTGCAGCATGTCGCATACTGGCTGGGGTCTATTTTGCAAGGACAAACTCGAAAAACATGATTTTGTAGAAATAAGTTATAAACTTTGTGTAAACCCGTTTCAAAGGATTGGTAATAATTGGGAAATGTAAAGATTTCGCTCAGCTAGAACAGGTCGTTTGCCAACAGCAGACAGAAAAAGGGGATGAATTAACTGTTTAATTTAGTGCATTTACCGGTTGTCAAAACCGTCATATAAGCAGCTTATTTTAATAACATCATTTGAGTTATTTCAATTCAGTGTTGTGAACATTTTAACAAGTATGAAGGGGCGGCTTTAGAATTTTAATATTGGGTAGACCTGCTCCCTCGCTTATGGATAGATATGCACATGATTGATTAATGATAGTAGGAAATTACTTTTATCATGGTGGTTGATGCTATTTGTTAAATAATTATCTATCATTAATATAAATAGTAGAAAATATATTTACTATTTATTGTATCTTTTAGCCTTTAGTTATTTTTCAAAATTTTTGGGAGGCCCATGCCTACCCGCTAAAACCGCCACTGCAAGTAGGTAAATGTGGTTTACGGTATTGAAATATATTTCATTGATGACGTTCAGATATTGCCGTTAATGACGAAATGAACGGAATAATGTAAAATTCACCTATGATTGTTCTATTTCATTAAGGCTTACTGGCTGAACCTGCGAAGTCTACACAGCGTGTTATTTTCATATCTCAGGGTTGCGAACTCCTCAGATTACTAAATAAATTATGTTTTACTTCACTTCATTTCATAAACAGTCCTTGGACCTTCGACCGTCATTAAGGCACGAGTACGTGCGTTTCCGCCGTCGATATCGCTCCGTCGCCTGACTAATAGAACAGAATCCTCCAAAACTTGCCCCAGTGATTACGCAATTCACAATGAAAGTAAACCTCGTTTAAGTTGACTATAGGGTACATCAGTGTTTTCTTTCTTTCTTGCATGCAGTATGTAATAAGCAAATACCTTACGCATACAGTTAATTATAAAGTCATTGATATATAGTGTTCATTGGGCAAAACATTCCAAACAATAAAGATTCATCTTAGACTGGAGAAATGGTTGTCCATTTTTCATTATCATTTGGTTACGAAACAAACGCCGGAGAAATATCAAGCCTTCATTTATGGATCAGATGTTTTGATGTCTTTTGCATATTGTATATGGACCTGAACTACAATCCTGGCAAATCAAAAAGTTAAAAACATTGTTGACAAAAGATGATTCAAACTCGATCTCGCGAGGAAATGGGTCTACTTGTGGATATAAGGAAATGTATACTTGTGGATATATCTGGAAGTATTACAGTCGCAACAAGTAATGACAGTTACACTACCAGAAATTTCTTTTTTTAAATCTATCTTTACCGGCTTCAGTTACTGGTGTCAATGAAGAATTCATATGATGATTTGCAGTTCTTTTAAGGACTGCTTGTGGTTGTGAAAATAATCTTGATGCTTTTGGAAAACATAATGTACAGAGCCAAGTTATACGTAAACATACATAACTGATGCTACATGTCGGCAAGTGCTCATAAATTACTAATAAACGGCAAGGAGATCGTAGTCTGCATTGCTTCACAGTGGGCAACTATCTGAGGCGGTTCAAGAATCTCGGAATGAAGACTGCCCAAGATTTCGTGAATATCATGTCAGAAAAATTTCTAGAACAAGTTATTTAGAAGATTTAATGAATATATTGTAAATAACATCAGATCCATTAATAAGATAAGAACATTACTACCGAGAAACACATCTTCCAAAACAAATTCTTTCGTTATTGAGAAATCCACCTCCACTTCAAGAATGTGGAATCAAAGATGAAGATACTCCAGATAATGAAGAAGATAGTAGTGACGATAAATTCAGTTCTACTTCTGGTGAAGGTATGTAGAACATTTTCTCTTACTTTCTGCATAAAATCACACCTCAAGAATGGGGTTCCTTTGTATTTTTAATTTTGTACAGCTAAATTTCTGAAATGAACCACTGAGTCGGAAAAACAGACGTACGTCCTAAACGCAATTTGGATCGTCCAGATTGAAGCATCTTCGCACAACAGAGGGTGCTTCATTTTTAAACCCATAATTGTTCATTATTTTACATTTTAAAATCAGACATTATTTTATATTTTAAAATGATAACAGGTCTATTTGTAGCTTTTCATGGCCTATCTAAGCCTACTTCTCGTGGCAAAGAACTGGCTAATCCTTTCTTCTTAATATAAATAGTTTGCTTCGCAACTTCTGAAACCTAAGACTACGCGAATTAAAGAAACCCCTTGCTTTAAGCTAAGGTATGAGGTATTTCTTTAATCCAAAGTTTTTGCTAATAATGGGCCGTAAAAGCTCTAGCTCCATTAGCATCATTCCTTTGTTGACAGTGAAGGATAAAAATGTTACCTAATATTGAAACAAAGAAAATGACGATAGAACTAAATTATTATTGGCAGCGACATTCAAAGACGCGCAGTACGAGTCACGTGAAAGAAAAGTGGCGCCATTCATATATTGCGTTGCTGCTTTCACTTGGTCTTTTGATGCAAAATAATGTCCTTTCAGATGTTTTTTTATCCGGCGAGCGACAGAAATTGCAGGCGCTTAAGCTGGATGAAAAAGGAGATGCTGAATCATAGGCAACTTATGTTCGGCGAGAAACTGACAAGTAGAAACAAAATCAATTAAAAATTGCGGCTTTGTTAGCAAGGGCATGTTGATTATCGCTTTTAGTTGGAACAACTTTATTACAGAACTTAATAAATATCACATTGTTTCCAAGAATTTTTGAAGGAACTGTAGCATTTATATCTATAACTTATTATTATTATTTTTTATTAAATGATGTAGAAAAATATGTTTAGAAAAAGTAAGTACCTGAAGTATGGCACGCTGTATTTCGTTTGGATTAAGCGCATGTGCATGTGGCAAGCATGATAGTGCCAATTCTGCTGCGGCACGGACTATGTTCGGGTCATTCCCTCTGGAAGCACGATCGGCAATGCTCACTGCTTCTGGCGGTGTCAAATGACCTTCCCATGTATCAATCAAGAAAGAAATGGCAGGAGCACCAATCTCCATTGCTTGACCTAATGACAAAAAAAGATGAACAAATATATTAATATCCGAAACTGAATATACAAAACAAAGTTATATAATATACAAAAACTGCTTATACTTCTTTATAGACACTGTTTCTTAAACATAAAAAAGTAGTAGTAATCTAGTATCTTAAAGTTGTGACCATCAAGAGAAATTAGGAATATGTTTCTACACAGCGAGGAAATCTTATAATACACACACACCTTCTTTTCCTCTGTTCGGCTAGCGATATAAAGCTATAATGAAATGAGTTTGGACAACTTTATTATTATTATTATTATTATTATTATTATTATTATTATTAATAATAATAATAATAATAATAATAATAATAATAATAATAATAATAATAATAATAATAATAATAATAATAATAATAATAATAATAATAATAATAATAATAATAATTTCTTTTCTTTCTTGCTGCGAAGCCTGAAGAAAACTGATCCTCCTCTATTTCGTCATGCTTGAAAAGAACGTGAAATAGTGACGAAAATATACGAGGATATTTTCCTTAAACTGGTAACATTGTTGTAATGTGCTTGTTTAATGGTTCAGTTACAAATAACGAACGGATTGTATTTTGAAGAGTTCTGTGAACGTGTTTGCGTGCTGATTACATATGATTATTTCATGCTAGGAATCAGAAGTGTAGTGTGTACGATCGCCCTAAATAGTTTACTACCAGAAACGCATTGAAAATGTGCAAGATATTGCAAGAGACTTATAACACCTAGCTATAGCGTACTACGAAGTTACTATACAGGCAAAGTTACTTCAAAATGGTTGTCAAACAACATAAAAGACCACACTTTCATAAGAGACCGATGTCCTCTGATGTACACGAAAATAATGAAATGTGTTCAAAATCAACTTGTGTACCTGATTTGAAATCATACGTAAGTAATACATTTTGAAACCTATCTTGTACTTATTACCTCACTGCTATAAAGTATAAAGCTCCAAATATAAAGTAAGTAAAAAGTATTAAGCTTTCGGCGCACTAGATGTCGTTAATGTTCCAAATCGCAGCGAGTCCAGCCTAACGTCACTTAACAGCTGACAGCTGAAGTTAGTAGGTATGCTGCTACATTTTATAATTTTATTTCGATGAAGGCCCAAATGCTCCGGAGTCCCGTAAAGAAATTTCTGCTGTTTATGAGCAAAATACGCAAAAGAAGCAGAAGCCTAAAGATAGTTCGGTCGCTTTCGTTCTGGAAATTTCGATGTAAAGATGATCCTCACAGCAGGTGACCTGTCACAGAAAAAAGTGGATAATATTTTGGCAAAAATCGAGCAAGATTGGCATGTAAACAATCACGACATCGCAATGATGTACATCACAAAAGAGTGTTAAACGATTTAAAGAAGGCTGGCTTCAAAAGAAACCTTGACGTCTGGGTGCCACATGATCTGACTCAAAAACAATTATTCAATCGAATTTCTATCTGCGAATCTCTACTGAGACGTAGTAAACTCTATTTCTGCTGCGGTTGATCACAGGTGATCAAAAGTGAATAACCTATGACAACAATTTACAAAAAGATCGTAGTCGAAGCGAGGAGAAGCTTCACAGTTTGTGGCAAAGCTCACACTGATGCTCAGGAAGATCATGTTATGCATTTGGTGAGATTGGAAGGGCATTGTGCATCACAAGCTGCTGCTGCTGCCCCAAACCGACAGACTCGGGCCTGTGATGTCGATTATTAGCGTGAGTTCACCTAAGAAGTCTATTATTAGCGTGAGTTCACCTAAGAAGAAGAAGAAGAAGAAAAAACGGAATTGGTAAACAGAAAGGGTGTTGTATACCATGCTGACAACGCCATACTGCACACATCTTAACGAGCCATCAGACAGTAAGAGAACGTGGCTGGTACGTTTTATTAGATTCCACTGCACAGCTTGGATTTGGAACCTACAGATTATCATCTGTTTCAGCCTCTGCAGTACTTTCTGAATGGTGTTACGTTAGTTATAAAAGAGACCTATGAGAACCACGTGTCAATTTTTTGACCAGAAAGCACAGAAGTTCTATAGCGACTGGATTGTGGTGTTGCCGGAAAAATGGCGGAAGGTAATAGAACAAAATAACGCAAATGTTGTTTTATAAAAGTTATTTTCAAATAACAATAAATGTATTCTTAATTTTGATCTCCAAAGGCTCAATACTTTTTAGACAACCTGATACTGGAAATTTACTCTCAATAATTTCAACTATCTCTATTGTAGTCTGGAGACTGGTGAGGATTACATTTTACGGAAAATTATTCTATTTATCTGTGTTCAAAAGGATACATTTCAATATAGGTTGCATATACGTGATTTGGCTGCAAGAATATGTACAGAATAAGTTATGCATATGCAAAAAGACTTAAAGTTTTTTTCAGCACACGTATGACTTCACAATTTTATGATTCATTTTATCTCGATAAACCTGGTGTAGTTGCATTTCCTTTGTTTAAATCCCTAACACGCTCTTTCAGTAGTATTTATTGTACGCTTAGTTATGTCATTATGACGCACACACATCAAAATCACCATTTTATTTTATTAAATCTAGAATGACGAATTTTAAAGTACGAAGCAATATTCTTTTGCTAATACTATGTCTTGTGGAGTGGAGGAAGGTCTGAAACAAGACACAGGAACAAGAATTGTAAATTTGAAATTCGTTTCCTGTAATGTAAGCTGTTCGGAGTTATTTATTCTTACCGTAATTTCTACCAAATCTAAGTTTATTCATCAACGAAGAAATGAGTTACACACTAAAAGGAAACAAATTATAAAAAGTAAGTTAATTATTTCGATACAATTAGTTACATAAAAATAATAAGGTCTACAATAAGCTTACATAGCTTGAACTAAATCAAAGACTCTTTGCAACAGAGACGGACTCGTAACTACTATTACTATCCCTCATGCTTCTAGATGAGTCATTTCCAACTGAATGCTCTTGGCGTCATAGTTCGCTGCTCCATTTGTAAGTAGACCACATGCAGAGGATGAGAGGCTGATATGTGACTTTACACTGATAAAAGACAATGGTGACAGCCAAATAAGAATATCTATCTATGGCGTAGTCGATGGTTTTGTGGATATACTATTCATGGATCCATGATTAAACGTACACTAACAATATTTGCTTCCTCTCCCCCTCCTTTGTTGTATTTAAGGTAGCCCAAGTAATATAAAATTATAATTTTCACTATACACAAAACTAACTTCCCCCTAGAAATTTCTCTGCTCCTTTACTTGTCCCCTCCAGAAAAATTAAAACTGGCGTCACCACTGCTCCCTTTCTGTGTTTCACAAAATTGTAAAAGCGGGTTCGTGCGTTATACAATGACCAGTTCGATGTAACTGCTCTAGATGCTCAATACATCCCAGCGATATAAAATATAAGAACTTAGAAACAAGCACAGTTTTACATTTTTCTGTTTGATCAAACAACCAGTTAGAAACTCAGAGTAGTTCAGAGACTATTCGCATTCCCTTTATTTTGTTCTTTTACCTCTTTTTCACGTAATAAAAAAATCACTGGTACTTGAAATATATACATATGTACATACCTGTAATCCATGATACATGAGAAGAGTAAGTTCGACTAAGCCAATTGGGGCTCACACAGTTATGTAGGCCAAGGGCGTAGAGACCAATTTGAAAAGCACACATTTGCAGCGCCCGATGAGGTCCATGGTGGTTCTGTGATGCTGATGGTTGAGTAAAGAGTGATGTGCTACTATTTCCACCAGCTTTGGTCAGAACAGTTTTGGCAAGTTCAAACATAAAATGAGCTCCTGCTTCTGATGGCTGATTGGGGATGGAAGGATACACTCTTTTGCCTTTATTAAACCTGTAATGATATACGAGAGATCCTATCTGAAAAATAGCAACACAAAAAGATCAATGCTCCTTAGTCTTAATTTACTATGTTAACTTTGGTGCATGAATTTTCATTTCATCGGTGTTGTCCCTTCCTCTTCAATCTTCTTTCAACTGACTTCTGGACGTGAATAAAGAAAATCTCACTCTTAGTGCGTAAATTTTGTAAGTTCGGGGAAGGGAGCCCACGATCCATGGAAAATCATTGCAAAGATCTCAGTTGCAATGTAAATAAGTGAAGAATGTGCAAATACTACGGCATTACAAAGAAAACAGAAATAGGTGGAATAGGCCACTGGTAAAGAAAGTAGAAACAGCGTAATTGAAGATAGTGAAAAATAGCGAAATAATATTATAATAATAGTATTGTGCCTTTATTTTTATTACTTTTTAGTATACTATTCCTCTTGGAATTTTCCTCACTAATGCTGTATCAACTCTGAAGATGATATATCAAGAAATGGTGGATATAATTGAAATTCCGGTGCCAGGTTTACTTAACCATTTGATTTTCAAGAAAAAGACTGATCTCCCCGTCAGTTGAAGTGAAAATTAATACATCATGTTACTTAGAAAGTGCATTTAAATTGTTCATGAATTCTAAATCCACAGAAGATATGTTAGAACGTTTATTGTAGTTCCCTTTTAATTACTGTGATTGCCAGATTTACTTCCCAATGGCAACTTTTGAAAAGTACTTTGAAGGAATCTGAAAAAATAAAAAGAGCGACTAAATGGAGATTATGGAGTTCTGTTTGATAATTATATTGTCCTATATCTGTTAGTTGGAACAGTAAGAAAAGGACTGCTGTTTTGAAAAATCAGAAGTTCCAATTTTTTGAAACATGGTAAGAATCGAAATCCACTCTCCTGTTGCTGAATGGATTACATTTAATATTCTTGCAACTCAAGGGAAGGGAAGAAGGAAGTCGTATTTATATTTAACAACAAGAAAATAAATCAATAATACACTTAACAAAAGAACTGAACTAAATAATAAAAACTGTAATACTTAACTATTAAGTCAATAATAATGTGTCAAACATCCCCTCGTTACATTTCAATAATACACTTACACTGTTTACAGGCCCATATTTATGCGTGGCCATACCGGCTTGTACCCACGCGAAATAGTTAATAAACCAAGATTGAAGCATAACAAGGAAGGCTATCTACGAGAGAGAAATTAAGGGAGATTATACTGAAAACAATATTGGTACCACAGCACAACTGAGTTTTCTCGTAACGACGCTACTGGTGTTACCAGGAGCTAAGTCTGTTGCTTATTAACTGTACCTCTAAACTTACTGATAATGCTGTGTTGTATTTTCCCTAGACTAGTATTTAGTAGTTTCAGTGATTTTATTTTGTATTTTAGACACACTTAAAAAAAAGTTATGCACTGAGGGTAAGGGAGTTTTTCTTGAAGTGAATTCGAACAAATAGCGGGGAAGGGAAAAGAAAATTTTTTAGGCCCAGCGGTGTAAACTACCCAAAAAGAGTTCCTTCGTGACTAAATGGTTAGCTTACGCGCCTTTGGTGCAGATTCATTTTCTGGAGGAAGCTCACGAGGTTTGAATTACACATTCAGCTTAAATCCCTACCTCATAATGGAGGACGTTAAACTTCAAATTAACCATTCAACTAACTTTACCGTTCATATTTTTCCTTATCTATAATAAGAACTCGTAACAGAAAAATGAATGACCAGACAAACCAAAATATCTAACACTGTAAATAGTAGTTAATAATCCGGGCCACAACATTTGCTTACCCTCCAGGTATACCCTTTTCAGAGCAATTCGTGATAATTATCACCTACCTTGAAGACTCTTTGCTCCTTGTGTTGACAACAGCACTCTGAGCTGGACTAATAGATAGAGTTGCCATGCTTTGTTCCAATTCAGCACTTGTAGCACTGTGAGGACGACTTCCTGGAGTACCTGAAAGTAATAACAAATAAAATAAGAAAATAAATTATATACCCTATTTCTAAAAGACTAAACCTCGACGTTATACTAAAATACAAATACACATGTGCTCACAATTTTTGTTTGCACAGTTTAATTATAATTTACAATGCGTTAATTATATAATTGTTGGTACTTCAGGTTAAACTCATTGAAATTCGCCTACATTATTAACAAGATTTTCAGAAATTTCCTCCTTCTAAATGTCTTCCAATAAGCTGCTTTTCTAATTCTTCAAACTATTCAAGCCAAAGATTGAAAAATTAATCATCTCCAACTGAGATGGTAAATACATTTGCCCTTTGTATGGTATCTTATTTTATACGGTGATTGGTCAATGATATAATCATTTTACGTGAATATTTCCCCAACATACACTAGAAAATCTATACAACCAATCCTTTAAAAAAAAACTCAAACCCACTGGATGAATATCGCGAAGTTGGTAACTGAAACCAACACGAAATTCCATCGGTATAATCAACAAATTTGGATAAGAACTCTATTTTCTATACACATTTTTTTTTTTTTTTTTTTTTTTAACGAACATTTAAATCTGGAATTTGCAATATTTTATGAAAAACAGTTATATACGAATTCTACAATCGCGCCAGATTTTGTAGCAACAAGATTTCCATAATAAAATTCTGAAAGTAGGTGCACTAGAGATGCAACGGATCGGAAGAAAATCTGACTTTTTTAAAGAAAAAAAAAATAAAATAAAAAGTTTTTCCACGACTTTTTTGCCTGGGTAATTTTGGTCTTTTTTTGCAGATTTCGATTCTGATGAAATAAAATACGATCTACCTTTCTTTCCCTATTATAACACGAAATTACTGAATTCTGAAGAAAGAAAAATCGGTTATTCAATAGGAAAGAAAAAAGGCAAACCAATGGACGCAGTGGATTTTCTATTTCGAATCAATCGCCTGTAGAGCTTTAAAGAGCAATTTACAACGACAAAAGCGTTTTAGTAAATATTTTAATAGTGTTAGCAGTAACTATTCTGAAAATGTAATTAGATTTCGTGGAACAACATTATTGCTTTATAATAAAGATGTAGTAACTGTGAACAATAAAATTTTACCGCCGTTAATGTAACATGATTTCAAAACTACCGTTACTATCATTAATTCTGTAAACTGAACTCATATTATTCTAGGTTCTAATAGAATATCTGACGCTCACAATAATGTTCCCTAACGGAGAATGAAATGCAAGTGAAAACTGAAATGGTATTATATTTGTTTCTTAGATTGTGATACCTTTTTCTCGCCTGCCACTTTTAATTTAGGTAATTTGTACAACACATGGCACTTACAGGCAGCACTAGACTAGGTGCTTAGGCAACTAAACTGACATGGGTATACTGGGTTGCATAACTCCCACTTTCTGGGACCCGTTAATGACACCTTGAAAACCAACCAAGACAAGATTCACATTTCGATGGAACATAGAATTCACAAGTAGTGTATGTTGTAAAGGCACTTTTTTAAATTGTAGACTCCATTACAGGAAAATAAAGGTGGTACTTGAATAATAACAACTCAAAATTTTCCACTTCCCCCAAAATTCGGCTTTTAATTAAATAAATAAATAAATAAATAAAAACCCTCAACCTCCATCTCCAAAAAGCAGTCTTTTTTGCATTTCTATGTGCAACAGCTCCCCCTCCACCCCTTCCCATATGTTTGTAATTAATGCGATGAGTGATACTTAACTCCGGAGTTATTTCTAAAATCAAATCAAGAAGAAAATTATAAACCGTAAAGTTGGCAAGAAAGTCTATAATCCTAATATATCCTATGAAGAACATTCAAAGGGTTTAATTATTTCGTTTTCGCTGATTAAAATACGATTCCGTCTGGTAAGTAAATTACAGTATCAACTTTGTGAATATTACAAAAATAAATGTATATAAAATAAACGCTTCTTACTCATTGTGCCGTTTTCTGATAGAACATCTGCACCCATTGCATTCACAAGGGATGCAGCTTCGTTACACACTTCCTCGTTCTTAAGATTTGACATCTGCTGAAAGTAAAGAAATATTCCATTACCATTATTATAGCCAACGAAACAGAGAGAACTGATCAAAATACATCACACTTTATGCAAACTATTTGAGAAAATAATATTAAGAGTTAATTCTTAATCGTCGGAATTTTAAGGAAAACACAGTTCATGCTTTACGAAAAATTAATGGGGGTACCTATTGAAAATTCTGGCAATTAAATAATTATATATATATTGACGAATACGAAAGTTTAAATTATTGTAAACTTATAAACCAAATGAAATGATCATGTACAACATATAATGTTAATGTGGCGTGTAAACTACTTATGAGTAAAGAAACCACAATTATAGATATTCTGCCTTTATTGGCAGGTCACTTGCCGCAACTGAGAAGCTTCCATGCTTCACGGTCATCCGCTAACCTCTTTGTCTTTATGTACGATTTTTCTGTTTTGATATCCTTCATCAATTGTAGCCTCCCTCTTTCCTGCCACCATGCCCTTTAGCATGTCCCTCATGATATAGTGTCTCCTTAGCCAATGTCTCACTAGTTTCTTTTCTTCTTAGTAATAATATATACAAAAAAAAAAAGTTATTTTCTCTCCTCGCCCCCCATTTCTAACACCTCTCATTCGTTTTCCGCTCGACCCATTAACACATTAAGGAGTGTCAGGAACTATTTCATGGTGAGTTCAGAACATAGTGGAGTATGATGTACCATGGACTTGTATAAAGGAACTGTTAAATAATAATAAAATAAATAAATAAATAAATGAGAAATCCCATTAGGAGATTATTTAAGAATTTGAAGAACTGTATACATGACGTGAGGGACCTAGAAGTGTTGCAAAAAACACGTGGAAATTAAAGTTTGAATTTTTTAATGACTCAAGAATAAAAATTACCCTGCCGCCGCAGTGTTACCACGACAATCAATTGTTATATTATTCAAGATTTAGTAATGCTGTGATATTTTCTCAATACTGAAACCGAAAGGGGTATCATATTTTTACCACCTCCGGTTTTAGTAGAGAGATTCGAGTCGAGATAGAATATGTTATAGAAAACAATTTCTAACTTTCGACTACCGTTTTTTATCCTATACCGATCAACATTTAAGCCGGAAGTGGTTGACTTTTGCTACTTTCGGTTTGAATGAAGGGTAAAGAGACAAGATTCGTAGAACGCTAAGTCGATTTCAATAAACAGCTTCTTGCTATCTTTTATCATTTTTACTCAACGTAGATCAATATTGAAACTGAAAGTTGTTGTGGATTTCTGTCTCTTCTGGTTTTAGTCGAGAGTTAAGGATGTAGATAACATGTCGCTGCACCTCGAAGAACCGCTGTGTGTTAAAACCACAACTATTCAAGAGAAGCAAAAAAACATTCCAAACTAAATATTTTGGCAAATATACACAGAAACACTTGGAAAATATCATAAAATTGGTTCTGCGTATATTATGCACTGGACATTGTTGTAGCTTGCTTCAACAATATTAAATTACTATTTTTGTGTTTACGTAGCAAATATCGGTTTATTTTTTGTGCCTTTATAAGCACATAGAAAATAAATACGTACATGATTAGAACTTGAAGCCTATTATTTTTTCATTGAAAATTCACTTATCACATTATAAGGGACGTTGCCTGGCAGCTTTGAGGTTTATTTGCACAGCATAACTCATTTTCAAAAAAAATGTCACATAGCGGTTCTTCGAGGCGCAGCGACGATGTAATTCTTGGGACACTTAATCGATTACAGGAAAACTCGTTTTTTACTCGTATTACCGTTTATGCTCTATAATGATCAACGCTAAAACCGGAAATTGTTTTCTACCCCTTTTGGTTTCAATATCCCCTCCATTAAGGAATTCGATTCCTAACTTTTGACCTGGTAAAAACTGAAGGTGAGACATCCATTAGTTCTTGAGTCTTGTCTCTCCTGGACGGACACACGAGAACACGGAGTAAATATACCGTGTTTACTCGCGTAAGAATCGCCCTCGCATAATAGTCACACCTTAAGTTTGAAGTAAAAACATTAAACCACAAAAAAGTCGCAGTCTGCGGGATTTTTGTTTCCCGATTATGTAAATATATCATTCTTGTCTGTTAATGCCAAGAAAACATTTTTGTCTCTCACGAATCAGTAAGTTAGAGTTTAATATTTTACCGTATGCGCACTATATTTTATTTTTTATGTTGACACAACGCTAACGATAACTGAATGACAGCTTTCCTCGCATTGGATTTCCGCATTTAAAAATGGTACGAAAAGTGCGACTATTACGCAAGTAAACACGGTATACAGAGTTTTTGGGGAACCAAACTCCTTGAAAATAATGAAGCAAAAATACCTGACTAAGAAACCCCAATTAAATTTTGCCTCTGGTCAATTAACAATAGATAAATATACAAAGTTCCTTTTCCCTTATTTACATGCCACTGAATTCACACTTACAGAGGAACTAGTCTAATAATATTATATATATATATATATATATATATATATATATATAGAGATAGAAAGAAAGAAAGAAAACAGCTATTTCCTTCATAAACATACTTAATATATGGGGTAATTCGTTTAAATTTTGTGAGATGGTCGATGGGCAGCGGGTAATATAGTTCACATCGCTCGACCTAGCGCACTGTGTCATCTAGATTCTTTCATTTTATCCTTGTTTTTAACTTTATTATATGTTTCAATATACAATCTTATTCCTGCAACAATATGTACGAAATTTTAATATTTTTGCTTGAAATGTATTTCCAACTGCAACGAGGATTCATACTTGTTTTCCACCTATGGGTAGGAACAAAGTGTTTCTCAAGTGGGTGGTCAGGTCTCTTTGGATAATACTGTTCACGCATATAACATTTTCGATAGAAACTTCTTTACATGCAATTTGTACATATTCCATTAAGTGTTTCAATTTATATACTATAGGAACCATAATACTAAAATATGACTAAAGATTTTCGAGATACTTACTATGCTGGTTGTTGGAGGGTTGCTCGAGTAATACGAGCTTTGTATTGGAACTCGGATGAGCTGATGTACTTCACGATCTAATAATTTGTCCATGATTCTAGCCAATTTTTCCGGGTTATCTTTGTAATGTAACAGAAGTGCTATCGCTAGATCTCCTCTGAAAAATGAAATAAATGAAAACAATCTCAATGTATGGAATGTAAAATCAATGCTGAAATAATTTAGGAAGTATTTTTCTAGTTATGGGAGAGGAGTATGATGAACCATCCACTTGGGCAATGACTTGGGACAATAAGAAACGACGATTTAATTTCGTATGCTTGAACATAATAAACGAGCATATTGCTACACAAGATTTTTTAAAAATCAATTATTAAACTATGGAGAATTTATTACATTATGAAGCTGCTTTAATGGAACGAAACTTGTACGTTTTGTCTAAATAGTAAGTTTCAAAGTGCAACGAAGATAAAATACTAGAGCATTTTCTGAAAGTGTACAATTCATTCTGCTGATACAATTCCTGACAAAAGGCATTCCAAAATATCACTTTAAGTTACATTACAACTATCCAAAAACATAACAGGTTTATTCAATAATACTTTTAGCTGGGTGATTACATCTTCACCTATATCCATAATCTATATGGTACTACTATATTGTGCAAATAATTGGAACAAGTTATTTTTTCTCAATTTTAATGTTAGGATTGCCAGTTGTTTGCATCCGGACTAAACCAGTGTTATCAGCCTTGAAGTGGTGTCACTGTTTGACCTTGAGAATAAGAATGTGTTTGTCCAGACATCTGAATGTAGTTTGACTATATTTAAACGGAAACAGTAACTCTGCTTCGGTTGTGAACTTTTGTGTGTGACGTGTGGATGTGACATTTAGTGCTCTCTATGAAATACGTGCTACTTTCCTCTATTTAGAAATGGGTGTTACTCCAAGGAAGTGTGCAAAAATAACTACTATTCAAAAGTACAGACATTATGACAGTGAGAGATATCGCATAGGCAGTTGTGTAAGCAAATAAAATGTATCAAGGACTCAAAGGACTTGGGCCATCGTTTCATAAAAGAAGAGGTAAATATGGAAGAAAAACAACTTTACAAATCGACAATGGAAGAAAAACAACTCTCCAAACCGATAAAATTCTAATCAGAAATAGTAAAATTAATCCAACAAAAACACGCAAAGTCCTTCAAAGAGATTTACTGGCTAGTAGTTATGATGTTTGTGATTCAACTGTACACCATAGACTTTTGGAAGCTGGTCAGAATGCAGAGACCAACGAGAAAACAGTATTTGACTATTAGCATGAAGAAAAAAGTTTTACGTGGGACTTCAGCGATGAAATGCATTTATTTGTGCAGGATTACAAAGCAAACGTCATTTCACGAAGCAAGTGTGAACCTCTACGACCTACCCTTGTTCAAACACCTGCAATCTCCTTCCCTCCCTCCCCCCGCAAGACTGTTCCATTCTTGAGAACCTTTGACGGAATACTTCAAAATGACTTTGGCCTGGAAGTTCACCAGACTTAAATCCAATAGAGAACTTGTGGAATATTATGAAGAGATGTTTAGACTGTACAACCAAATTAAGCATGACAGCGAATGCTATACCTGGTTCCACAATGAAGAAGTCAAAAATATGTGCTCTACATTAGTAGAGTCGATGCCAAAACGAATTCAAGAGGTAATTTCTGAAATACTTCATATGGATGCATGTATTTATTAGTGTATCTCAAACTAAAGAGATTAGTATTTTTATATGAAGAGTTTTTATTTTTTAATGTGCCCTAATTAATCTGCATGGTATAGTAGAATACCTTCAATTCACTTGAAAGTTTTATAGTTTTTCATCGATAGACGAGTTACAATCGACGACTTCACGAAGAAGTATGTATAATTTTAGTATTAATAATAAATAAATGAAGTCCAATACGTACCTCTGTCTCCTTGTACCCTCACACAACAAAGGATGATCTGCCTCTGATACGTTAGCTTTTAATCCTAAAGCAGCCACTGCTGCTTCGAATCCAAGAGCTTCATCTAACTGATATCTGTAAGCCATATTCAACTGACTTCGAGCTTCTTTACCAAGGGAAGCTATTAAGTAAAACAGAGAAAGAAAATATTAAACATTCGAAAAGGATAGGTCCGTCAAAATGAAAATTGCAATTTATTAACATTTTGGTAAGAGTATCGCACCTACCTTCATTACTAAACTGACCACGGAAATGCAGTAGCGGATATGTACTCACTTTGCAGTCAGACTTTATTCTCAGGGTGAGCTATGTAGACCTTCGACACTTAAGTTGCATCACCATATATAGGTATATCAGAACGCATCTCCACAATTAGCAAAGTATTTTCTCTCTTTGTTTAGAAAACAGTATAGGCATATGTATCATTTAAATCATACATACAAAATGAAAGATACCAAGATAACACAATTTCAGAGGGGAAGAAATATGAAAACGATAAACGAAGGCAAGGAAAGCTTTTGGTAATTTGAAATTTAATAAGATGGTAGTAAAGTTTCTATAGTAAAGGAAAAATATATACACAAGTGTAACTTTGGGTTTGTAGAAGTCTAATGCTTACAAAGCAGAAATACAAAATTATTTGTGCTTCTGCACATTCTTTGTTATTACTCAGAAATTACATACTAAGTCCATAAAGTCATACTTGATTGAAGCACACTACTAAGAGATTTACAAAACCTTGAGACATATTCTACACTATCCCCTTACCTTGAAAGGATCCCAATGTATCTAAAACGAAAATTTTTGGAGTACATGGGGAACTTTTGTGTTTGCTTATCTAATGGAATTTTACAAATTATGCTATTTCCGTTCTAAATCTAACCTCCTTGTAGCAATAACAGAATTCTAGGAATTACTTTTGCAGCATGAAACCTCAAACAATATCATGAACTTTAACACACATGAAGTGGATGACTATTATTCTCTCTATAGGACAATAATTATCAAAATTCTAGTAGCACGTTAAATTAGATAGGAGTTACTTATATTTTGCCTGATCTACCAAATTTATTGCTCCGGATCAAAATGCCTGTAACCGTAATCTATAAACAAATCTCTCAATCCTGTCGTTTTCAAACTCAAGAATCGCGCTCAACTACACATCACACGACAAAAGGAATACCTAATTCACTATACAGACAGCTAGAATATCATTACTGTTCTGTTGCTTACAGACTACTAGTTATGAGGACGCCATTTACTGTATAAGAGGTGACTGGGGTAAATCCAACACCACAATCAAAATTTCAATTTGAAGGTTAGCACCGCCTTTAATTTGATTTCCCACCGTTTCAGTGATATGTTGATTAATATGAATATATTATTTTTCACCTGAAATAAAATTATTTTAATGGATGGTATGTTCAAACTGATCGATCTCTTCCTAACATGTTTACATGTACAATTAAATATATCCTATATAGGCAGCTGTACATTATAAACAGCTTTCCCAGAAATTGTTTGGAGCAATACACATACAAATACCGATCATTGAAAGAATGCTTTCTTTTTTCCATTTCCCTGTCAACTGAAGATAAACTACAACTAATGATTTAATTAGACATGAACATATCAAGCAGTCAATGTGACTTATCTTACCAGGCATGACTAGTGCATCGAAGATAAAACTGGCAAGCATAATGGGGAGCAACGCCTCCCCTCGAGATCTTAAAGTTCCATCACGTAACTGTTCAGCTCGTTCTCGAATGATCTTTAATTCCTGTGGGCCTAGCGGAATTCGCTTAAGAAGCTGGACCAGATCAGACTCTTGATTGGCCAATTTAACCTGTAAGAAAGTGATGAAATAATAAGATATCAATATTCATATTACTTTTGTGATGGAGTTATGGCATTAATACAAACATCTTTGAATAAAATAAATTCCTTAACCTTAAACTAAACGGGCAAATAATATCAGTGTATGTATAGAAACACAACAATAACTTAAGAGCACTTAAACCGGCAATTTATAAATACTTGAAGTAAATGTACGAAACAAGTTTCCGATTAAGGCAAAAATAACCAATATTTTACGTTGTAACATTTTCCTCTCTTGTATAGTTCCAGCAACAATCTATTCACATATTTCTATTTAATGATTTCAGTACATATGTATTTGCTAACCAGAACAAAGGAATATGAAAAAAAAAATGCGTATTTAGTTTCTTCTGTGTTTTTACAATTATTACGGTAGTCTTTTTTTTTTTTTTTATTGTTATTTTAAGCTTGCGAGGTAATTGTCTTGTCATCAAACTTGAAGAGACATAGTCTGTTTATACGTAACGATCGGTCATATTTCAAGTAGTGCTCATGTTACGAGTGTTTGGTGAGTGTGCAAAAATGTTTTTGATATTGCCAGTACTAATGCTGAAGATCAATTCTCCCTTTCGTGAATGTCATAGCTATTAAATTCATAATACGAGAACATCTAACCATAGTAACATTAGACTCAAATATATAATTGCAAAAGTTCTCCAACTCTTCATTGAATAAATATTCTGAACTACTATGTACACTAATCTATCAAATGAAACACTTTTACTATCAACCTTCTAGATCATATATGGTAACCTCTACACATTTTTTAATATGACAAAGGTTATATTCTACAGATATTTCATTATACAATCGAATGTCAACAAACCATGGCAACCACATAGAAGAATACTCCTTTGAGAACTACTGAACAATTTTTTACCAGTCCACTTTTATAAGAACATAAATTTATCTTATCAGCGGTCAGGTAAAAGTCTGGGTAGATATCAAGAGAAGTGAAAACACAAGGAAGACAGAGGGAGGGATGAATCTCAGAAAATCACGGCAGAGAAACTAATACATAGCTGGGATAAAGAAGTGGTAATAACGAGAAAGGAAAGATGCGGGAAAACGAATTTGAAGAGAAATAATAATGCACACAAATGAAGCTAAAAAGAAGTCTAAAAGTGGTGTAACATAGTGTTGTCTCAACTTTCTGAAGGAGATTTTGGATGAAGGATTTTTTAGATGCAAATAACGAGAGGCATCTACTCAGATTTGACTACATTCTACCGTCGTAACATTTGGGCACAATTTCACACTTAGAGACATCCAAACGCTACTGTTCTTTTACTCCTACGCTCTATGGACGATTACCTCGATAGCTTAAAATGTCGGATATACAATGTATGCTAGTAAGCTAGTTGACTTCTTCTAACTTAAGAACTAATAAGAAAAGTGTCTTTTATCTTGAAACATTACCGAATGATTCGTACTATCCCAATATGAAGTTATTTTCTCGCCTGGCAATTATTGTAGAAAGAAAAAAGCTCAGAAGGAATTTGAAATATAAAATCAGCACAAGGAGTACTGAGTGCAAACTCCTGTTTGCAGATAATTATAAATCTCTTTAGCGTACTACATGTGTCTTACTAATGGAGACGGGTATATACCCGTCTAACTACATGCTAATACAGAGTGGAAAGGAACTGACTCCCAATTGTAAATTATTTATAACTTTTTTAACATTTACCCAATTTTCATGAAATAAAAAGCATTTTGTTCCTTACAATGATAGAATTTATTACATGATATCTCATTTATATTATTGCATGTATCAGTGATGGACGTCTAACCTTGGGGTAGCGGACTCAGCTCACATCCTGGTACGAAGTAGAGCTCCTTCGTGGCTAACCGGTTACCGTAGGCGCCTTTGGCGTGGGAGACCCGGATTCGATTCCCGGCGGGTGCTCATGTGGTTCGGATTCCCCTTAAACTGTAGGTCCACGTCTCATATAGCCTTGCTGCTGAAAGGGATGCAGTCTGTGGTACAAATATACAGATGGAGGCGAAGGGTGAAAGGAACTCATGTCTCAATAGACGCAAACACTTTAATTATATTCGAAGCTGGTGGACACAAGTTCTGTAGCAAATATCAGGAGACGTGGTCCCCCCTCAACAGCCAGGACGGAGGAAAATGTGCAAGTGGTTCAGAAAATGTTCACTCGAAGTCCTCAGAGATCATAAAGACAGGTATCCGCGAAAGTGGTTTAACTCGACACAATCCGAACTGTACTGAAGGAAGAGTTGAATTTTCGTACAAGGAAACCACATTACAGCCAGGAATTATCGGCGGAAGACTGTGATCATCGGTTGAGTATGGAGAGATTATGTTTGCTTGGTGTGAAGGTTGGTCCGATCTTTTCGGTAATATCCTGTAGTTAAATGACGTCATGTTTCATGTTAAGGTGTTAGTTAACGCACATTTATTACTAGGTAGGAGACGATTCAAGGGTGGTTGTTGAAAAAAGCCACCACCACCCGAAGGTCACAGTGTGGTGCGGCATGACATCTACAAAAGCTGTGGATTCATGTCATTCGTGACACAATGAATGCAAAATGGTACCTTGCTACGCTTGAAGATTATGTTTACAGTATTGTGTCTACATGGGACAATTATAACGACCTAATCTTTATGCAAGAAGGGTCCCCACCTTCGCAAGTCCTGTCCGTATGCGACCTCCTTGAATGGCCAGCAAGGAGTCCAGACTTAACGCCCTGCGACTTCTTCCTCTGGAAGTGGGCGAAAGTGGAAGTTTATCGCACAAAACCAAAAACTGTTGATGAATTGGAGAAGTGAATTCGTCAAGTACTTGCAAACATAAAGCTGAGTATCAACAAAAGTCTGTCGCAAACATTCCCAACCTCTTTCAAAAACTGGTGGTTAATTGTGGTGCTTTTGTGGAATCATTAGCAATGCATAACGATCCTACCATTGTAAGAAACAAAATGCTTTTTGTTTCATAATAACTGGTTAAGTATTTAAAAAGTTATGAACAATTTTCAACAGGAAGTTAATTTCCGCCCACCCTGTACTTCTGTTAATTTTTACACTGATTACAATATAACTGATTTTCACATTAATTGCAACTTTCACGTATGCATAAATGATAGAAACACTTACCTCTAGAGGTTTGGTGCTAGCAGGTGGACGAGCCATTTCTAAACCAAACATTCCAACTTTAAAAGCAAGATGAAAATGTTCTGGGTTTTCTGCTAAAACCGTACATAGAAAGGCACACTTGGCCAGTGTGGCGGATGCCAGGCAACTTAACTGATGAGAAGCCGGATTTACAAGCTAAAAAAGACGGAAAAATATGCAGTTTTTCAACAGGGATTTCATTAATTAAAATAAAAATGCAGCTTATTAAACAATGGAAAACAAACATAAGTTACAAGTATTAAAAAAGTACATTATAGCTAAAGAAAAGATACATAAAAAATAACATGAACAACTGTCATTGGAAAAGGTATATTAAGCATGTACTACAAACCTTAGAAAGAGCCTATCTTAGAAAGTTGCCCAAGATAAAAATAGTCAGTCTACTTTTAATCATCTATCTATCTAGTAATTTATTTCCTCCACCTCTGATTGTGTGTTCGATGTAACGGTCACAGGCTCGAACGATCGCTCCAGAAAGTGTACTTTCCACTGTAGGTAATTAATTCCTAGAAGAATGGGAAGGGGAATGTCTCGCCATACCGCTTTGGTAACATTCCTGAGACCTTGCTCGGAATAGAGTCGGTGTCGAGCAAGTGCGTGTTAGGAGAATCCAAACCCACAGTAGTCTATTGATAAAGCGTCTGGGGATTTCACAAGAGTTGAACGAAATCGAATCATTCGAATTCCTGTCTCTTCTCCCTTCTTACGTAGAACACTTGGGATGATCGAGCGATATTGTTAGCCGTTTTGGACGATGTGAATCCATTCATCTGTGATCCCATCACTGTACCAGTGGTGTGTCATACAGAGAATCCAGACATTCTCCGGGAACAAAGCTGCGTTAATATTGGTGATGGAAGGCACTTCGACGAGTGACAGCGTTCCCCGACTGCAATATCTCGCCACAACCAGAAATCTATTGGAAAACTTTTCCTTGCACTGCAGCACAAAATCAGAACAGCTGTTGTGATCTGTTTACTGGTAGAAAATGGGTCGGGTTCTATTGGTTTCATCTTGGTAGAGCCCATTTTCATACTCATTTCTACCCTTGCCCCCTACAAGATATCTCATAGTTTTTTGGCATTTGTGAACATCTGGATGTGCCACACTGAGAGCCGGTGTATGCGTGCTTTGGATGCACTTCCAATGCGTGGCTGTTTTGGATAATGTTGGAAATTGTGCCTTTTGGGATATCGTATCATTTGGCCAATCTCCTCTGCGTTCGGAGATTATTCTGTGTCACTGCTCTCCTAATGGTACACACTGTACCATTAACTACGGCAGTATACAAACTGTAAAACACAACAGCAAGACAAACACAACATATGTCGTAGAACGATTACGAGTCGAGAGAGCTAGGACACAATTTCCGACTGATCACGTACCGTATGGACTGCTGGGCACATCGTTGGATGATGAGACCCATAGCAGCTTTATTAACAATTAAACCCTCTTCTTTGTACCATTTCACTGTTGCTGACTGGCTATAATAGGCGGCAGAAAGTCCACAAATGAATCCCTTTCACCTTCATCGTTCCACAAATCGTGCTCCACTGATACTGTTAACAAATAGAGGCCCCAGTGTAGCCAGCAATGAATCAGGGCATAACAGGATTAAATGTATTGTTCGGAAGAGCTAATAAAAGTTGACTATTTTCTATTGTGGGTAATCTTTTGTACAAAGACACTATGTAAATTCAAGTCCTTATAACAGCGCGATACTACTTCCAATTTCATGTGCTCTTGCACAGTGCGAGCCAGGCCATAAGACATGAGTACTTGTCTAGTTATGTATCGCCTTTAATATATGTGAAAAAAATGACAATCCCGTGAAGTGTGATACGTTTGTAAATACCAAAATGGTTTGTTTATTGAAATTCACAGGTAAATATCGAAAGTGTATTATAAACACACACTATGAATGAAACATCTGAGACTATGCACTCAGGGAACTGTCACCGGCTTGATGGTTGAATTAGAGTTTAGTCTCTCTTTCTGCATCACGGTTATACGAGACGTGGATCTACAGTTTAAAGTGAAATCCGAACCATTGCAATGCGTCCAAATTTCAAAGGATCGAACCGGGTCCCCATGCACCAAAAGCGCGGGCGCAAGCAATTAGACTAGTGGGGAAGGCTCACTAATTTGTTGAATACGCTATCGGTAATACTACAACGACAGTACAGAAAATCTGATCTTGAACTATGGTACGTGATTGAATTTACATAGTGCATATGTGGATAAGATGGTATGTAGCATGTGACCAATAAGAATTTTTTCTCTCATACATTATGTTCAACTGCGAACGAATTGTTGAAAACAGAATTTATTTTATGATTACCAGTCTCCGCACACATTGAAGTAAACTTCTGTATCTTTCTTTTCTATACTTTTCTAGAATATATAATGACTACTGAATCTACAATAAAGAAATTGTCATAATTGTAGATCGATCAAAACTCATCCCTGCGTGGATCAAAATTTGCAATTTACAAAACACACTGAAAATTTCTTAAAATTTGCCAGAGTGAGTTCCTTATGGACTTATACGTTTCAGGAACTATGAAAGTGCTGAATGATGCTTAAGAAATTTGAACGGTGTCCATATAAAGTGGTTTTCTGTTAAAGGATCTCCTAATACATTCTCATATTACCTTCATGTTTAACACATTCTCTTGCTATTTGGCCGTATTATCTTTCATGGAATTCAACAAGTTTACTCTCTTTTCTTAGTTTTTAATTAAGAGGTAAGTGAAGCGGTATTTTCTTCATACAAATATCATTAAAAATGAAAATATATAAAATCGTCAGCGAAAATGAATACCCACCTCTATACATGTTTTGTTCGTAACTTCAAAACGAATAAATTAGTAGTTCTTTGACATAAAAATACCACAAACATTCAAATATATTAATATGTACAGTCTAGTTTGAATGAACTACCAACCCAGCTCACTTTGGAAAGATTTACACTCCATTTAACGTAAGTTTGTGTACCACATAAAAGGCTCTTAGTTGCAGATCTGATTAACAAAGTATTTAATTCGTTATGAGTACAGAGTATAAAATACAGAAATATGGCAAGGTTGTTTTGAACAAGTTTACGTATTATTCGATTATGTAAAGAAAAATTTACAAAAATTGTGCGGATATAATACAACATTTAAATTAATGTATATCTTAATGAGACAGATTCTCTATGAAATTAAAATGTACTTCATTTCTTCTTTACATCACATACCACATTTTTACTTCTGTATTTCATTACTAAATTTTAGACTTCACTATTGTGGGGCGTCAGAGTTAAATGATCCCGAGAGGGATTATACGTATTACACATTCATTTAAATTAAACTATTGTATTTTAGTCATTAGACATTATAACATATTTCGAAGGATATATATACAGTATATACAGTAGCAGCTTTGAAGCGTTCTGTTGGACGCCATATGGGACATTCCAATGAGGCACAACCCAACTGAACACTTAACTGCATTCCTTTTATTTTTTATTTTTCCGTTTTTTCTTTTTACATACCTACTGTTTGCTTAATTTACTTTCTTTAGTGTTGAGTGATAATGTTTATTATTTCATTTCGTGTTCATATATAAACACTAGAGCCTGATTATCCGAGCTAATGTGGCTCTTACTAAACTCGGAAAATAGATTTTCTGTAAAATGAAACGCAACGCTGTACGTACAGTAGTAAAGGCGTGAGGTACAGTATAATAACTAAAACTACCTATATTAATTGCTATACAACATTCAATCACTCGAGTATAAGTTGAAAAAAAAATAATAAAAAAAATAAGAAGTAAAAAACTTAGAGTACACAAAAAGAAAACTCTCAGTGCAGTATTTTTCAAAATTACATAATAAAATAGTAGTGCAGTTTCGAAGATAATTGTTCACGGTAGTACGCATAATTGTGGAGCTGTTTCATTACTACACGCGAGTGCGTGAAGGTTTTCGGTCAACTAGAAACTTGGATTAGTTGGGGCTGGGATAATCGCGGCTCTACTTTACATATCAAGCGCTTCATCAGAGAGGCAGAAAAAGAAGCAGGACGGAAAGAAAGGAAAGTTAAATAATAGATAAATATCTGTGAAGCATCCAGGATAGGATCTATGCAAACAGTGAGTGAAAATACCACTATCAATTTCGGGATTTGGTATAGATTTTAAAATAACTTACCTTCTTTCTTTTTCCTTTGACTGGAATTGGAGGGAGTTCAACCATCAGATCTGGGGGATTAGCAAGAAGCTCTTCAGCTAATCTGACCCCAAGAGTGCACGCTTCTTTCCCATGGCCATGGGCGTGAAGTCCCTCTGCACGAGCAAAGAGAATTTCCCATGGATCTTCCATCTTTTTTAAATTCGCAAAGATGGACGGTTCTTCTTTCTTTTCCTTGTTGTTCGTACTCTTCTCATTGCTGTTGACCAGAAGAGCCTTAGGATCGTAATAATACACGTTGTACTCATCGCCAGATTGTTGAGAATCTGAATTCGACTCGAGATTTGATAAGAATTCATCGGGTTGACCAGCATCTTCCACTGACTGCTCTGCTGCGGGAGGATCTCGTTGCGAATCCGGAGAACCTGACGAATCGGAGTCCACTTCAATATGGTCACGAGGCACAGCTGAAACAACAGGCTTTTCTTGTCCCTTTTTTTCAGTCTCTCTACCTAAACTATCACTACTACTAATTGTACCTGAGTTAAATGGGATCACTGAAGATGATGATGATGATGGAACTGACATGGGAAAATTAAAACACGAAATAGGAATGTTACCTGAGACACACATTTGTTCAGTTCTGCTACTGTCACTATCGCTCTGACTTTCTGAAGTACGCTCTCTGTCATGCTGTTTGTCGACACCAACAGACACACCAACCGATAATTTTTTGCTTCTGACTCGAATTCTCGTACTTGTCCCACTACTAGAATCACTTGCTTCTTGTGAGTCACTATCTCCCATATTTCTTAACTGGTTACTATTTAAAATAATATCAGTATCTCCCTCCCCTTCGTTCTCACAAAACCCCTCACTACTAACACTACTACGATTTCCATCCCTATCTCTGCTTAAATCTATAATTGAAGGCAATGTATAGTCACGGTCTCTCCCTGAGTCACTGAAATCATGTCGTCTTCTATCACTTCTGTCTCTGTCCTGAGAAGAAAATTCAACACTTCTTGGCCGTTTCCCTACGTGAGAATGACTATGAATGTGACTGTGAATATGGGAATTGGGGTGAGGTGGATGTTCACAATTCAACACCGCTTGCGATGAGTTAATTTGATTGATATCACTTCTTCCATTGGAGTCTGTATGACGGAAGCAAGTAAAAGGACAATGATAAAATCTACTACCATGAGAGTATGTAATACCAGGAAGAGGATAGTCATCCCAATCAAGATAACATGCCTCGATGGCAGGTTTAAATCCCCCGAACACTTCCACATCATTTTTGAAGTTGTTGATATATTTACTATTTCCGGTTCCCGACGAACTCACTGCCCCTCTGCTTTTTGTAACTTTTTCCACAATTTTGAGATGCCAATCTTTGAACTGATTATGCAGAAGTTCCCGTTCTTCCGGGTACAGTCCAGGGTTAAGGGCTGCTAATCTCCACAAAACTACGATTTCATCACACAACGATGAACATGCATGCTGCGATGCGTGACTGTTGCTATTTACATTATGTTTCCCGCCATGTCCTGAGCTTCCGTTATGTAATGCGACTTTTGTGTTAAACCACCAAACCATAATCTGAAAAGAGAATGATCACCAATAATACATCACAATACTTAAGCAAATTGCTACGCATTATTACAATAAAATTAAACTAACTGTTACCGACTGCCGGGTTCCTCGAAAGGAATTTAACAAACACATTAAGGAAATGTTTTACAGGGGGAAACACAGTTCCGTCATTGAAGCAGAACAAAAACCACCAACGTAGAATTCTTCTGAAGATGACAGCATCCAAGAAACATGAATTTCGTCTATCGTTCAAAACTTGGGTTTTTATTTCTGATTACATTTCACCCCTGGCGGGATACAACCTTCGGTGAGCTGTAAGGCAAGGGAATTTGAAAAGAGACGCAAGCTTCTCAATATATTGTTAATAGAACTATTTAAAATACATACCTATGCAAAATCCAATTACAAAGCTCAATACATGATTTTGCTAAAAACTGTATAATAGGAGTTTGAGTCAAAAGTATAATATATTACATAACAGGTAATCATATACACAATAGTTCTGTTAATTCATTAAAAAAAAATCCGACGCACACAAAATAGTGTACTGTACTTCGAACGCGAACACTGAACACTACAAATCACAACTGGTGGTACTGTTGCTACATCTCTATCAAAACAACAAATGCATTGTACTATTATTAACTGGACTATTTTGGTGTTTTCTAACACCTACCTCAACGAATCTTGACAGTCACAAGGGAAGGTGTCAGAAAACATCGAAACAACACTATAAGTACTGTACATTAAATACTAGACGCAGTAAATAAAAGAATACGATTATAAGATACTAAACATGTGTAAATTCATATCCTCAAATAACAAATTAATACATTTATTTTTGGATGAAGCTAAGTTAATATCATAACTTGGTTTTGCTTTTTTTTCTTTAAGTACAAATGTGCCAGATCTGAAATAAATTTGATTTCTGATTTACTACAGTAACTAGTAAATACTGAAAATATTTTACTCGTCTTCTAACCAGTTAAAAGATTAAATCCAGCAATTAAAAAAATAAATAAATAAATAAATAAATAAATTGAACATACTTGTTCACATGCCATACATTCTTCCGTAATGATTTCCAAAAGTGGAATGGCATTGCGATCATTCCTCTTGAACATTTCGCGAACAATGGAAAGTAAATTCCACATTCCTTCAGGTTCACGGCCTCGCAATGGACGCAGAAGGCTACTCCATTCCGCTGCTGCTGGTGGAGCTGTGTTGCTTAAATAATTTACATCACTGAAAAATAAAATGCATGATCTGTAAGAAGAGGGACAAAGTAAATCAAGGAACACTCTGCTAACGTAAATATGTAAATAACAGGGCGAACAGGAAAGCAGTACAATAAACTAGTCATTCCCCCTAATTTTTAAAACAATGTCAATGAAATAAGTGAAATCAAAAGAAACTACCAGACATAGAAGTAAAAAATTCCTTGAAGGATGATGAAAAACATCAGAGGCATCTATTAATATTCAATATACTTGGCTCACTAAAGAAAATACAGAAAAACTTAATGAGAATGTTTTAACTCACTTAAAATGGAGTAGACACTTGTCTTCTGACGTATTAACTACTAGACACGCTACAGTGGTTAGTTGCATTGACATACAAGACTGGTTATAGTCATATTTTATAACGTACAGTCGCCAGCAAAAATTCATACCTCCTACTAGATGTACTTTCCTAAAAACCTAATGTAAATAATTTTCTTCGGCGAACAGGGAACGTAATTTTCTGTAAGAAACCGAGTGTTGCTTTCTAATTGGTAAATTCATACAGAAGTTTTGATACAATATATACCGGGAAGATAGAAACCTTTATTGGCGACTACACACAATTACGCTCGATTAATTGCAATCATCGCTTACCTGTACAATATCTTATACGCTAACCTGTAAGTAAAAGGATGTGATTGAGCACACAACAACAAAGGAGAATGAGAGACAAAGTGGAATAAGTAAATGAAGTAACGCTATGTAAAAATAGGACTACAGAAATATCAAAGATTATCACTAACAAATTAAGATAATACTAATCTTGTATGTTCCAGCAGTAATATCTACTCTTAAACTTCTCATTAATATTTCAGACATAAATCTCGAACGCCATTCATCGGGATATAGTATTCTAAATTCTCAACATGTTAGTTATTAACATTCTATCTATCTATCTATCTATCTATCTATCTATCTATCTATCTATATATATATATATATATATATATATATATATATATATATATATATATTGCACTTCAATGCCGTCATGTTTTTATAGATTCGTAGATGATACGTTTGTCATCTGGCCTCACGGGGAGAAGACACTGCATTGGTTCCTAGAATTTCTTAATAAACAACATAGTAACATCAAGTTCACAATGGAGATTGAAAAGGACGGATGCTTGCCATTCCTGGACATTCTCATCCGCCGGAAGCCCGATGGTAGTCTCGGCCATAGCGTCTACAGGAAACCTACTCACACTGACCTCTATCTCAATGGCAACAGTTTTCATCATAAGTCACAGCGAAACACCGTTATCAGCACACTAGCACATAGAGCGAAAGACATCTCAGACGAAGAATCCCTCCCTCGGGAATTGGATCATCTCAAGAAGACGCTACTCCAGAATAATTACAAGAAGCATGATATCAGTTTGGCCCTGAAAAGGACCTTTTCTGAACAGAGGAAATCCAAAGAAGAAACTGAAGAACCATTGAGTATAGCAGTTTTACCATACACTGGACAACTTTCTGGAAAGATCTCCCGGATTCTGAAAAAACACAACATTAAGACCATACACAAGCCGCCACCAAAAATCAGAAACTTACTTCGCCCGATCAAAGATAACTTGGGCTTAAAGACACCAGGCGTGTATAGTATACCCTGTGAATGCGGATAGGCTTATATAGGACAAACAGGACGCACCATTGAACAACGTTGCAGAGAACATGAAAATTACATTAGATTATTCCATCCAGAAAAATCAGGTTTAGCTGAACACAGTTTAACAGAAGGCCATAAAGTTTTATTTAAGGACACATCCATCATTACCAAGAGCATCAATTACTGGACCAGGATAGTAGCCGAATCTCTTGCCATAGTTCATGAACCGAACAACGTTAATAGAGACACTGGATTTCTACTCAACCCCTGTGGAACCCGGTCATCAGTACCACAGCAAAGAAAACGACACACAAACATCCAGATAACCTTCAGCCAATCAGTACCACGGACTACGGAACATAGCCAGCCAATCACAGCTCCAGTTTTCAGATTGAATCAGCCAATCAGGAACCAGCATTTTCAGCCAATCAGGAACCAGCATTTCGCCAGCCCAGAGTATATATTACTTATATCCGCTGATCTCTACATAATTGCCCTGATGATGAGAACGATGACAGCTCTCGAAACGTTGGCCTATCCACCAGTTTTCACCTGGCTGATTGCCCGAGAAGAACTTTATCAGCAACAAGATAATCCATGGCAATGTAATTTACCTATTTCCTATATATCATATATGACCCTAAGTGTATTTATGAATTAATACATAGATCATATATGATATAGGAAATAGATAAATTTCTTGTCATCGATTGTATTGCTACTGTCTGAAGACTTGCGATGGATTATATTTTTAAAAAATGAATGTCACTGGTGTGTTATATATAAATTTCAGAATTTAGCGTACTATATCCCGATGAAAGGCGTTTTAGAGGATTTACGTCTGAAATATTGATGAGAAATTCAATCTTAGATATTACTCATCATTAATGCTGGAACATACACGGTTAGTATTATGTTAATTTATGTATTCCCTCTATGTTGAATTAGTTTTTACCACTAATATCTGTTATTTAAAACAGTTTCAGATGTGAACAAGTGTATCAAAAAGAAGCGTTACCTCGACCGAACAAAACTGAGCTTTCCCCACATGTACCGTGAACAATAAAGGGGCCAAAAATAACAGTTCTTAAAACATTATTGTGTAATCACATTCAAATCAATTTAATGTTTATTTATTTATTTATAATTTAACATCTCTTTTCATCATCGAGGCTATGTAGATGGAATCTACTGGTTAAGCGAAACTTTAGAAGGGTGTGCGTTCCAGGCAAGCACATGGGAATCGAACCCAGCTTGACGCAGATACGAAACACGCGCATTAGTCACTTGGCCACGAAGAGGCACTCACATTTATCTTTTCAAAGCCCTACATCTAAAACAATGGTAACTAAATAAAAATAACGAAACACCACACTCTTTTAGAAACTTTGTACCCTATCAATAAACCAAAGGCATGTACATATCATCCCACTGAAATCTTTCTTACAAGAGCATGCAAGAATATATTATCTATGGGTGTAAGTAGAGAACTCTCAAAGCTTTCTTTGAACATGACTGTACACGTATAATTCAATTACTTTCACAATTAAATCTACAGCAATGTTCAAATACAATTGGCAACCCATTCCTCTTTCAAGTCCAGTTGCGAAAATATATCTTTAAACGTAGGCAATCTTCATTTTTAACTTGAAGATAACCGTTCCTATTTTTTGACGTTCGTGTTGGGTATTTGAGGGATTAGATCAATTATGGTTGCAAATGAATGATATGCGTTTAATATCACGTACGCCGATCTATAGACGATGAAATATGTTTACTCGTTGATACGGTAAATCAAAATTATAATAGCTAGTTAAGTTCACGTCTTAGTATCTGATGATTTTGTGGAAAGAGTACAGAATAATTGACCTTCTTGTGGTCACACTTCTGGGATTGTAACGATGTTATGCGCAAGTAGTTAAATAATCAATACGATACGTGATTGCTTTACACATACAGTTACTTCGAAAAAAGTACTCGATCAGTCCAAGTTAAGCTTAAACATCTGACGAGTAATCATTAGCTATTTTTTTTTTTTTTTTTTTTTAACTAGTGCAGTTAGAAACTATTATTTCTTTCTTGTTTCAACTGGAAATTTCTTTAGTGATTAATACACACTATGCTAGGTGCTTATGAAACGACATCAAGTTCTCCCCTATCTTAGCTTTCTTTATTACGCGTCAATTCTAGTTTCCTTCGTACCTTAGTATTCTCCACTATTCTCTGTATGCCATGACCACCTCATTCTCTCTAGTATTTTCTCATCTCTTCACCTGATACCTAATTACACACTTTAATCTGACCACATGTCCTTCCACAACTGCAGCACAACATTCAAGATAGTGACTGATACTCGACAATACTCCAGCATTCTGTTTTTTCTCTGTACTCTAATGACGAAAGTCCGATTTAACCGAATTCAGTGGGACAGATGGTGTGTAGCATATTATATATATATATATATACAGTACTGTATATTTCCATATAAATCTTTTCTGTCAGGTATTTCTTGACCTTTGCAGTACAGTACAGTATTTGCGCTAAAAATAGGCGGGAATGAGAGTAGGTAAGTACACCCAACGAATTGTAACAATGAACTTTCTCTTTGATAAATAACTGTTAGACCACCACAAATACTGTATTTACTATTAGTGCTTTTATATAAAAGTAGCGCATGAGTAAAGGACTTTTTTTTATCCATTCAGTTAATCCGGAAATCTGGTTAAATGGAGCTTATTATATATATATATATATATATGTGTGTGTGTGTGTGTTAAAACAATGACTGATCTGAGTTTTGTGCGAAAAGGAACGAACTGAGCACTATGCAAATTCTAGAAGCGTCCGTCCAGCGTCCTTCATTCTAAAATTTGTTGACGAAAATAGCAGAAGCAGCTGCTCAAATAATTAAAAATTAACGCATCCTGCCTGGGCATATGAAGTTGTGATTTTTTTAAAACGCTTTTACTATATATATACTATATATATATATGATTAATTCTAAATTTTGGTATTGTAACTTAGGAAAGTTATGAGTTTTCTCTTCCTTCGCCGGTATATTCAGCACACTTCTATCACGTTATAAATCTCTTCCTAACTTTGTTGTTGCTTAATGAAAATATGTAGCAGATCTTACCTGAACACAATTGGTGCTGGCACACAGAACTTAATGAGGATTTTTTTGATGTTGTCATGGAGGGTCTTCTCATCCAGATACCATGATGTCTGGTCATGGGCTGAAGCTCCTGCTGTGGGATCAGGTGCACCACATACCTGCACAAGAAAACAGAACAAAATAAACACTCCAGTTTGAAAACAAGTTACCAGTTACATAAACTATGTCAGGGCGTTGGATGTTCGTAAACGATTTAGTAATACCCTGGTATGGTGCGTGGCGCTTTACGGATCAGAAACGTGGACATTGAGAAAAGCTGAAATATTCAAGTTGGAAGCATTTGAAATGTGGTGTTGGTGCAGAATGCTGCGCATATCATGGACCGAAAGGAAAAGGAATGAAGATGTACTAAACGAAGCTAATGAAGGACGACAGATCATGAAGATAATAGGAAAAGAAGAAACAGCAGCGTGCTTGGCCATTTTATTCGGCACTGATTGGATCACCGTGCTGACAGAGGAAAAGGCAGGAGAACCAGGAAGAGGAAGACCAAGAATAGAATATTTAGATGCAGTTACGAAGAAAAGACCTTATTGAAGTATAAAACAGCTCTCCCAAGGGAGAGAAAAGTTTTAAAATTTCCATGTTGCCCACCAACCTATGGTAGAGTTGAACAAGATATACAAAACAATTATATCTATCTATCTATCTATATATATATATCTATCTATCTATCTATCTATCTATCTATATATATATATATATATATATATACACACAGAGGTGGACAAAAAAATCTAAAACGTTTGCAAAAGTGTGAAAATGATACCTAGTATGGCGTGGGGCCTCCTTTTGCGTTCAAAACAGCTTGGATCCGACGTGGAATGGACGTATACAGCTCCTGAATCGTGGTGTGTGGAATTTTGTACCATTATTCCTCCAAAACATGTTCCAGTTCTTTAAAGGGATGCTGGTGGAGGGTAATGAGACCGAACACGCCTTTCTAACTCAGACCACAATGGCTCAATGATGTTCAGATCTGGTGATTGTGGGACCCAGGGGAGGTGTGATAGCTCCTGGTCATGCTCCTCAAACCATGATTTCACCAGTTTTGCAGCGTGACAGGGTGCCAAATCATCTTTGTAGATGCCATCACCAGCAGGGAACAATATTTGGGCCATGGGTAGAACCTGGTCCCCCAGAATGGCCTCATAGGCCTTAACATTCATCATTTCATGCAGGGCTATGATGGGACCTGCAGAAAGCCACGATATCACTGCCCGTACTGTAACAGAACCACCCCGATGCTTTTCAGTTGGGAGCAGACAGTCTGTATCATAGGCCTGCGACGGTGTTCTCTATACGTAAACACGACCGGTTGTTGGAAACAAGGTAAAGGTCGATTCATTGGACCACATTACGTGTTTCCATTGCTCATGAGTCCACGCCTTGTGGTCCTTGCACCACTGGATACGCCTCTTCGCATTTACTGCTGTGACCAGGGGTTTGACGATAGCGGCCCAGCCATGAATTTTCATTTTATGAAGTTCCTGTCGCACTGTTTTCGATGAAACCGCGTTCTGTAGGCCGGAATTGAGTTCAGACGTAAGTTTCATTGCAGTGGTCTTGTTTTTATCTGCAATCCGTTTTAATGCCCTCCGGTCGCTATCTGACAGGATTGTCTTTCGACCACTGTTGTGCTTTGCAGACGTCGTTTGCCCATGAATTGAGTATGCCCTCGTGACATTGGACACAGTGACTTTCGATACCCCCACAATGTTCGCCACTGTTGCCACTGAAGCTCCAACCAGACGAGCACCAACGATCATGCCTCTTTGGAAGTCTGTCAGGTCGCCCATTTCCCCGCACCACTTTCACACCACGACACTCACAGGTGAACTGGTTACTGTTGACGGAAGAAGAAGGTCCACATGACACATTGAAAACAAAAAACGATCGTCAACCGCAACAAGTCTTGTACAGTGGAGGGCCAAACTTACGTGTCCTGTATGAAGTGTTTTTAGATTTTTTGTCCACCCCTGTATATTATATATATATATATATATCGGGTGTTCTAAAAATGGCCCCCACGGACCACAGAGCACTATTCTACACGTCAAAATGAAGCGAAAATATTATATGATGGAATGTCCTCAGGAGACTCCTTCAGGCGCTAAGGGGAATCAAAATTTCACTATGTGGAACCATCGCATATTAAGGTGGGACCATTAACATTGCTCTACAAGTCTATCAAACAGTTACATCGATTGTTCAGATAATAAGTGGTACTAGTGTCAACGTCTACTGACTTTAACTGTCATCTGGCAAGAATCGATGTGATTATTTGATGGATTGGTAGATCTAATATATGGTTTTTCATCTGCGACGTTGCCACATAGTGCAATTCGTGTCTGCAGACGAGAACCCGATAGGTATACAAATATATATTGGTTTAACTTGTAGAATGGTGCTCTGCGGTCCGTGGGTGCCACTTTTGGAACACCTGGTATATAAACTAACTGAAAACTTTTAAACTACATGATACGAGATTAAAAAGCCTGTAGAAAGTACAACATTAAGAGAATAGCAACAGAAACTTTTAATTTAGAGGATAAGGTAACGAATTCGCTGGCTAATCTTTATTTTGAACATGGGTTCGAATCCTGGCTAGGTAAGCTTTTTTTCTGTAAATAAAGAATCTGAATTTTACTGAAAAGAGCATTAGAACATAGGTATTAAACAAAATCACAACTCCTCCTCCTCTTGTCTCTAACGTTTACTCACGCGTGAGAGATCCATATTTGATTCCGGCGGGAGCTCATGTGGTTCGGATTCCACGTTAAACAAAATGTCCAGGTTTTATATAACCTCAGTGTTGAAAGGGAAGCTAAAACCCCGATACAGCACAGTTTAATGTTTACTCTTGAACAGATGTGTTCATCCTACAACTAATTATTTAATAATTCTAGTCATTTCTGGAGGTCAGGCTGGAACTATCTCCCCTGAGTTTGAAATGTATATATTTTTTAATCAATAGTATAATAATATATTAATGAAAAACGTGAAGTTATGTATATTAGAGAGTCTTGCTCCCTCCCCCAAGCAAAACTTGAAATGGCTACTGTAGGCAAGGGGAATATGTGTAAGTAAATAAATGATTCATACATTTTATCAATACTAACAAAAGTGTTCTTTCTACGTACAGGAAGCTGTAATATAAAACTGGAAATTTGAATATTGCAGAAATTGTCTTCCTTTTCGCCTTCAAATATGGATTGTTTTAAATGCTGAATCACGTATTTTAATGAATAGACTGTGTACCTCACATACACTTCCAACTTAAGCAAATCCCAATGCTGAGCACTTTTCGGAATACAAAAAGAAAAATTTGAATATTTTATAAATCTCTCCTTTTTCTTCCTTAGAGAGGAGTTATCTAAAAGTATTCCCTTATTTTTAATTAAGAGATTATATATAAAATTTTACACCTCCAACTTGTGCATGCTTAAGTTAGCCATTTTCTGAATAAAGAAATGGAAATTCGGGTATTATGGAAATGAGTTACTATTTATCCTTAGAAGCGGAATTTTTAGAAATACTGAAACACGCATTTCCTCATTTTTTAATTAAATATTTAGTTACCAAATTTCACACCTCGATGTTAAACGAATTCTTACATTCGGCACTTTCGAATGCTGGTGAAGATCGTTTTAATTGTTTAAACTTTTGTTTCTGGATTGATAAGTGGATGCACCTTTCTTCTTCTGTGGTAAGACATTCGCATAATTGCACATCGATTACACAGTTCCTTGTTAGAACACCAGAGGCAATTGTCATGTGGAAGGCTTCTCTCTCTCTATTGTCGAAGAACCTAAATGAACTGACTTTGGACAACTGCAAACACGGTCACAATTTTTTGGAGGGTACTAGAACAAGCAAATCCTGTAAGGTTAAAGATGTTCTTAGAGTTCGCCTTCTATTATCCTTCTATTGCCTAGTAAATTTTAATATTCTGGTTTAAGTTTTATATTTTTCTACGAAAGTAATATTGCACCTTATATATATTTATGTCGAAACGATCACCAGGAACAGAATGTTTGTGTCCGTTTATCAGTAACTTCCACACAGAAGTCCAATTTCAGTGCTATTTTCGGCTCTCTCTACATTATAGATAACTTGGGTTCAAACTGAACTATTAGTTGCTCAGTTAAGAAAATATACAAGAAAAGATCGAAAACTAACGTAAACAATTATTTCTCATTACCGAGTGCAGGCAACAGGTTAGGAGTTGAAAGAGCTACTTTAAAATTTACGTTAAATTTAGTGTAAATCGATCGTTTGTCATTTTAAAGAAAGAAGTGTAGTCAACGTTACAATAAATGTCGCGTTTTGGAATCGTCTACACAGAAGACGTAGTCAGATCCCTGTGGACTAAATTTACACTGAAATTCACCAAGAAATAGTGGAAGTGTACGACGCCTAATGAACGTAGCGCAGGAAATTATCAGATAACGACAACTTCTTTGAAGACGGGCAGCGAACTTTACATATTCTCCTTAGTCCGGTCGACCTATATAACCAGTGCAAACCAGTTACTGTCAGAAGCATTGCAAAGGCAATTCGGAATGGCCCGATAGGGTGTATGTGAACATTAGCGCAGAAATGCAACATGTGTTCGGCGTAGTGGCGATATAGTGCATGAGAAATTGAGCTTTTACAAAGCTAGTGTGTGATGGGTGCCTAAAAATGTAACAGATGATCAAAAAGTCTGTCATGTATGTCATCCTTGGACCACATGATTTTCTGGAAGATATAGTGGCAGGAAATGAGTCTTGTATGCTCCTTGACACTACTGAAAACGAAAGAGCCCAGTAGGTATTATGTAAACATCCTACAGTAGCATCCTCTTTCAGAAACTCAGGATTATCTACTCTCTTCAAAAAGTCCAACTGACTATGCTGTGGGACGTGAAAAGCTTTTTTTTCTTGTGTACTAGTCCATTTGGGTCACTATAAAAGCAACCACCTACAATGTTACAAAATGTATTTTCGATTCGTCTACAAAGGAGAAGTCACTATCTTCCACATACCATAACACATTGATAAAAGTTACGTAATACCCTTCGTGAAAAACGGCGTAACAGATATCTACAAAGGTTGCTTGAACACAACACTCGCCCCCTATGCTGCTAAATAAGTTCGTGTCAAAACGGCACAATTTGGCGGAAAGATACTCCAAGCACTGTCCGAACGTAATTTTCGTAGATTTTTCTCCATTCAAATCCCTGAAATGATTCATGAGCGGCCAAAAGTTCGAATCGGTTACAGGGTGTTTCAAAACAACAACGTCTGAGAGGTGATTCCTGACACCAAGATAAAACAAAGTATAAACCAATCTGGGTGCACAAATACTTCCTTTCGGAGTTATAAGCGCCGAAAACATGAAAAGATGAACTTTAAAGGTCCACATATCCAAAACTTTGGAACCTAACGTAGTCGGGTTAAGACTTCGCTTACAAACTAATATATGCCCTATCCAAAAATCCATGTTTCTGAATCCTAAGGTACTCACGCATCAACTTCTATAGAGAGAGTTTTACTACAGGCATATAATTCGAAGTACTTACCAACTACCTCTATAAAAATTGTTGCGGAAGTCCCACAGGATTCTGAAACATGGATATTTGGATAGGGCACATACTAGTTCCTACGTGAAGTACGGTAAGCCCCATACTTTTGGAGCTATGGACCTTTAAGTTTCATTTTTTCATGTTTTCGGCAGCCTATGACTCCGAAAGGAAGCGTTTGTGCACCCAGGTTCGTCTATACTTTTTGTCTTACCTTGGTGTGAGGAATCACCTCCCAAACGTTGTCAGTGTTGTTTTGAAACACACTGTATACATACAAGAAGGGATAGGAATGAGCAATGCGAAACTGTGAAGTGTCTGAGACATAAGGGACTATTCCTTTGTTCTAACTTATTTTATACATACATAAAATCATTTTAAATTGCATTAATTACATTTTAATTTTTTAAGTACGTTAAAAGTTGTGACAGTAATACTGAGAAGAAATATGATACGAAGAATAATTTTTATTTATACATAACTTTTTTTTTTATTTGTACTAACTATTAAATTTTCAGGTACTCATTCTGATTATAAATTGCATGATTATTTCTAGAAACGTTCTTTCAAAACAAATTTTCTCTTAGAATTTCCACCCGAGAAACTTCATTTTCGTACAGTTATGGGCAAAAGATGTGTGGATAGAATAAACTGTGTATTCTTGTGATTGTATTCTGTAGAACGTTTTTTTCTTTTCTTTCTTTCTTTCTTGGAGGTGATGTTGAGTCTTCTGGATCTCCAGTTTCTTGAGAAGATCAAACCTAAATTCCACAGTACGTACAACTTACTACTATCTAAAGACCTTTGCAGACGGAAGTTTCAGAATATGAATTCAAGAACATTACATTCACATGTAACAAGTAACGTTGTTTGAAACAACCTGTGAGTGCACTATCTGGTTCGAGTTTATGAACAAAAACTGCTTCTTGTTTATCTTCTAAGTCGTGAATATTCAAATCCTGAATCTTCACTACCTATGTCAAGTTGCATTCAATGTGGTGCACAGTGCACCACATGTATCGTAGTGTTTTGTTAGTCAACTGAAATTAATGCATAGGCATGATCACGAACAATCTAAAGCTTTCTAGTTGCTATATGGTTGGCGTACAATCTGAGTTTGATTTCCAGCAGAAGTTCATGTAATTCGGATCCCACGTTAAGCTGTAGGTCCTTGGCTTATACAACCTCGGTGCTGTAAAGGACGCTAAATTCCAAATCAACCAAGCAACTTACGAAAAACCTATGAAAATGAAGTATTATTCGAATAAAAATTAGTAAATAAATGAGACAAATATACACGAAATATTCTATTTGAGCAAATATGTCAGACAGTTATACTTACGGTGTTGATGGCTGAAGGCTGAGATGAAAGTAATTCATCTAGCAGACGCTGAGCTGTTGGGAGAATTTGCTGTGGCAGCTCGCTTATCAGGTACTGAGCAAATTTTTGCAGCTGTTCACGGTGGAGTCTAGAGAGAGATTCACTCACAGGAGCTCTAAGACACACTTGCGTTGGCTAGAAAAGGAAAAGACGAGAGCATACTAGCTACTAATTAAAAAAAAATCTTATAATTACGTTTTAATACGCTAAATAGTAAACAAACTAAGATTCATGACGTTTTGAAAATAAAATTTAAACGATTACTCTTAAGGAAACTGTTTAAAGTTTAATGCAATTGGTCCCTTTGAAAGGAGTAAGTTATAGCCTACACAGATACTTATTTTAGACTATGATTTGTAAAATATGCAACACAAAACTTATTCGTGTTGAAATTTAAATTTTAGAAGAAACCTTTTACACGAAGGTAGATGCCATGCTTACTTATTAGAGCATTTCTGATATCGAAAATTTCTTAATCCACCTTTACGTTCTCCGTACTAGGTACTAGCGCAAGTTGCCGAAATTATTAGCTGCAATTAAAATAGTTAAAACAATAGTATGTGTGAGAGAGAGAAAAAAATAGTAATTTCCTTCATTTGCATATAATAATACATGGTTTGTTAACATTCACTAAAATTATCCCAGATTTTTAAGGTCATCTACAATGTTTTTATTTTTGAGGAAGAACCGAAAAGTCAGACTATAATTCACAAAGTCGATGCTGACTGCTGCTGACGGCATGATGATTCATTTCGTTCCAGTCGACATGTAGCCACTACAAACTGCCGGAATACCCGAGGAGGCAATTCAAAATGACCCATAGACTCATATGTGAACTCGGACTTAAAAATTCAACATTTCGTACGTTTTATACACAGCATACGATATGTGCATAACAAATTGGACTTTCGGGTGGTCAATACGATATGGGTGCATTAAAAAACTAAAAGATGAAAACCAGAAAATGATGCTATTTTTGGACCACTTGGTGTGTTGTGCACATAGTAATAACTTTCTTTACAATATAGTGACGGGTATGAGTCCTAGGTATTCCTCCACACTCGCGAAAGAACCATATAAAGAGTGGTATGGAAACATTTTAACACCCAGTCTCCCTAGAAATTCAGACTAACAGAGTTTTTACTTAGATATAAAGACATTCCCTTGGAGGAGTTTCATCCACTTCGGACCGCTGGGAATGCAATTACCTACGTCAACGTATTAATAACCTCGCGTCAGACTCTTCATGAAATACGCTTTTATATATATTTCAAATATCAAATTGCTTTACTACAAGTCATTCTCATAGTTGCTCAAGAAAACTGTCTTGAAATTGCTCAATCTGCTGGGGAGATGACCCAACATCTATCACACTTTCCGGACGAAACTCTTGCAAAATTACTCTATATACTCAGAATAAATAGTAAAAAAGAAATGTGTGAAATGCATTATGATGATTTATACATATACGATTCTACTAGTTAACTATGAACATAAAAATAGTAAAACTGACTTAATCGTGAATATTTTCTTATAAAAACATTTTTCTGAAGGGTATAGTAATACCAGAAATTAATTAGTATTATGGGCGTTACTCTTACCCGGTGAATTCGATGTAAACAAACTGCAACTACATGGGAGCACCAGTAAGCTTGAGATGAACACGTGCAATTACAGGAAGTAATGCGTCTGCGGTCAAAGGTGACTGCTACGTTGTACTGCCCTTGAACCTGACCAACTGTTGGGGGAGGAGAGACGGTGGCACTTAAATGAAAACCTAAAGAAAAAGAAACAATTAGCACATCATATTTTGGCAGTCTGTCATTACATGTGTTAAAGAAACTGTTTTCGGAATCCAATGTTTATTTATATTTTAATTGTATTTTAATATATAATTAAAACAACTTTACATAGTTAACTGACTAATGATATCTTCAAGTTACGGATGTACTTCGCAAGCTAGAAAGATACCGGATTTTAAAAATTATGATTCAGTGTCAGATACTAATAATACTGACTGTTTTTCGGGTGCTTCTAAATCTGCTAACACATTACTTTGTTCCCATTGTGGAAAGTATTATATAAATGCCACAGGCTTGATTTGATATCACCAATAATAGCAACCTTCAAGGTAAAACTACAAATATTACTAACACCGATAACAACACGTAAGTTTCGCAGATTTCAAAACTGGGTGAGATATTAATGTTACTAAAGTTCTCTACATGTATTTTAAGGTGTGTTCCACGAGGTGCTCGATCAACGGTGACTGATGCAGTTGCACAGGTGTTGTATCAAATAACAAAAAAGACTGATATACCTGTGTCTATTCCCATTTGTTGCTTTAAGCGCTCCCAAATAAGCAAATAATATTAAAAATCTGACTTCTTGGGTAAAGCAAAGAGTTCGCCTCTGGTGCAATATCAGTCATGATGTCTTAACCTGGCCTTCAACGAAGATCCAGAAATCTCGACCAAACCAGAAATTTTCCAATTTCAAGATTGTAGAGAATAAACTTGCCGATGATGACATCCGTGAAGCAGTCCTTTTTTAATTTCTGATGATATGGTTGCGGCCCCTGATATCTCTGTTGGAGATGATCCAGTCCACCCTGACAATTTAATTTCACAGATCATCTTGATGACCAACACAGTTTTCAAGAAGTTTCAACTATTGAGGATCAAAATGCAATTGACTCCTTTCTGTCAGGCAGCGCGGGAGAGGCCTATACAGGCTTCGTCCTTCAATTCTTAAAGACCTCCTTTCTTGCCAAATACTGGAATCGAAGGAAAAACTCCTAAAATTTTTTTGTGATCTAATTTAATCTTTTGTGAAAAAGTATGTATAAATTTTCGCCCGTTGTTTTTCAGTGCCAAACTCATAGCGCTGAGAAAGATGGACGGTGGTATTCGGCCTATAGCAGTTGGGAATATTTGGCACAGAACATCGGCAAAAAAATTATGCGTTAAAATACGTGAGCCGGTTAAGAATTTTTATCTCCCTATCGGTGTTCGTATTCGTATTTTTAATGGTGCCAAGGAAGCTGTTCATGTAATTCGAGTTTATATTTCTACTACTCGCAGTACTCAGGCGGTCGTACAGTTAGATTTTCATAATGCCTTTAATAAGTTTTGCCAGGATACCATGCCTGCCGCAATACTTCATTTTATCCGTATGTTCATCAATGTTATGCTAAACAAAATGGTCTGTTTATATTTATCACATGCAGTGTTCTTATATTGTACAAATAATTTTTACTTATATTATTAGAAAACTAGCTGAAGAGTTGACATTAAAGAGATCATGTACACTTCGACATTCTATAGCATACGGAAATGAAGAGTCTCAATGGGCTTTCGAAACGCAAAATTTCAGTTTACTTTATTAGACAACTACCATAAACACGAGACTTCAGTAGTACTTTTTTTTTTTTTTTTTTTTTTTTTTTTGCTATGTCGTCTTGTTTTTCACTGAAATGGCGAAATAAAGAATTAAGTTTTGTTTTTATATGAAAAAAAAAAAACACTTTATCCGGGGATCATTTAGCTACAATATGAATTAAGAAATTAGCACTTCTGTAAAAAAAAACAAACAAAAAAAAAAAAACGTTATTGCATTTTTATTATAAAAGTATTACAGGTTCATTTCGTAGGCTGCATAATGCCAATCCCCTATTTCTTGACAGCATTCCCATTTAGCACTTGATAGAAGTTCCGTGTAGACATGTTAAAAAACAGATAAATCTTAGGCAATCTGAAGAATGACAAAGTTAGTACCTAACTGTATATATTCATTACTTTTCATCTGTTTTCCTTTCATTATCACATGTATAGTTAACAAAGGCTACATAGTTATATACAAGAACTATTCATTCTTGTTATTCATGAAAACTTACAACAGTAAAATAAACAAATTATTTCCATTTCTGTTGCTGTCGAAAATGATATACAAAATTTATAAACTGCGATGCAAATTTAAATTAGTTTCGCAAAGTATTATGCAGAAACCAAATCATAGAAAACACACATGTAGATAATTAGTTATTTCACTAGAAGCTGTTACATTACAGTATATAACAAATTTTGCTTCAAAATACATTTATTTTTTATAAGTTGGAATTGATGGTAACCAACATAGGTTGCACTGTACTGTGAATAATATAGTTAGGATGTAGAACTTTCTACTCGTCCAAACGACCTTAAAATAGTGTTTTTAGGCTAAACCTGTGGTTCTCAACTTAATTTCTATCACGACCTCCATTTTATCACATCCTCTTGCCAGCGAAAGCTTGTGTGGGATTTTTAATATATCTATTGCGGAGATCTCACGATATCCATCTATCTCTATAATAAAAATGAAATGAAATCTTTGAGTTTTACGTCCCACGGTTATGCCGGTTAGGCTAATGGAGACAGTGATGAGTAATGAATGAAATGGTGAAATGAAGAAAGTGGGAGGAAACGGGAGAACCCCGAGAAAACCCACGCACACGGTGTTTGTCCACCACAAAGTTCACTTGGCAGGGACTGGGATCGAACCCGGGACCCCAAGCACCAGAGGTGAACGCTCTACCATTGAGCAACCGCGGCCCCTATTTCTATAATAGTAGAATCCACTTCTTGTATATAGTGGATACAGTAACTTCCCCAAAAGTGAATGGATTGAAACCAAAGTTGGTCAGTTCATTCATATTACAAACATCGAATCCGATCCATCATACTGTTTCAAAACAGAGACCGTTTGAAAATTTTAAAACTTCAAACTCTCTTAATTTGGGGACATATAATACTACTACTAATAATAATAATAAAAAGATATATTTCTAATTTTAGTTAAAAAAAACTTGGATACTTGTTAAAAATGTTATTTTAAATGACTTGATAATGTGCGTCACGAAGATTGCCGCACTAGTGAAATTACACGATGCTCAGGTATCTCATTAGCTTTCAATTTTAATTTTATTTCAATATGTATTTCTTATCAGTTTTATATTGTAGCTCTTTCATTTAAATTGTTTCTTAAACAACACTGCACCTGTTGAAAATGTTTAGTAGACCTATTTTATGCTGTTAACAGTATGTATAAAAATAAAAATATTCCTATCAGAACAAAATTCAAAATAATATTTAGAAACATTTTCTGGTATTAGATTCTAATTATATTTATCTCTTCCGTTATCTTCGCGACCTTCATGAAACCCTCTCGCGACCCTCCTAGGGGTCGAGTACCGGTTGAGAAAACCTGGGCTAAGAGTTATTTGGAAAAAAAAAAAAAGGACTATTGTCCTAAAAACTAAAAAACAGAAAAAAACTTTCTTTTTACAACACTCAACAGACATACTGCTTCCTGTCTAAGTACCTCAGCTTCTTTTCTGAACGTACACGGAGTGGTGGCGCCATTCATTCCATTCATTTGTTGCATTAATGTGCGTGTGATTTCCTACCGGACGTACGATCTGGCCTTTCTATTTGACCAATTCTACAGTTCTAATAAAATATTAAGCAAAACTACAGATGTCAGCCTCATAAAGCAATATACGGTAATACGCTTTCTGAGATAAGTAAAGACAGTAATATTAATTTTTGCCCACCACTAAGACGTTAGCAAACAAAAACTTCCAACTGAATTCTAATATTCTGGACTTTAGGCAGGAACATACAAATTTTTCCAGCTGTAATAATAATAATAATAATAAAATTTGATTTAAAAGCATATAATTAAAGTTTTTTTTTTAATTTAACGTTTTCGTGTTAGCACGGAAACCATTGTTTCGTCTTATTAATATTTAAATAACTGTTATTCTGCTATGTTAAGTAACTTCCTGTGTACTTTATATGAGTTCCAGCTATTTCACATCTGTCAAGCTACACCCATGATACACAACTGACACTCCAATTACACTTCTGTTAAATTACGCTTATTCTTCATGAAATTTATTATACATAGCTGCAACCAAAATTTAAATTTGTCTATCTGCAAGTCTTTCTTCTTACTTGGCTATATTATTTGGTATTTAGATAACCTGATATTTTCTATAGTCTTTTTTTTTTATGCATATGCGAATGCTGGAATATAATTAAAATAGTGAAATGATTCTTCAGCTTATTTTCATAAACTAACACTAAGTTTGAACACGATTCATTACCTATCTGCAAGGGATCCTTAACAGCTTGGTTTTTGTACAGATGTTCCCCTCTTTGGAATTCATCTGCACTTCCGTTTGCAAGACAGGAGTACAGTCGAATGTCCTCTTCATTATCGGGGAAACTCCAGAAAGCAATTCGCAGCTGAAGTTGTTCGGGTACAGGTGGGTAGACATGCTCCACTAACTCAAAGGGTATGTGAGATGCAACACACCTAGCAGCAAGCTCTCCCAAAGATGGTACGGGTCCTTCTGAAACAATGAGATAATCCATTAATATTTTAAATCTGCTTAATGCAAAATGATACAATTCAAAAGATACACGCGATATTATTTCCTATATAATTTTATACATTCAACTGGACTACTTCGTAAGTATCAGTGTCCATGACTGTTACTTAACAATACGTATTAAATAAGGAACACTCTAAAATAAAATTATACTAGACTATGTATTATTATTGAAAATTGTCCTGATTAAAAGTACCAACACACTACCCAGTCGAAAATAAATTTTCATTCAACTTTCTGAAAGGTCGTAGCTTCAATACGATATTTTAAGTTACCAATTGTATTTTCCGTTATGTAATCGCATATGATGCAAAAATGTAGCGAAGAAGTAGAATCCCCGAGTTTGGACCCAACAAACTTAATGTTAGATATTCTATATAATGTACTGCAAATGGTGAAAACCAAATGTATACTTCTTGTCAAATGTGCATTTCTTCGAAATTTCTCATTCAATTTTGGAGCTACAGTGAATAGTATGTCTCAGGTCTGACTCCAGCTTTATATATGAATCAACAAACTTCGTAAACACTTAGACTTATTACCAAATAATGTAAAACTCTGAAGTTACAATAAGTACGTTAAATAACGTAACTTGTCAGGCTGCATATTAAAATGACTGAAATTTTCGAGGTTTATTGCAAAGTTATGAGAAAAAATACATATAGAACAATTTACAAAAATTGTATTCTTAATCGAAATACACGTTCCTTATTTATGATATTTTACATTTCTCTTTTCTAATAGTGTTGTAATTGTCGACTAATTTGGCTTGCGAATAATCAGGCATCAGTACTTGGTACAGTATTTGGCTATCGAAAAGTTCAAGTTTTGTCCATTCTTGACATAAGATGGTTAGTTTTCGGAAAATTAAAATTACCAGATCATGATTTTTGACATTTTTTTTTAAAAAAAGAAATACCTCTTATTTATTCAATTCTAAATAATGATTTTATAGGATAAATTTAAATTTTGTGTATATGCAGAGAGAATATTCCTGGCCCAAAATAGTCTCCATTACTGGCAACGGCACCGACTTCCAAATAACTTTGGGTAATTAGGTATGTGAGATTTATTTTCATATTCAATCAAAGATCCAAGCAAATATATCTAAATTTTGGGGGAAGAGGGGAAGAAAACTATGGACTCGGATCCTCGGTTTCCTGGATCGGCGCTCGTGATTACTGGTGAATGAAAACATTGCTTTTTGAGAAATTCACTAAAATCATATGAAGAAATAATCATTACTACTTATGTCCACTAACGATGGCTTATTCGACTACCCTAGGGAATAGCTTTCCGTATTTTTTTTTAAATAGTAAATCGCTACTTATATAATTGCATAAACTTTTAATCGTTTAAATACATTGGTTCTCTCATTCATATTGTGAAAAAGGAAAGCAGAAACACTATATCTGTAATAATAATAATAATAAAAACTCCATACAAGAAAGATAGAAAAAAGGGTTTCACATTTGCTTTGTCCATTACGGTGTATGTAACGACCTGTATCTCGGGAACGAAGACAGTGATTAATAAACGGTCTTCAGATTCGAAATCAGTTCTCACTGATTTACACGACTGTTTTCAATAACATGACTTGCCTTTCAGTGGCGTCGCTAGAAATGTAAAGATGTGTGTTCGACCAAATGCACTTCTAATCTAAATAAGTGGCGACGCTGCAAATAGGAAGGGTTTAACTTTGTAACTGGATGACGTTGAAACAATGCTCTCTGCTGGCAACTGGAACAAACGCGGCTATATTTAACAAACTTCCCGATACAGCATGTGAGGCCAATCTATAATGGAATCATTCACAATCACCATTATAACAATGAGAAAGGAAGTTGGCCAGTAGCTACATTAAAGACTATTCTAGTATTTGCCTCGTATTTCTGAAGGAAAGCCTATCAGCATTGGCGGCCACCGACTCGAACCTTACATCTTCCGATTGTGAAGCAGAAACTCTAACCAACACCCTATTCTCTATATCTTTACACCTAAACCTGCCATATTTTATTCGTGAGAATACGGGACATTTCGATCTCTCCCCCCAAAATTTCCAATACAATCCAATGAACTATAGCTCTGGTTATGAACAACAGTATGATAGGCGAAAGTTCCGTAAGCTGCTGCTACTTTTCTCTCTTCGTTCCCTGCAATTAATTTTACGTAGTGAAGATATTTACAATCCAACTACAAAAGAATCGCCTTATAAACTCAAAATGGCGTCATATAAAAATGCTTTACGAGAAAACAATCTCGTTTCATACAAATCAGTGATACAATCTACCTTCAATATTCTTCTCGCGCTTAGCAATATTTATTTACATGGCTTTATTTGCCCAAACTACGTTTGTCAATTTAATCTGTTGAAAACTTAGCTGATTTTTCTTTTTGTGTCGTGTGTAATTGTCAGGGCCAGATTTACGTACTTGTAAGCCTTAGATCAAATCACAATTCTGTGCCTCTAGCCTCTCAAAAAGAGGAAAACTCACTCATCTTCCCTGTGCTTGTAGATGTAGACGCACTCGAAACTATCTTACGTTTGATTGTTTTTGGAGTTGTAGGGTGTCAAGGTGACCAGAATTTTCACTTGCGAAAACGGGACGCATACGAATCGGCTACGGGGGGTGGGGGGATATCTGACTTTCAGATTGCATTTTGGGACTCAGCAGTGTTCTCAATTTACAAAATACACAAATAAGAGTGATAACACACCGTTTGTAACTTTACGTGTACGACACAACAAATAATGGTTTCCGATTGCAAGTTCTACCCAACAATTCTTTTAACTAGTTGAACACTCAGAATTCCCACTTGAACCACGAATACTCAATTCCCATTTGACATTCAGAAGTTCTAGACACGGCTCAACCTTGGCAACGAGTGTTGGTACGGAATAGAGTAGAATTTCCATTTACGATTTATATTTTGAATAATAATTACGGGACACCTAGTCATTTTTACTTAAAAACGGGACATTTAGGCGTCCCGTTCGAGAATCAGAAAAAAACGGGACAACGGTTAGAGAAAAGGGACTGACCCGGCTAAAACGGGACGTCTGGTCACCTTGAGGGTGTTCGAGTTTCCACCAAATGCAATAGGACAAAAAAGCATTGCAAATTTTGCTTTGAACTTCATAGTTCAACTTCGTTGTTTTTGGAAACGGATACTTCTCCCTCAAATTGGAAGAAAACGTGCGTTTCAGTTTAGGCATTCTTCTTGATATAAAATTTGATCACTTCATTTGTAATGTATTATCAACGACAGCTCAAAGACTGCTGATTCCCGTAACTGCTAATAGAACAATTGCAACTCTGCGCTGTGAGTCCATTGGCTTGCTTACTATCAAATTGGAGAGGGAGATATTATAACTTACTGGAAGCTGTTACATGTTACAGCTTATGGTTCATTCACTAATTACAGGATTATCGGCCAATGACAGAATATTTTAATTTTTACTTTCCGAATAAGCTGATATCGATAGCAGAAATGGAACGGGATTAAAATACGGGACATTTACCTGTCCCAACTAAATTCACGGGGACGCGGGACCAAAATAGGGACTGTCCCGTTTTTTATGGGACGTATGGCAGGCTTATTTACACCCCATCCCCGTAAACCTCACTAAAGTAGGGCATTTCTTGTAATAACTGCAAGAAACAATACTGAACGATTCAAATTTATGGCGCCTTGCTTTGATTACTTTCCTTCAATGGTTCTCGGTTTATTAATAATACAATTCATTTTTAATGATAACGGTATTTGTTTTTTTCCATCTTGTAATCGCCGTAATGACCTATCAGCTGCTCAGCCAAGGACTTCTCTGTCGACCGCAGGTGCTCCGTGTGCCATGCATCAGTTGCGGTTCTTTTAGCGGCACATCTGCCAACACATTGCGTAAGGACAATGAATACGCTCTTTGTGTTCACGTGAGTATGTCATCCAATAGACGAGAGTACCTCTGGACACACCTTTATTACTAGAGGACCTGAAAATCCCTCAACGTTATGACCAGCAAAATTTTAATGCAGAGACTGGGAAACACTAGCTTTCCTTTCCAATAACACAACTGACTCATTTTACTTAGCGGATTGATCATCAAAATACCATAGTATGCTGTGTTTTCATGAAAATACAAGCGCAAAATTTTTCATGCTCACAAATTTACTTCAGTTCCCATTTTTATTAATACACCCACACAATGTTAAAAATCTTTTCTTGCTACACCAGTCTACGTAGTTTTTTTTTTTTTTTTTTTCTCGAGTCACGATAAATATACCGTGGCTCCCCCGGATATTTGTCGTATACTTCAACGCATGTATATAAATTGCATCAAAATGATACAAAAATACTAGCAATTAAGATTCTTTTCTTTTGCTACCTAATTAGAGATATATTTAAATTAATTTCCTTCTGTATCGTTTCACCGATTTAATCGTTAAAAGCAATATCGTGCATAAATAAGATTAAACAAATTCATTGAAAATAAACAATCTTACCTATCAACCTTTTTTTTCGTGCATACATTTTATAGAGTGTCAGAAGTCCCTTACCAGTTTGTATAAAGTGATCATGATAATAAAAATAAAAAAAATAATAATAAAAAAAACGTAGAGCTAAGGAAGGAAACAATCTGATATGGTTGGTAGGGCCGGCCGCCATATGGGAAGAATCATGTTAGAAGAAACAGAGGTACAATCTAAAAGAAATGCGATGTTGAAGGTTTTGTTAACCTACATTTAATCAGTAAAACCTTATGAATGCAAGAATATTAGTTAAGTTTTCCTGTCGTTGCAGGTTGATGTAGCACACAATAATGTGTGAAAAATGCACAGAGATAGTTCTAACGTCAAGTGAAAGAAGCGCGTATGGTGGTTTCACAATTACTCCAGAAGTTCAGAGAAACAGGATCTGTCAGCGATAGTGCAACTCTCAGGACATCTGAAAACTGCAATGGACGAAGAAACATTCATGAAATGTGACGTACGTAAAATACATCAATTGTCTGTGCGAAATCACAGTACAGAAACGTGGTGCGGCAGTTCTTTAATGCCCTTTTTTAATGCCAGACTGTCAGCCTGGTATCTGTTGAATGGTCTTCACGTTCTTCAGATCGGCCGCCAATGGACTTCTATTTTTGGGGATATTCGCAAGCAACGGAGTTGAGTTGAGTTGATTTTAGTTTAGCGTCCCGTTCAGCAGCGAGGCTATATGAGACGTGGACCTACTGATTAACGTGGAATCCGAACACATGAGCTCCCACCGGGAATCGAACCCGGGTCTCCCACGCCAAAGGCGCGTACGCTAACCACTTAGCTATGAGGGAGCTCTCGCAAGCAACGGAGTACGCAGTAAAAGTCCGAAATCCTGACCATCTGCGACAACGCATTGTTGCTGGTTGTGGTGCTATCACACATGAAGACGCTTTACAGTGTGTATACAGGATGAGCAACACCAACAATAAGCACATTTTATTAGTAGATATGTTTATAAGGTTTTACGGATTAAAGTTAGATTAACCAAACATTTACCATTGCATTTCTTCTTTCAAAATTGCAGCCGTGTTTCATGTAAACACTTCTCTCATTTAAAATTTTCAATTTGAATTAAATACGGAGGGCAAGCAACTAACGTGGTCGACTCCCGCTACTAAATCTCTTCCTGTTATTCATGTTTCTATCATGTTTTCCCCCCCCCTCTTATTTTTGACACAGTTCAAATTCTTTTCATTTTATACGGTATTTTTTGACACCCTGAATTATGTCTTAAATTTCTCTATTTCTTGTTTCCAGAATTTCCCGCACCCGAACAATTACGTTTGGAGTTTCAGCATCTTATTACATCCCCTCCGCTCACTGTCATTTTTTTTTTTTTTTTTTTTTGTTTTGAAAAATTTACAAGGAAGTAGAGAAAATTTTGGAGTTACAAATCGCCTGGCTTCGAATGTTCCAACTAAAAGGAAACCTTTTGAATCTGATTACAGCTCATTCATTGTAACCAATCACGCTTGTTGGAATCCCAATGCCGCCAGCTAATAGTGAGACGAGAAACAGCTGAACACCATGCCAGAATTTTTTTTCCGGTTCAGTTGTTGCATGTGGGTGCCCGTATACTTGATTTTATGTCTGTAAATGCAGCTGTTAATACACACCTGGCTTTTCAGACCAAACAGCTAGTCAGTATATAGCACTTCTTCAGTTATATCATTTGCCACAAGATCATCAATGGAGAAACTCTGAAGAATAACTTTCTCATATTTCTAACGAACGTATCTTCGCACTTCTTTTAAATAATGTCCACTTCACCATTGAAGATATAAACCCAACAGACCAATGTTTCCAAGAACGTATATTTCTAATCTTCCGAGTTCACATCAGAAACTCCAAAAAGTCAGGAAAATACACATAAATCAGACAAGATTCAGATGAAGAATTGCTCAACGCATTGACTGTACACATATGCGTAATTCTCACTTATGTGCCTACTTGCTTCTTAATATTTCATATATGTTGACCACAACCTGGAAATCAATTTTACTGTGCTGCATATACAAAGTGAAGTCCACTAGCGTGTTACGAAGCAAGTCATGTTAGAATTACACAAGCAGTAAGAATATACATTATGTAGGCATATTTTTACAGGGTGCATATAAAGTGTTCCAAACATTACAAAATTTTATTACGGAAAGTTATGCTTACAGATGGCTGTAGACAAAAAGGGAGAAACTAGAAGTTTTTGTTGAAATGTCCACGTGTGCTCCTTTTCTCGCTAGAGCACGTCTAAAGCAAAATTCGATTTCAAGTCACGTATTGTGCAACATTTTTTGGGTTAAACTATCAACAGCGTAACTATCAATTCTTGTTTTTAATTAGTCCACATTGGGTAGAGTATTAACCTTTTGTCACTCGCGCTGTTGGAAAAAAAGCAAACAGGTGAATAAAAACTAATGATTTTTACGAACGATCGCATTAGCGGAGTCACCCTCACTGCTATTCCTCAAGTGGTTCCTCCCCTCTTCCTCCTAAAAGCTTGCCCAGTACATGTTGAGGAAATAGTTTCGTCTGTGTTTGCTTTTTTCAAACGCGCGAGTAGTTCCGTGATAAAAGTAGCAACCACATATTTTTATGGAGTTTGAAATTTTCCAACGCGCGATCGTTAATGTGATAATTACTGTTTATGAGTGAAGTTTTGTTTTTCTAAGCAATGCCTCGATTCTTAAATACAAGTGAGATACAGAAGTGACTTGACAATATTAATTATGAGTCTGATGTTAACTATCGAAAATTAGTGGCTGCTGAAAGCGAAGCGGATTTAAGTAATGAAAAAATGAATGAAGATGATATTGATGATGATAGTGAAGCAGATAAGAACAGTGCAGATGCAGACTCAGATGCAAACGATATGGATGTGAGTTACAGTTACAGTGAAAATAGTGAATATTGTTTCATTGAGAAAGAGAAAAACAAAATTGAAGAAGCAGCTGGCAGCATCGGCAAAGACGAAATGTAAAAACATTGTGAAAAAGATGCTAGGACCGAAACTTACTGCTACGGGTATCACTGAATAAATTGATGCTTTTTTGAAATTTATCGATATAGCCGTGATTGATGAAATTTGAAAAATGAACAAACAAGTATTTGGATAAATTACGAACAAGTTTCGACGAAGAACGCACTGCAACTTGAAGAGCGGAATTAATGGTTTTATTTCGACGTCTTTGATTGCCGCAAAGAAGGGAGCACGTGATTATATAAGATCACTGTGGGCATGTGACGGAACAGGAATTCCAATCGTAAGAGCAGCAATGCGTTACAATAACTTTTTACTGCTACTCAGGGCCATTATATTCGATGATTTCGAAACCCGACCTCAGAGAAGAGATATTGACAAGCTATAGATATGCCACATTGACCTGACACACAGTCTTCTGTTCCAAGCGTTGCTATCGGCTGAAGGAATCCACTCCCTTTCGCCAAGGCTCTCTCGTTTAGCAACAATTGAACCCTTATTGGCTCAACGCGTGTGTGTGTGTGTGTCGATTGTTTGAGCTTTAGTTCGCATTTTTGCCATGGATCAAGGCATTTTGACAGCATTATAGCAGCAATTCTAAGTTATTTACTCAACAATTGCATACATTACTTCAAATAAATATTGTCTGCAAAATATCAATGTTGGAAAAAAGCAAACGCGCGAGTAGTTATTTTACTAAAATTGGCGCGAGTGACAAAACGTTAAATAATTGTCCTTGACGTAACTAAGTCTAGGAGAGATGGCGAAGGTATAGGGCCATCGTGCCGAATCTACCTGTCGGTAAATGTCTCGTCAAGAAATTGAGGCGGAGAGCCACGTTTGTCGAAAAGTCATAATAAGTTGTAAGTTATTAGGTGATACCAAGTTTTCCAGAAATATCCGACGTAAACGAAACCTAGCTGTTACTGTCCACTTGTTACCCCCATTGCTCCATACTTCCCAAGGTTTCTTCCTTTCAGTAACAGAGATTCCTCGGGGCTAAGCGGTTAGCATAAGCGCTTTTGGAGTGGGAAACCCGGGTTTGATTCCCGGCTCCGGGTTTGCAGCTCATGTGGTTCGCATTCCACGTTAAGATGTAGGTCCATGTCTCATATAGCCTCGCTGCTGACAGGGATGCTGAACTGAAAACCAAATAAAATTTAACATTTTTAAGAGGCTGTCAATTTTTCCTGTGACTGAAAATTCACTTTTAAGGTTGATTTAAAGGGACAAGTTTTGCCGATAGATGGCACTACAGTCTTCGTATCTCTCCCATGTACTTTTTTACAGTTCACGAAAATTCACTATTTCTCTTACAAATTTCAACCTACAGACTTCAAATTTTTAGAAAAGGAGCTTAATGATTTATCGAAGACAGTAATCCGTGCCGATTTTTTATTTAGAATTTTCTTCATTATTAAAATGGCTTGATTGTTGAAATGGATATCTAATCCTTTAACAATGGAACTGTTTCAACAGTGAAGAAAATTCTAAATAAAAAATCGGCACGGATTGTTCCCTTCAATAGGTTATGCAAAGTTGGTATGGGTCAAGATTTCACTTAGAAACTAGTATGTGTCCTATCCAAATACTGAAATTCAAGAATCCTGCGGTACTTCCGCTACAATTTTTAAAAGTAGTTGGTGACTTCTTCACATCATATGCCAGTAGCCAAACTCCCTCTACAAGAATTGTTGCGTGAGTACCTTAAGATTCTGAAACATGTATTTTTGGATAGTGCTCATATCAGTTCCTAATTTAAGTCTTGACCCAACTACCGTAGGTCCCATAGTTTTGGAGCTATGGACTTTTAAGTTCATTTTTTCATGTTTTTGGCAGTCTCCAGGTTGGTCTACACTTTTTATCTTATCTTGGTGCCAGGAATCACCTCTCAAACTTTGTCGCTGTTTTATTGAACACCCTATATATATATAAATAGAGAGAGAGTAGATTGATACAAAGGGTGTTCAAAAAGTTTTGCACAGTGGTCTCTAATTTTATTTGTTGCAGGAGGAGAATGAAATTTTTTGTGAACATACTTGGAACATTTAGCTATGGCATATAAACATATTTTCTTTTAGTTTGAGGTGAGCCATAATGGACCGTGAAGTAGATGTCAGGTTGCGACAACGGTCGGTGATGGAGTTCCTCTTCAAGACCGGCGATGACTGCCACATATATTCACAGGAAGTTGCTCCCTGTTTATGGGGAGGACACATTGAATCGCAGCAGTATCCAGCGGTGGTTGCAGAGGTTTAAAGAAGGTGATTTCTCTCTACTGGACAATCCACGATGCGGTAGACCATCGACGGTAGTGAGTGATGTGAATAAGGAGACTATTAATAAAATCATTCAAAGTGACAGATGTGTGACGACACACAGCTTGTTAAAATGACTGGTTTGTCATTGGGTAGTGTGGTATCAGTGGTACAATCACTAGGGTACAGAAAAATCTGTGCACGTTGAGTAACTAGATTATTGACAAGTGAAATGAAAAAGATGAGGAAGAATGTGTGCGAGGGTCTCATGACGACCTTTACTGAAGAGTGGAAACAGTGTTTTGATGGCGTCATTACCCAGGATGAAAGATGGTTGTTTTTGTCCGAATCGGAGAGCAAAACCAAATCCATGAAATGGCGCCATCGGGGTTCCCCTCGAAAGAAGAAACCAAGACTTTCACGAAAAGCAGGCCGAAAGGTGATGGACTCCTCCTTCTGGGATCAGTTTGGTGCCATTTTCATTGACTTTTTGGAACATGGCGTTAGTGTTTGTCATTGGACAAGCTGCGACGTGCCATCAAGACCCACAGACCACAGCCTCCGGGTAAGCTAATCGGACTACTCCATGACAATGCCAAACCCCCATACAGCCGGTGACGCAGGAGAATATCACGAAAATGGGTTGGAAAATTGTTCATCCTCCCTACAGACCGGACTTGGCTCAGTCTGATTTTTCCCTCTTTGGTCGTCTGAAGGCCCACCTGCGCGGTAAAACATTTTATAGTGAGAAAGACCTTATTTCCTGTGTCAAGCGATGCTGTAAAAAAATCAATCCCCAGAATTTTACCAAAGTGCATTTATATCATGGAAAGAACGTTGGACCAGATGCGTCACAGCTGATGGAGGCTATATTGAGTAGGCTCAGTGTATAGCTAAATGTTCCAAGTATGTTCACAAAAAACTTCATTCTCCTCCTGCAAAAAACTTTTTGAACATCCTTTGTAGATATGACTCTTAGGAAACAAACCACACAAGGTAGACAAAACAAACTTTTTACTGGGTACCACAAGTGACAAGTAGAAAATCTACACAGCATCCTAATACGAGGTGGTGTGACGAAATTAGGCAGCACTTCAAATATCTTGGAAAAAACTAATTATCCAAGATAGACGGTTGTCAAAAAGTATTGAAACTGGAAAGACCTTAATCCAGCAATGGATCGACTATTTTTGGTAATGATATGTATGCAGTGGCGTAGCAATAGGGTAGGCAGGGTAGGAATTGTCTACGGGCGCAGGGAGTCTCGATATATTAGGGGGCGCCCCAGGTTTTTGATTAAAAAAAAAAGCAAATAATGTAAATGGAGCCCCAAGTTTTGCGGTCTTCATTTCCGAACATGGCAAGAATAAAAATTCCTGCTCACTTCGCTCGCAGTTTATTATATTTGCATATCAAATTATTGGCACTGCTGTAAACTCGTCGCGGTTATAGCATTGTATGATTAAGAAATTAATCCTCCTGTATTAATTGGATATCAGTTCTATATTACATGTACTGTGCTTACTACTTTAAATAAAATTTCCCTGCGCAACAGGCTTCAACAACAATGACTAATTCTATGACCTATAAAATCTGGGTTAAAACGAGTTAAAAAGTGTTGCCATGATTATGAGGCACAGTACAATTGCTACATACCGCGCTACTGAGGCGCCCAAACGAGCACACCATAATAAATTTCCGAACGTATTTTCTAATATCACTGTAATAAAATGTTAAATACAGGGTAGGACTAGGTGGGGGAGGGTAGCAAGAAGACACTTTGACCGGGTGAAAATTTTGTTCATGAATTCAACATATATGATCTGATAAAAATTTGCAGAAGCAAAAGTGAAAAAGAAACAATTCTGATTGCGTATACAATTTGTCGATTAAAAAAATAATAATCTGAAAATAGAAAAAAAAGTACTTGTAAGCGGTTTCAGAAGATTTTATTATTTATTTTATAATTATGTAAAATCTTAAAATATTATATAGATATATTCATTTGTGGTATTTTTAATGAAAAGACACTCTGTCCAGTTTACTTTTAAAACACATACCACAACGATATAAAAAGAAAAACGGTCAATATCGTTCCACTGATAACGGTTTATGGCCGTTTCTGCGCATACGCATAATTATAGATGATCATGCATGGGGTCTATTCGATGGGTGAGGGCGGCACTACTCGAGATTTTGCCTACGGGCGCCAAAGACTATTGTTACGCCACTGTATGTATGCGTTTCAAATGTAATTAACCCTTTTTACTACACTCATGTAAACTCAGTCCTCATTCTAGATATCTGAGCATTTGAAATTAACGTAAGAAATAAACGCTTATACCTTGTTCTGACAGACCATATGTTTAACCCTGTAGCTGTAAGAATTTCTAAAAACAAATACAGTTAAACTAAAATTTATTGTTCCTGGTTATAACTGGGTAAATTTTACTGTTATGTTTGGGTATAACAAACGGTTCTGCGAACTCGAAATATTTTAACAACCTCTTCTAGCGAACCGGTTGAATAGCACCACTGACTGTAGCTATATTCTATGTTGGAAAGTGCTTTGACGTACGCCTTCCAGAATGGGGTGATTTTTAGAGACATTTTATGCTCAGTGCACTTCACCGTGTGCTGGTGTCTTCTCCACACCCTCTTTCCCTTCGTCACCTGCGATTGTAGCATCCCTAGTGGACGTTCCAATTAGTTTCTACAAATGAGTACCTACCTGTAATGTCCCACTAAGGAAGGATTTTTGTAAATTCGACGGGAAAGGAGGAAAAGAGGGATTGCAATTATCATCTTGAGATGGCCATATCTCGGAATCTTTGAAGGTTACAGATATGAAATTTGTTACATGATGCTCTTATTCAAAATAATTAGACACGTGTTTCTGTGTTGTTTAATATATATTTGACCCAAAAAGGGAGGGGGGGGGGAAATGAGAAGGAAAAAGTGATGGGAATTACAATTATTATAATAGGATGTCCATATCTCAGAATATCTAAAGGTTACAGACATAAAATTCCCTATTTAGACTTCTCATTTAAAATACTAGATACGTGTTTCACAGTTTTTTTTTTATTATTTGCCCTAGAAGGGAAGGAAGAAAGGGTGCGAGTTACAATTGTTATAAGTGTATATCATCTCGAAATCCGTTAAGGTTAGACATGAAATTTTGTATTTACATTTTTCATCTAAAATAATCAAAGACGTGTTACTGCGGTTTTTGATATTTCTATAAGGGGAAAAAAAGGTGAAGAAAAAAAAAGGAGTCGGGGTTGCAGTTGTTAAAATAACATGATCATATCTCAAAATTCCTTAAAGATAGAAGCATGGAAGTTGGTACTTAGGCTTTTATTTTAAAAACAATTAAAGACGTAATTTTAGAGGTTTCCTTAGAAATGAAGAAAAAAGGCTGAAAGGAAAATAGTAGGGTTGTAATGGCCTTTCTCGAAACCTCTTAAGATTACAGATACGAGAAGTGAGAGATCGTAGGCCACGCAAATGCAGGGGTCTCGAGCCAAAGTCCTCAGCTAGCTGAAGGCTAGTCTTTCTATAAATTGTGTGTCCAGTAACACAATTATCGTTCTCCTTAGCTGATTGATTTTGCTTTACGTCATGATGGAAAAAAGGGAATATTTTCAGATGCGCCACGGAGACTAAAGAAGACAGATAATTAATGAAAGTGAATGATTATGAAATAATTCGTGGAATGATGAGGTAGGACGAAACAGGAGAACCCTGACAATCCCAGGGCAAGACGTCTCCACAAGCTTTCATTGCTTGGTATCACACCAGGATCTCTCGCACTAATGGTAAGCGCCCTACTATTGAGCAATCGTTTCCCACACATGAAGACTGTGCCGTATCTTTTACATAACCTCCGAACCCGGTTGGGGGTGTCAATCGTTACAGCTGGCGGATGTATGAAGATGATAATCTTACAAAGATGAGGCCCTCGCTACAATACCTATGCTGCCTAAAACAGCTGAACTGCTAGACCACGACACAGTTTCCGGTTCGTGCTTTTGAGTGACCAATATTTTATATTAGAGCACTGCATTAGTATCGCCCTTTTATCCGTATTTCGACAGTCTCCAGAGATTCAACAGACGTCATCCTTGCAACTGGATATCTTCACTGATATAAACCTATTAAAACAATATAACATGATATTTTACATCCCGCAGGTATTCCAAAGTTTGCATGATGAAGTTGAATATAGACATCTAAGAGTTTTGTAAACTTCCTCTGCCCACAGTAAACGAAGACGAGAACACCTTGATACAATTATAGTCGGATGAAATTAAATTGAAATTTTTTGAGTTTTACGTCTTGCGGCTACGTCGGCTAGGCTAAAGGAGACGGTGATGATGAAATAATGAATGAAATGCTGGAATGAAGAAAGTGGGAGGAAACAGGAGAACCCCGAGAAAACCCACGCACTTGGTGTTTGTCCACCACAAAGTTCACTTGGCTCGAGCTGGGATCGAACCAGGTACTCCAAGCACCAGAGGTGAACGCTTTACCACTGAACCACCGCGGCCCCCTTATAGTCGGATGAAGCAAGTATTGGAGGGTAATGACATACTATTTTAGAAGCATTTCGGGAAGGAAATGAGTTGAGTTGATTTTGAGTGTAACGTCCCGTTCAGCAGCGAGGCTATATGAGACGTGGACCTACTGATTAACGTGTAATCCGAACTACATAAGCTCCCGCCGGGAATCGAACCCGGGCCTCCCACGCCAAAGGCGCGTACGCTAATCGCTTAGCCACGGAGGAGCTCGAGGGAAGGAAACAAGTAGCCATTACAATTACTAGACCTAACAGCTCTTATTTTCTCGCTGAAAGCGAAAACAATTCCTGATCTGAAACAAGCAAATTCTGATAAATTTTCTGTAATTAACGTAGAGATGTATCAAAAGTTTTATAGTATTCAGCATTGTAGTGATTAATAGGGGGGGGGGCACTTTGAACACGTAAAACTTGATTTCACAATGAAGTAATTTTCTTTAACTATTGTAATACAAAATATAATGCATACATTCGCACTTTCCAGAGATTCAGATTTGAGACTGGCTAAGTCATAGTTTTGTCTGTATTGCGATGAAGATGGGTTGTCTTCCTTCAAGGAAATGAGTCAAGAATACTCAGTTAACACTGTTATGTATGAAAACTCAAATGTCAAATTACTCAAGCGGAACTAGAACAGAACTTTCAAAATGATTATTCGGTTGTATTGAATGACGTCAAGGGAGCCACAGTGCTGCTGTATTTCCTTGACTTGATTTGAACTTGTTTTCTATGTGGTTAGTAGTTTCTCTTTTTGACAACAATACCATGCAATAAGTTACAAAATACACAACGTGTGAGGGAATACAGTCCTTCATACAAGCAGATACAGTCCTTTGGAAGTTTAACCGTTGATTCTTTCATGCTGATCAATATACATGTTTCGCCGATTTTTTTTAAATAAGTGTTTTTTAAAGTAACATCATAAGGCACTTGATAATGGGTGGGATTATTATTTAAATATAGAACCTTCTTCTTGGTGTAGAACTATTCCAATGAAAAGCATATAACTAACGTTACTACCTAATTAATCTAATATATAAAAATGAAACTGATCTTATGATTGATCGAATAACCGGAAAACCCTGAACCATTTGAAATAAATGCCAGAATATATTAAGTAGCTTAAATAGTGAGCTTTTTGCGCACGAGATGGGGTCACTATCTCAAATCTCAGGATATAGGAGTTGCAGCGGGTCAGGCCTAACGTTATTTGACAGCCGACAGTTGAAGCTAGCAGATATGCAAAAAATGGTGGTGAATTTCTTATAATCAGACGCAACGTAAGTAAAGATAATTGAATTTTCCGTAAAACTGCGCTACATTTTACAATTTTATTTCGATAAAGGTGCAAATGCTGTGAAAGCCCGTGAAGAAATTTGTGCTGTATGTATGCAAGAGTAGTTATTAGAAGAAACAGCCAAAAGTTTGTTAAGTCGCTTTCGTTCTGAAAATTTCGACGTCCACAAGATGCACTTTTTAGTGGGCGTCTAACTACAGCATTATGATATTCTGACAAAAGTCTAGCAATACCGCCATATAAGCAGTCATGACATCACTAACGATCTACACACACATATTCACGATCACAAACAGAATTTTTTGTTTGGAGGGGTACAAAATTTGGGGGAGTCCAATACCGGTACTATAAGACACTATGTTTATCTATGTAGCACTAACTGGGCGTTATTCTGAACTCGAAAAGACAATAAGTAGGCTAATTGTTAAGTACTGTAGCCTATACTTGCAGAAAAAAAAAATGCCACTAGATTGCTTTTATAAGAAAAGTAAGGGTAAAGATGAAGTGTAAAATCAAATTTTTGGACTACATAAAATCATTTCTCTGCTAAAAAGTACAGTTTTATTAAGAAAGTACAGTATTTAGATGTATACCGAATTACAAAATTTTCCTTTTTTTTTTTTTTTTAGGAAGGGGAGGATCTGGACACGGTGGACCTTTACGTGGGTGCGTCCCTGCACCCATAATCAAAGTGTTAAATAATTTTTAAAAAAATGCTTACAAAAAGAAGTTAGATGTTTGGGTGCCACATGATCTTACTTAAAAACATTTACTCGATCGAAGTGGTACCTGCGAGTCTCTACTGAAATTTAATGAATTCGAGCCATTTGTGAAACAGTTGATAACGAGTGATGAAAAATGGATAACTTACAATAACAATATGCGAAAAAAGATGTGGTCGCAGAGAAAAGACGCTCCAAAGTCTGAGGCAAAGTGCACACGCTCATGAAGGTTATGCTGTGAATTTAGTAGGATTTGAAGGAAATCGTGCATCACAAGCTGCTGCCACTGGGCAGAGTGATACTCATATCTGTACTTCCAACAATTAGCGCGAGTGCATCTAGCAGTTCGAAAGGAACGGGCAAAACTAGGTAACAGAAAGGGTGTCGTATACCACGCTGACTATGCCAGACCGCAAAATGTTTAACGATCCATCAGAAATTGAGAGAATTGGCTGGGAGGTTTTAAAGCACTAACCGTACAGTCTGGCGGTTCCAGGTTATTTGTTTTGGTCTCAGCAGAGCACGCTGAATGGTAAGTTAGTTTCAAAAAGAGGCGTGAAAAAAATCATATTTTTTTTTTTTTTTTTTTTTTTTTTTTTACCAGAAATCACAGTTCTATAGCAACGGGATTATATAATGTTGCTGACAAAATGGCAGGTCACCGAACAGGGTTTGAAAAAACCCAGGTCTTTTTTTTAAAAAAAAAAACACCTAGGTCCATATGGGTTTTTTCGATTTTTTAAAAAATATTTTAATGCTTTTGGGGTAAAAGTGTTAAAATATGATTTATATTTCAAGATTATTATTGTCACAACTTCCAACAAGTTTCTATTCACTGCTGTTTTGAAAAAAATTGCCGCCATTTTGAAATTTTACATTGAATTGCTGAGAAAATATATACAGCAAATATAGAATGTCTCAATGCTTGTACCCTCAAAATTTTAACTTAAAAGACCGAAAGTTGTACCATGTAGTGTGTGTAGTCCAGACAGCAGACGAACAAATGTAAATCGAGTCATCCTATGAGCTTCAGTGACCTTCGCCAAATATGAATACTAAATACATTAATTTATTACAGCGATATGTCTCCGAAAATTAATTTAAAACAATTAACGAAGATATAATTCAACTAATATAAATAAAATAGTTTGTTTGACTGTGTGTGTATGTCTGCCTGTATGCGGCCTGGGGACCAAACGAGTGGACCGAGAGTTTCTAAATTTCGATCACGGATACCTTGGTCCAGACCCGATCAAGACGAAACTTTTTTTTTTTTAATCGAACCAGGGGGGTCTCAGTGGGGCGTTTACCGGGACATTTAAAAGTAGTAGAAAAAGACCGATATTAGTGTCGAACACTGAGATCAATGGTGAAACTCCAAGAGGCGTTGACATTCAAATACAGCCCCCATGCGAAGAATGGGTATTTCAGCTAGTATTTTATAAAGTAAACATTTCAATATGTCTTAAATGAAATTAAATATCTTTCAGCGTAAAATAAATAGTTTTATTGTTGAAGTATTCCTTCTGATGCTTTGTACGTTCAACTGCGCAAGTTTCCCAAGCACTTCTTTCACGATGCGTTTTTCGCGAAAATGTAGCTTTTTTTTTTTTTTCCTGTACATCGAAACTTCCCGTAGTACGAAGTTTGAATTCAGCACTTGGAATAGCAAGCGTTACATAGTCTTAGGAACTCCGAGCATTAAGCTTCTTAAATTTGACAATTATTTTTCCGCTATTGCTGATGTTGATTCTACAGAATGCTTATTTGAAAAATAGCATCAAAAATGACTGTACTAAACTGTTGGTGCTGGAAAACCAAATTTTATTGAAGAATACTTGTGTTACCATCAAAGGTAAGAAATAATACTAATGTATTTAAATATTTGCTGGTTGTACCGTTACCTATGCCCTTAAACCCGTCACACGTATGAGAGATAACGTCCCTCAGCGTCGCCAAGTCGGTGAGCACACTATTCACGGAAAGTATTTTCTAAAATATAAAATTGCATATTTTACTTCAAATAGGCTATAAGCATAATCCATACATTAATTTGTTCTATAATTATCTCAAGCTAAGACAAGCTTTTATTCATTCAGTGCATTGAGAACTTTATAAAGGTCTTTGTTGAATGGTGTATACCTTAAAGTGAAAGCATCTAATTCGCCCAAGGGAAGTCCAAAATCTAATAAAAATCATTTTCAATGTGATCACTTTAGTTGTACCAATAAAATACTGACAAGGTGTTTTTTTTCAGTTTTTTTTTTTTTTTTTTTTTTTTGGCTGGGCCCACTTGGGCAAACCGTGTACACTCGGCATGCACTTCACTAACTGAATTGAGCTGAAAATTAAATCTTGTTCTCGAAAGATTAATTATTAAGTTTATGCGTTCTGTACCTTTCTAAAGTAATAAATGCTGGGATTGGTTTCAAGGCTGTTTCTGAGAATACTTTCTTCAAAACAATATTAAAAAATATAGAAAGATTTTCGAGACATGTCTCGACTCGTGCGTATCCCTAATTGTTTCCGTGGGTTATCACCATATCGATAATACAACATTGTTGGGAACACAAATTTAAGGTATTCAAGGTTCCCTCACTTCATAATATGCATATTACCCGTGCCATTTCTGCGTGCTCTTACGTACGTTCTATTATTATTATTATTTTAATTTAACATAGTGCACCTTACCAGTGCGAAGTACGAACGTCTGGTGCGGTTGCAAAAATTCAACCATTTTAAAACGAAAACCATCTATTTCCAACAACTTCCGCCTCTTTCACTCATAACGGAATTGGCCTATGACCCCGAATTATTGATACAACTTTAATTTTGAAACATAGTACCTATATCGAGCTAAGTTTTTATCATGTCACTTTGACTCGTGGGCGTTTCCTACGAGGATATGGGATCAAAACCTATGCGAAAAATTACGTATTTCACGAGCCTCCAAGAAGCCAGAAACATAAAACTCAGTATATGAACTCTTCATTCAAAATAGGTGGACAAGTTTCCCCTCACAACATTCCGCTTTTAAGGAGGAAATATGAACAATTCATATATTGAAATCTACTTATGTGTTGTACCTACGTAATCCAGGAAAAATCTAGAAAACAAGAAATGCTACCAAATTGACTACGTCTTTTGTTAAGCAACGTTTCAGAAATAGTATTTTCGACGTGAAGACACTACTAGCAGCGGACATTGATTCAGATCACAATTTCCTAATGGCGGAAGTGCAAACCTGGTTCAAGAAAAGTGAAATCAAAGTCAAATCAAGAAAAGTCAAAGTCAATCAAGTCAAAAAGTCAATCAAGAAAAGTGAAAGGAGAAATCAAAAATGGAATTTGGAACGACTAAGAACTATGGACAGTGATGTGAAAGAAGAGATAGAAGAAAAAAATTGAGTAATGGCCGATATGGTAGGCAGTGTAGCAAATAACTGAAAAAAAAAATCGCAGATTCTGTTAAACCCACTCAACAATATTGGCAAAATGGAAAAAGCATTGAGAAAACAGTGGGTGAACGCAGACGAGCGAAAACCACATACATTTAAGAATACAGATGGCTTAATAATGAAATGAGAAAAGAAAATGGCGCAGAGAAGTACATGGAAGAGACATGTGAAGAATACCCCGTGGAAACACGTTCTTACGGATCAGAGTAGATCAAAGTAAATTTGAAAAGGTCGATCAGTCCAAATATTTGGCAAGTACTTTCACGAGAGACGGTTACATCAGTAAAGAAGTCAGGTTAAGAACTGTCGTGGTTAAAGAGGTATTCAACAAGAAAAGCTTAACATTGGACTAATAAGGAAGAAGCTGGTGAAGTGCTTCATATGAAGTATTGAACTGCATGGTTCGGAGACGGGCATTACAGAAGCTATAAATATATATATTTAGAAGCTTATAAATATGGTGTTGGAGAAAATGGACGGAGAGAGTAACAAATGAAGACGTTTCGAAACGGGTAGTCCTTCGTAGGAAGACCAATTGGATTGAACACAGCTTGCAAAGAAACTGTCTACTTCATACTGCCATAGAGAGAAGATAGAAGAACAGTGAGGACCAGAAAGAAGGACACAAACTATCGACGATTTGGAAAATAGAAGAAAACACTGAGAGTTGAGAGAGGAAGCCAAAGATCGAGAAACTTGAAGAAACATTTTCAGACCCGAACCTAACAAAGGAAGAAAAACTATTTAAGGCCTCATTAGTCCCAGGAGCTGTCAACAAGCAGAATACATAAAATAAATGTAATAATAATAATAATAATAATAATAATAATAATAATAATAATAATAATAATAATAATAATAATAATGTAGTTATACAAGCACAACACTTCCACTTTATTAATGTTACACATTTCTTTGTTTGTGGTACAAATATCAGAATATCGTCACGAATTTTAAAATCTATGTTTCACCGATTCCTCAATATTCACATATTTACATCATTGCAACTACTTCAGAGAAAGGGAGAAATGGAGAAACACATACTCCAAGACACTACGTGGAAAGTACAAATTGGTGTATTGTACTTTCTTGATATAACTTCTATATATTAAAGAAGTCCTTACTTACAGACTGATTAGTCAACGCAGAGCCCAAAACGCTTAAGCTACAAACCTGAAATTTGAACAGAGCATAGGATTTGTGATGTCATGTCCCACTAACGAAGATTTTTTGCAAATTCGGCGGCGGAGGAGGATGACAATTATTATCTTAGTCCATATCTCGGAATCTCTAAATGTTAAGACATGAATTTTGGTATATGGGTTCTTAGACACGTATTTCAGCGTTTTTTAAATATATATATTTGACCCCAAAGGGAAGAAAAAGGGATGGGAACTACAATTATTATGATAAGATATCCATATATCAAAATCTCTTACGCTAGAGACATAAAATTAGGCTTTCCAACTTCTCATTTAAAATAATTAGACTCGTGTTTCGTTGTTCAATAGTAAACCGATCGTGCAGTATATAGCCTATATTTTTGGATCGAAGTTCAAACGAAAGAAACTCAACAGTTCACTTTAACTAATTATCAGATGCAGTAATCGCTGAGGAAGGATTAACAGAATAAATCAACCACATAGGCCTATCGGACGTTCAGATTAATCCTCTCTAGAAGTGAGCCGTCTTACCTGGCTACTAATTTATATTTCCATATTTAAGCTGAAGTTTACAATATTTGCTTACGAAGGATTTATCTCTATCTAAATTTAATAATCTTAACATTCAGCTCTTCAGATTGAGATTAGCTGCTCTTACTGCAGCAGCGACTAATTCCGCCACTGAATATATGTAAACACTACCAGTAAAAATCATAGTACAGAAGAGAGAGACAGACAGATAAAGGAAGAGATTTTCATTTCATACATTATCGACAGGTTCTACAATATTCTCGCTGCACTTAATGTGCAGCATAAAAACAAGGATTCTATTTTCGTCTTAGAATCCTCACTTTAAATTCCTACACAGTCGCAACTTGGCAACATTGTTGCCACTGTATTGAGGGACCAAGCTTGGCGGACCCTCAGGGTTTGTTTGGATCGACGAGGGAAAAGCTCGTTGCCCAGCAGGGGGAAGCAAACGACCTTGACTCCGGGAGCTATTGACTAACTTTCAGATAAGGACGACGAACTTAACAGTTGAAGAAAGACATTTCTTTATACGTAGCGTTTCTCGTCTTTATCTCCTGCCAACTAGATTGTTTTCGTTCTTCATTTAATTTTTCTATTAAAAAAAAAAATCAATCACGAAGACAACATATAGCCCGTATCACAGGCGATCTACAAAACTCATGTGAACTTGTCTTTATTTTTACAACTGCCAGAACAACAAAAAAACAAGGTAAACAATATCTTTATTTTTACAACTGCCAGAACAACAAAAAAACAAGGTAAACAATAACATTAAAATTTCAAAGACATACTCTACTACACGCCTTCTCGTCAATAACTTCGGAACAAGTCGAATCAATCAAACACTTTTAATTTAGTTTCATTTGCCATTGAGAATCTGATTCTTTGTACGACACCGAGGTCAATTTATTTGCAACTTATCCCCAAATGAATATCGGGGGTGCGTATACAGTACTTTTCTGCGCGTTCTGGAAGTAACTTCAGAAACGTTTAAACTATTCGTCTAAACTTGAACAGATGCGTAAAGTGGTTTATTACGAACAGAATAAGGACTGTGATAGAACTGGCGGTCAGCACTCATCCGCTGATCGGGATAAATATATCAAAATTTATGTCTTAACTTAAAGAGATTCAATGCTATGCACATCTTACCTTATTAGAATCATGCAAGTGGGACTTACAAGATCGTGTTAGTACGTCCGTTGGTCCGTTACTTCGCACGATAACTTGATCGGAAGTTTTTTTTTTTTTTGCAATAGATATCTAGAGCGATTATCTCGGACGAGACCGTCCGTTAACAGGTAACTGCGACTTTAACGGTAGCTCTTCATAATCCATTCATATTACTGAAATAAAGGTAATAGAAGTGACACGTTTTACTGTTAGATGGAGGCGAACATCCTCCAACGGTCGATACCTACCGGAAGAAATTGAAAATTCTAATCCGTGATTCTTTATATTGTTTACAAGCGTTTATATATAAGAAATGCATTCTCAACTTTTCCCCCACCTCATTTCTTCCCTTCTAGGACAAATACAAGGTTGAAGCATAGGTTTAATTGTTTTAAATGAAATAAATAAATACCAATTTCGTGTCTCTAACCTTATCCCATTTAGGTTCTATAAGTTTTTGCAAAATAAATAAGTTATTACAAATTAAATACAAATTTTATTTAAAAAGTAGTTAACAAGGAACACAGACAGCATGATCAGTCATCAATTACCGTTCAGTTTATTTTTCTAATCGTTGTCTTAACCTAGATTTTTGGGTAATTCAAATTCTTCCGATTCGTATTTGCGGATGTAGAATAACCAATTACTGAGGTGAGTTACTTTTCATTATCTCTTTTCGCTTCTGAAAACCTGGCAAAGGAAAAAAAAATTAGCTTTTGAAAAATATTTAGTAGTCTGTCCCCTTAACTACATCACTATAACACAATTGTTAAGGTTAGTGTAAAGGGACAAGTCTTGCCGATAGATGTCACTACAGTCTTCCTATCTCTCCCATGTATTTTTTTTTACCTTTTACGAAAATTTACAATTTCTTTTATAAATTTCAACGTAGAGACTTCAAATTTTTAGAGAAGGAACTTCATAACCTATTAAAGGGAACAATCCGTACCGATTTTTTATTTAGAATTTTCTTCATTGTTGAAACAGCTTTATTGTTAAAGATTTGAATATCCATTTCAACAATCAAGCCATTTCAACAATCAAGCCATTTCAACAATGAAGAAAATTCTAAATAAAAAATCGGCACGGATTGTTGCCTTCGATACATTATGAAGTTCCTTTTCTAAAAATTTGAAGTCTGTACGTTGAAATTTGTAAGAGAAATCGTGAATTTTCGTGAAAGATAAAAAATACATGGGAGAGATACGAAGACTGTAGTTCCTTTTGTTCCTTTAAACCAACCTTAATGCTCTTTGCTAATCTATCCTCACTTTCTTGCTAGCTGCACATTCACGCATTTCATCGTCCTACGGCCTCAAATTTGTTTTATATTTACAGAGTAAAGGCATCTAGAATATAACCATGGTGTTTCAGATTAATTTCAATATCGGGCTATTTTTCATTCATTCATTTACAGATAGCAGGGTCAATGAACGCTTAAGATGTATTTTGTTTACAGTAATTAAACTTTATTTTTCTCCTTAAACTTTATTCACAACAAAACTGTGGCGTTAATTACTATTCAAATGCTGTGTCACAATACTTCTACTGAAACAAATTGAAAGTACCTTAGATCTCATTATTATACCGGAACTATGCAAAGCTGACAACAGTCCCTCGAATACCTGAATCTGGGTCAATCTCGCCAAGGTCTACTGCCTCGCATTTGCGGACAATCAATACACACAAGCTAGGTAAGAACATCTATGTACTAAGGACAGAAAACAAAAGATACAAGGCACCCCGAGCAGAACGGCTGAAAGTGAAATTTTGTTGAGTTACTCTGTTATGATGGCAGTATAACTATTTAACAAGTGTGATTTTATTAATAATGACTTCAAAGCAAGTTTAGCAGATCCATTTACCTCACCACTTAATATAATATATTGGTTTTCATCAATAATTCGTTTCCTCCCGAAAGGAAGATTCAGTTAACGAGTGAAAAAAAAAAAAAAAATAGATTTTAAGAAGGAACATATTATAATGATTTGCAAATGCTGTCCATTTTGTAGTTTTAATTATTTTCCCAAACATTTCCACTTGTTTTTAGCTTGAATGCTCATGGTGTAAACTTCGAAAATAATTTTTATATATATATATATATATATATATATATATATATATATATATATATATATATATATATATATATATATACTACTGTCGACTATAATAAGAAATGAACTCGTAATAAAACCCTTTTGGTTTTATTTAATTTGATGAGCTGCAAGCATTGTAATGTTATACAAAGGAGATGTTACAAATGGCAGACAAAATGAAAGTGACGATGTTTGTGACTTCATAATTCTTGAACCACCCGACCGATCTCGATAAAATTTTCAACATAGATGAAGTTCGCGCCTGGGATGTTTTTATAATTTCACTTTGACGGTGCAACTTAGAGGAAGGGGACTGGGAGATATATAAAATGATCGGAAATGACCGATACGAGGGTCATGCCGAAAGTTTTTAGCAGGGCAATAATCTAACATTACAGCAACATTTTGTTTATTGCATTCGACACTGATATTTTGTGACTTTCAGCCATCAATGGCAACAATGAGTCTGTGGTAGCATAGTCAGAGATAAGAGAGATAAGGAAGCGAGCGTGACCCATTGTCTAGTTAGCCTTGGAGCTGTCAAGACTTGACTTTCGCGCTATGATTTCTACGATTACAAGAAGGGCTTAACCGCGGAGCAGTGCCTTGAAACTTTGGTGAATACTTTTGGGGAATCTGCTCCTTCGCGAGCCAGTGTTGGAAATTGGTTTCGGGAATTTAAAACGGGACGTACGTCACTTGAAAATGAATCTCGTTCCGGACGGCCAAACACTGCAGTGATTCCCGCAAACATCGAAGCTGTGAGGCAAATGGTGAAAGATGATCCCCATGTATCTTTCCTGGAGATCGAAGCGACTCTCAACATTGGGTCAACAGCAGCGCAGACAATTATGCATGAACACTTGGGTCTCACGGAAATGAAAAAAAGAGGATAGGGTGGAATGGTGTGGATTTATGTTGAATAAATTCAACCAAGGGGCAAGTCGTGATGTTTACAACATCGTCACGGGTGACGACACGTGGATTTATCATTATGATCCGCTTACCAAGCAGCAGTCACAAGTGTGGTGCTTTGAAAATGAAGATTTTCCCAGCCAAACTGAAGAGACCTCGGAGTGTTGGAAAGAAAATGGTTGCAATTTTTTTCACACGGAAGGGACATGTTGCGACTGTTGTACTTGACAATCGGCGTACAGTGACTGCTGAGTGGTACTCAACAGTTTGCTTTCCTACTGTGTTCAAGAAATGAAAGGCCCAACATCCAAGATCAAAACTCGGCCATCTTCTGTTGCATCATGACAATGCAAGTGCCCACAGTGCTGCAAGAACTGTAGACTTTTTTAACCAGGAAGGAAAAAAATGAAATTAAATCTTTGAGTTTTACGTCCCGCGGTTATGCCGGTTAGGCTAAAGGAGACGGTGATGATGAGTAATGAATGAAATGCTGGAATGAAGAAAGTGGGAGGAAACGGGAGAACCCCGAGAAAACCCACGCACACGGTGAACCAGGAAGGAGTCAGAGTGCTGCACCATATACCATATTCGCCAGACTTGGCCTTGTGAGATTTTTTTGTGTTTCCCAAAGTGAAGGAACACTTGCGTGGACGTCGTTTTTCATCGGATGATGATGCGATTGGTGCTTATTTGGAGTGTGTGGACAATATACACGAAAGTGTGTGAAATGAACAATTTTCTAAATGGTTTGAAAGGATGTCAAAGTGTATTTGTGTCCGTGAAGGGTACTTTGAAATACTGTAAATGTTTTGTTTAAGTTCGATGCTTCTTGTGGTCAGAGCTAAAAACTTTCGGCATGACCCTCGTATTAATCTCGAGTCCATAGTTTTCGGGGTCGGTCAGATGAAGAGTGACACTTCCGATGCCGTTTAAATCCAAATTCAGCCCCGCAACTTAAATGGGGGGGAGGAGAGAGATGAATGAAAAGGTGGAATGAAGAAAGTGGGAGAAAACGGAAGAACCCCGAGAAAACCCACGAGCACGGTGTTTGTCCACCACAAAGTCTATACGGCGCGAGCTGGGATCGAACCAGGGACCCCAAGCACTGGAGGTGAACGCTCTACCATTGAGCCACCGCGCCCCTACAAACTATATTATGTACAATAAGCAACACATTCAGCCTTAGGTATAATTTATACCCAGTGTTCGAAGTGGAAAAAAGGCAGAATGGTATGTTTTATTACGATTTTGAGTCGACATACCGGCTATCTAAATGTTGAAATACAGTGAGGATATATTGCCTAAAAGATTGCATTTCTATTTACACAAAGACTGAAAACCATTGGAGAGCTTCTCTGTAGTTACTGGGAGAGGGAAATGGAGAGACTTGGATCCAATGTCAACAACTTCCTGAAATATTATATATATCCCCGTTATGATGTATAATAGAGAATTCAAAATGCTCAAGAACCGAGTTTTTGTATTAACAATATTCTGCGGGAAAATTCCCGGACGCCCTACTTGACTAAAGGGTATTTCCAAACACCCGGGAGATCCTCTCCTACAGCAGGCAACTCCTAAATCCGTCCATGCTCAAAACAATCCTTCTATGCATTAATGCACGAAGACACACACACACACACACGTAAAAGAAACAATTCAATATGGTGCATCAAAATATAAACTAGATGAACTTTGAAGACACCTCTTTTAAAAGCAAAAGGTGGGGGGAAAAAAATGACGGTGTTGTTAACTTAGAAATTATTTCTACATAAGAAACAAAATCTTTTTACGTACGAAGCTATTCGTCAATTACTGTGTACAAAAATTGATTTATTAAAACTATTTAAGCACCTACTCTCCAGTGACAGTATGTCTTAGTCACTGAAAAACAAGAGGCGGTATGGTATGGCTTATCATCGCATACTCTCTCACTTCGACCATTGGGTATTCCTCAATAACCCTTTTAAGATCTTTAGTAGTTATCAATAAGGTAGCATCTTTATTCTTCGATTAAAAAAAGGAGTTGTACTAATAAAGCTTTTTAGATTTATTTATTTATTTTTGTATTTTTACAAGCATGGAGGCATTGTAGAACACCTTACCAGGGTTGCCACAAAATTTTTAAAATCATTTTCCATGACTTTCCAGCTGTTTTGTACTTATTTTCCATGATCGCTAGATGAAAAATTAAAATAATGCATATTTTTTACGGCCTCCACCATCCCCATAGTCGCCCAACGCACATCTTATTTCTTTTCTTTCTTTTTTTACAAAATATATTTACATGCATATAACATTAGGATATAATATGTTTTGTGTGAGAGAAAGAAAACGATCACTATGCAGTCTAAATGATTCGTTAAGTATATGTTTTAACATGCGTTTTAAGAATAACAATGATTCACTTTTCTGGGTACAATAAGTTTTGTGTGAGAGCAAGAAAAATTCTTGTCTTGAATGCTCACTATGAAGTCTAAATGATTTGTTATCTGTTAACAAGTGATTTGTGATGAATGACAGTGGTTCACTTTTTCCCTTCGTTCTTATTTTACCTGCCATTTTTGGGTGTTTATTTTGCAATTTTCCCAGCCATTTTCGGGCTTGTATTTCGCCATTAATTCTGGGCTTTACTAATGACCTTCCTCTCTTCTTGTAGTTTCTGTAGTTCCTTTGCAATCCTAACTTTGTCATTTTTCTCTTTCTTCTTCTGTCTTCTGCCTTCGTGCTTCTTCCAAAAAAACTTTCATACCTCTGTCTTGCTGCTCGAACAGATCCCAACATTTTACTTGTAATAGTTACATGTTCTCTGCCACCATGAAACTCAATGGCCTCATAAACAGTTCTCTGTGCTATGATGCTGAACTCACTGATTCTCAACCATGAAGTCTTTGTTGATCGAAAATCTAGACTCCACAGATGCATTACCATGCGAAACAATCAACACTAACTTTACAACTTGCCACAGTTCAGCATACTTTTTATCCTGAAGAATACGTACATAAAAATCATCTAATCGCTGTGGTTTATTAGCATGTTCTTCAAAGAACCGTTTGCCTCAAAACATAGTTGAAAATATTGATGCTTTGCCTTCTCTGCAAGAATTCCACTTATTCCGTTTAAACTGAAGTCTCTCTTAAGGAGAACATTTGCTCTAGATTTCCCTACCTCATGTTCGTTCATTATAATTGCTGGATCAAAACAAGATATTGAAGGGGGCATCTCTTTTTCAACTTGTCCACCATTTTCATGAGAAATGTTCTACATTCATTCCAAAACTAAAACACTGACATCTTTTTCACCTTTGACTACTTTTAAAAACTTTCCACACTCGAATTCAATGTCTATTAAGCAAGGCATATGACTTTGTCCACGTGTACAGATACAGCTGCTTGACAGTAATAGATTCTTCCATTACTCTTGGTTTGACAATTTGAACCATGAGGTCCCTCAACAGATGCAAAAGCTCTCCATACAAATATCAAGATAGTGGATCGGAAGTCTGGAATCTTCTCAAAAAGCCTTGGCAATCACATGGGATGGGTCTTAATGAAACTCAATTTACATTTCAGAAAGGAGTCCCGCATGTGCTGAGTAACCCCTTTGTATGGCTCACAATTTAATGGTTTTGTTTCATGAATGTACTTTTTTAAATCCTCAAATATCTGCAATGCTCTTTCACTGCATTTTTCATTTTCCAGCCATCTTGTTGCGCAATACTTCATAGGGAACATCGAACTACCTGTAACTGCTGTATATTCCCCATGTCTTGCTGGTGAGTTATTAAAAATATAGTACAAATCTCTCAGAAATAAGTTCACCTCCCAACCAACTCCTCGCATTCCAGTACCAATATCATAGCGATCTCTCCGTCATAGTATTATCTCTTCGTCGTGAACACCCCCTAACCCTTATATGCATTACAACATTAACCATCAACAAAACAGTAAGTCATATTACTTCTTCTGTCATCACTGGATTGTTCGTACATTGTAATTTCACGAAGATTTATTATTATTATTATTATTATTATTATTATTATTGTCACACAAACAAAAACTATGTACTGCTACCATTACTAAGATACACACTTAAGTCTGTGAAAAAGTATTAAAACAGCAAAATAATTTAAAACATACATCTTCATACAATTTTCCATGACTTTCATCCCTTTTGACCTTGTTTCCATGACTTTCCCCGACCACTTTCAAATTCCATGACCTTCCCTGACTTTCCAGGTCTGTGGCAACCCTGCTTACGTATGGTTTCACGTCTCTCTGCGTCGACATACAGGGGGTGATGACGTCATAACTTATCACACTTGGCGGCCTTACTTTTCCTAGAAGATTGAAAATTTGCACACACATTTAGTGTACTCCTTAGTATTCTTCAGATTTTTTTCAACCTCTGCGTTAACCAGGGGAGTTCAGAGTGCCAAAAAGGGAAAAAGATTTTCTTTTAAACAAAAATCCAGTTCTTCGTGATTTTCCCGCCTCAGATACATGATAGAGACGTGTAAATGCTACCCTTTGAAAGGCTGTTCTTCAAGGTCCATATTTTTTCTCTTATTTTCATGTGAGGAATTACCTCTTTACAGTTTGTCGGTATAGTTCATTAGCACCCTATATCTATATCTATCTATCTATATATATGTACCCTTGCTTGCCCCTACCTATCTTCGTTTATGCTGGAGAGAGATTCGTTGAATTCGAGCCTTACGACACACAAGTATAGTTTCTACGCGGAGTTATTTATTCGTTGTAATATTTATTTATTCATAATAACCATTATTTCTGTTCATCTAAAGAAAATTTTTCCATCTGATTTGGGAGTTTAGTGAAGTTGTTCTAGAATGTGTATAACTAGATTAACGAGGCCTTACTTAGTTAATTGTAAACAATACAAATTGCTTACTTAAGCATACATGTCACGAGACGAGACGACGACATTATATGGGACGATTATACAGAAACTCAAGCAACAAAAAACGGAATAGCAATTTTATTTTTACTACAGCAACATATTACTTGCATGATAGAAAATTCTAAGGTACCCAATACATTCCGATTTAGATGACTAGAGCTTTACGTCGAGCTCGAGACTCAAATGTTACCAATCTTCAATCTTGTTAAATGAGGTTCTAGATTAAATATTAAATACTTATTTATTCAATACTTAAGCTATGTTTAGTTTTTAGCCCAATGATTTAAATGGGAGATTTTCTTTTGTTTTATTTGAAATGAACGAATCGTATGGATATACTTCTATCGACTTTTACTTCAAGCCTTGTTAAATAACATTTATTTTTCAAGATGAATTTGCATTACATATAAATTTCATGCTCCGCAAATTAAAATTCGTTATTAAATATTATTAAATATAACAACATGAAGTAAGGAGACATTTAAACAAATTTGCAGAAGAAATTACTAAAATCAAACTTGAAAAAACCAAGTTCATTTCAAACCACCCAGAAAAAACAATTCCCCACATAAATCAATCTGACAACCAACAGACTGCACAGATATACAACACTATTAAAATTCTAGAGCCTCGAAACAACCAATTTACACAGGAATGTGTTAATTAATTAATAAATAACTAGCTGAACCTGCGCTCTCTACAAAGCGCATCATCCACATATGAGCATGAATCTCCTTGCCATTGCTCATAACATCTGTATATCGCTTTGAGACACATGTGAAAGACGTCTTGATAAAAATCGGCAAGAGGTACCATAAAGGAGAGATTTTTTCGATTGTTATTTTTTCAATATCTCACAGCGTTTGCAAGATTTCAGCATACTTCCGGTTGGAGTTTCTAATTCAGGTATGATCAGTGTTTTCTTGTTTCTTGCATGCAGTATGTAATAAGCAAATACATTACACAATTCATTAAAATGTCAGTGATAATTGGGCAAAATACTCTAAATAATAAAAATTCATCTTCACTGAAGAAATTGGTTATTCTTCGTTTTTCATTATCATTTGGCCATGAATACACGCCTAAGAGATACACTACCTCCACAGACAACTGTGTGGTGTTGGAATGTATAACTTGTAGGATATGCCGCTTTACTTTTTCTTTTTTTAAATTTCAACAGTTCCAGTGTATCCCTAAAGAATGTAAAAAATAAATAAATAAATAAATAACGGCGATGTTTCTTAAATATTCAATTAGAACTGAACAATCTACACAAAATTTGCAATCGATCAGAGACAACGGCACCTTACTAGAGCTTGTGGTTTTCGAGATATCACTGTTCAAATAATTGGCCACAAACATACACACTTAGCATTTTAAGATATAGACTGGCTGAACCTGCGCTCTCTACACAGCGCATCATACACATATGAGCATGAGTCTTCTTGTTATTCCTCACATCTGTATATGTCCCTTTACAGACACAAGTGAAAGACGTCTTGATAAAAATTGCCAAGAGATACCGTAAAGGGAAGATTTTGCCGATTACTTTTTCAATATCTCGCACAATTTGCAAGATTTGAGCCTACTTCCGGTTGGAGTTTTTAATTCATGTATGATCAGTGTTTTCTTTCTTCTTGCATGCAGTATGTAATAAGCAAAAACATTACACACACAATTAATTACAATGTCAGCTATATATGGTGTTCATTGGGCAAAACACTCCAAACAATAAAGACTCAACTTGCTGTTAGAGTGGAGAAATGGCTATCCTTCGTTTTTCATTATCATTTGACCATGAAACAAACGCCTGAGAAGTATTCAACCCCTTATACTATTAAGAGGCGTTGGAATGTATAGTGTGTAGGATATGCTGCTTTAGTTTTTTTTTCTTTTTTGATTTCAACACTTCCAATATAGCCGTAAAAATGTAATAAAGAAATAATGGCATGTTTTTAAATATTGAATTAGAACTGGACATTCTACACAAAATTTGCAATCGATCAGTGAAGACGCTATTTTTCTAGAGCAGTGTTTCCCAACCTTTTTCAACTTGCGGCACACTACAGGTGTTACTTGGATTCTCGCGGCACACTTATAGATATTATTTGTAAATATAAAACACAATGGTATTTTTCTGTGATTATTGATCTCCTTCTCACAGAGAAGAAAGCTCTTTCACTGTTTTCTTTTTCCGTGTGGTAAATCATTATGCCTATTTTTCATTCTAATTTAAAAATAGAAAACAATTGCAATAATAAGTTGGACTCAGGTTTTTACAAATACCTTTAAAAAAAAACTGTATCCAACCTTTTACTAAAAAGGAAAATCACTAAATAGCGAACGAACAAACAAATCTCTCTTACTTTTAAAACACACACGTAGGTAATTTGTCTAAAGGATTGGATGATATTTTAAATTTTTAAGTTACGAAATAGTCTGCAACAATAAAGAAGCAATAATGGTCATAAAAATGATAACCACTTTTTTTTCAACATTAGAAATGAACAGAACAGTAACCCAGTATGAAACTTAAAATTGTAGATTCACAGAAGAAGTTCATAGTAATGTGAAATACAAATATACATTTTCCCTAGGTTTTGCAATTTGATTGCTATAAAATTAATAATTTTGTTTCGATTCCTCGCGGCACACCAGCGGCCCATTCACGGCACACCGGTTGGGAAACGCTGTTCTAGAGCGTGTAGTTTCCGAGATCTCATTGTCGAAAGGATTGGCCACAAATATATAAACGCCCACAAACGTATAGTTTAAAAGAACTCCAAAGTTGGCAGCGCAATTCATTGCATTGATTTTGGAAAAGGCTTAATAAAATGCAAAGGCTTTGAACAATAATTAAAAAAAAATAAACTTTATATGAAAAAAGGTCTACTTAAATAATTTATTTAAAGTATACACAGTTTAAAATATTTGTTTCTGTTAAACGTCAAATCACAAATAACCGTAAATCAAAGGTCTGAAATCAAAGTTTATAGATTGGAGCTCAGGCGCTTTTGTTGCTATTGTAGCATTTTAATAGATACTGTAGTAGTGAGTAATAAGAATGAAAGTAACAGAGTTTGGTAAAAATACTTAAATTACTAGTATCAACGAAGAAAAAAAAAATCGAGGTTGTGTATCATTAGTTTAATCTGCTTACCTCCCGAAATTAAGCCCTATAGGATAAAGAAAAAATGTCCAGTGAAGAAAAGGAAACCCACGGACACGATGATGTCCATCATACGAGCTACGGCCTATGGTGAACCAACAACAATAGACGAAGTAAGTTAAAGAAAAAAAGCGATTTCTCAGAATAAAATAAGTACGAGGTCTGACAATAAATTCTATACCTGATGATGAAAGGGTACGGGTAGAGAGATAAAACTTACTTAATACCACCGTTGAACTCCGAGCAGGACAACAGCTAATTCTCTTGATATTTCCCAGAAGCGAGATATATCCTGCCTACAATCCTGGGAATGAACTAGGAGTCATCGTAATAGACTTTCGACCATTGATCAGAAACATGTCTCTGAATATCCCGATAGTATCAGCAGTTGTTCTATGACACATTTGTATGAATAAAACTGGATCCATTCTTCAACAAATCGAAATACAAACAACAGTATTGGAAACATTCCTCTTCTCAGACACCAAACAAGGCAGACAGTTTCATCTGCTGGAAAGGTGAAGGCAGATAGTCCATCGTTTGGAATTTCAGAGGTGTTATGTTGATAGACTTTATTGTTAAGGATCAAATTTTGAATGAGCAATACTATCTTCCCCTTTTAAGACAAGTTTCGATCTGCAATAAATAAATTTTAAAAATATATTGAGGAACAGTGTTTTGTTTCATGCCAACAATATGCCCGCTCTTGCCACCGGCTACTGCAATGACCAAAGTGCAAAAATGTGGCTTTGACTATTTCCCATCCTGTATTCTACAGACCATACGCCCTCAGATTACTACCTGTTTCCAAAGCCGAAGACATCTCGCTGGTACCGGAATTTTCATCGAATACTGAGGTCATGGAGTCAGCAAATATTACTGAAGAAGGCTTCTATTCCGATCTTAGGGTATCCACATACTGCAGTAGCGCTGGATTAAGTGTTGAAGTCAAGGGAAATGTTAAGTGGAAAAATAACTGGAATACAAAATTCAGAGGTAAAAAGAACTGGTCAAATTTAGAGTTTTTCAATCAGCCATCGTAGATCTCGAAAACTGGGAGTCAAACCATAAGAATGTAACATATTTCGACAGAATAAACCGATTAGCACAGATGAATCTGTGCAGAACAAAATAATTTGGACTGTAAGCTAACGACTGGATTTTAACGATGGATTTCACTTTCAACACATTCGCAGTTTGCACATGAAAAATTTATTATAGTACTTAAATCAGTTTCTTGTGGTGAGTCCACACCACTTACATCAACATAACAGACATATTGCTTTTCGTTCTGTTGTTTCTCTTAATACGGAAGGACCTTGATGCTCAGACAACTAAAGGTAGAAGTCTTCAAGCAGACAGTACATTAGTTTACATCCCACTTGAAAGATATTTCGATAATTATTTTTCACCAACTAGCGATGTTTTAAATTAAGCAAATATTCAATACGTGTGTTTACAGTATCAACTCCACTAACCTACTGAATTCTTTCAGCGTGAAGTAAAAATCTGCCTACTGATCTAATGACATAACATCATATAGTCTAACATTGTTCTATTAATTATGGAAATAGATCGTCCCATGGTTATGCCCTTTTAGGCTAAAAACTTAGAATGATTTTGTGAATGTGAACGTATATGAAAAGACTGGCAGAACGAAAATGTGGAAATAAACTGGATAATTCCAAGAAAGCCCTCGGACGTTATACTGTCCAACACAAACACATTTGGCCTTGGATCGAACCAGAGACTCCGCACCAGAGGTGAGCACTCTAACCACCAAGCCACCATGTCCCACTAAAATTTAATGGAAAATATGGATTCATTTTTTCTTTCTTCAAATAGAAAAGCATAAAATACATAGAATACAACAGTTCTTCACTGTATTCTTTGTTTCTCCCCAATAAAGGTTTGCCTCAATTACTCATATATTCACTGTTTTATTCATTTGACTGGCATTCTTGTAACTGATAGTCTGCAATTTTTGAAATTTACTCAATAATAAAAACTAAGCATTAAGTGATTACGGCATATTTATTTATATTTCAACGTTCTTTGAAGTTTCAAAAATTCGATATAAAATGGCAGCCGACATGCATAGCCTAGCTCTGCATTGTCAGACAAAAATGAAGAAAGTAGTACATACACGTATACGTGTAAGCACTTGTCTATTCAGACACGGTCCCCTATTCGACTGCTGCACGCACGCGTAGTTTACACGAAGTGATATATGCACATATTACATACAATACGTACAGAAAAAAATAACACATCATGGTAACATCATACTGCTATTTTATCTTTTTCTTTCTTTCCCTCCGTTCTAGTTCCTTTCAATGCTTCATTGTTTGTGTTCTTTACATTTGAGACAACTACTGAAATACAACCACGAGGACACCTCTACTACTCTCTTCCGTGAAATGCATGTTTTCTTCTTGGAAAACAGTTCCTTCTTCAGCCTCCCAACTTGTTTACGTCGCCAAAGAAAATCTTTGCCAGACTGCGAGGCAATCCAACCATCCTTTACCCCTCAATGTCCAGCTGACTTCGATCGGAGCTCAGGCAGATCATGGCAAATCACCGGAACAGTTCAAGAACTGATAATCAAGTAGGAACCGAAAGAAGAAAAAAGAAAATAGAGTTCGTAATCCTGAAAACTAAACTGTACAAAAATTACACGTTATTAATAAATTTAACTATGTTCTTGAAAATTTAGAAACCTAAAACTGCTTTCTTAGAAGGTTGAAAGAAAAAAACATGGTGAGAAATTTAGCTTAAAAAAGAAAATAGACCCACATAGATGGTTACCAGAAAACGGAAACACTACAAGAAAACGCCACATAGCTGATTAATGCGGCATGGGAGCACGTTAGCCTGTAAAGCAGCTATGATTCGTCATGGAATGAAGGTATAAGTCAAGATGTGTAGAGGAACACTGTACCATTCCTCATGCAGTGCAACACTACTATTAACGAGCATGGAAAAGACTGCCTGCTCCGAATTCTGAGCACAAATGATCAATAATGTTGAGATCTGGTGATTGGGTAGGCCAGGTTGATGAAACTAGGCCTCATCATCTCCAACAGTGTGAATTGGCGTATTTCATCTTTGAAGCATAATCACAGGAACCACGGAATACCAGGAAGTTGCGGCCCACAGCATCACAGACTTGCTGCCATCATTTACGGTAGGGGCAAGATACTCCAGAGCATAAAGCTTCTTTGTGTGTCTGCCACATACAAATAAATTCTAATGCTGGGTCTCATGGGGCAATACTACGAGTTTCCAATCATTGGTGGTCCATTTTATATGTTCTCGGCAATTTTTTCCACGCTAAAGCGTGTTTGGCCGTGATAGTTGTGCATTATTTTCGGACTGTGGTTGTTGTAACAGGCTAACTGTTCCACGTGCTGATTTGAATTCCATAGTTTCGCAGCACTTACTCTACTCTATGGCCCTTGGTGAAATTAATCCTGTGAGATCTGGTCACTGAAGCTTATCTTCCGTCCAATCTTCGCCGACGTTCTCTAGGTCTTGGACACTGTTCCTCATGACCCACCTATCACGCTGGTTACCTTAGATGCATTAACTGCCCACGTACTTTTCTCTAACTCAGATATCTCCCATTATGCATCTTCACAGTCTTCCCACACATTGTAGCGCATCACGAGGGGTCATGAGGGGAAAAGCTCCTCGTGGCCTACTGTAGGACATTTAGTGTTTCGAAGTTTTCAAGAACACTGCTTCTACTGCTTGCATTCAGAAAATGGAATAGTTTGCTCACTTTCCCAAGTAAGGTTTTAAAGAACGTTAAAATTTATGGAGGTATCAATTTTTATTCGAGCGCTTAACCATAATATTTAGTTGATTTGATGGCGTACTAACAGGATGTTTACGACACCGAAAGGATATCAGTAACCAGGGCCGTGCCGTTGAAAATCCGCGCCCGGGGCAAGAGTATACGGAGGCGCCCCATACATATATTCCAAGCAATTTTTCCTATCGTTTTTCCTTTTTTCTCCCGAATTTTTCGCCCCCTTACTTTGGCGCCCGGGGCCGTCGCTCCGCTCGCCTCCCCACGGCACGGCCCTGTCAGTAACAAAGGAAATAGTTATTTACTTTTATACTGCCGGAGAGGATATATTTCATGTATTACAACTAAGCTCTCGACAATCGACCACTTAACTAGTATAAAGACTACACAGGGCCCGTCGGGGACATCATAAAAGAGCAATCAGTCTTGAAAAGACTGTATCAAGGACTTTAAATCAGCCTACACTGAAGGGTGAGCAGCAACGCTCTATGGTGGTAGATATATGATTATCTCAATTTGAGTACCCAAGGAACTAAAGCGCGAAAGGCGCAACATATCATATAATAAGAGTCTCAAACGACTATTTACCAGGGGACCGAAATTAGGACCCGGTTCAATACCAGCAAACTAATATTGGGTGGTTTCTTTAGAACAATAAGAGGAGTTAGTACGCAGGACAGGAAAAGTAATTATAATAACTGACACCAGATTATGTGGTGAAAGTTGATCTCACCGAGTGCTACCAATTTATATACGGCGTTTAGATAATGATCGCCCCAGACGCCTTCAGTTTATGTAGTGTAGAAAATACGCTCAAAGGGTCTCGTTATCAATTTTAAGTGTGAAGGCGGTTAAGAAGTTCACCGCACTGCCAACCAGTTTTATGTAGAGTATGGGTTGCAGAGCTAGGAAGTTATTACCTAGTTAGATAATTCAAAGCATATAGAAGTACTAATTGATTGATTAAGAGGAGCGTTTATATCCCGATCGGTAAATTATGGATACATCAAAACACAAGCAAAGGAAAGTTTCGAAGGCAACTCCTAAATTACTCGGAAGGTGATCCCCTTGAGTTAAGCGACTTGGCAGTTAAGGAATGCAAGCAATGGGTACATGAAGATACAAAAATGGAAACACAAAATAACTTCTTGTAACCCACCTGAAAACGCAAGTCCTACCGCGACGTCTCTGAGAGTTGAGATTGAGAACTCCTGGGATTACTACCTACGTCACTGCAGCTGTTTCGCACACACCGTGGTAGGAAAGACGCACTTTGTAAATTCATTGGAAGTTTCTACATCAGCAATCCTTAGCCTATAGTTTGCGACTCACTAGTGGTTCATGAGGGTATGTAAAACGTAAAATATAAAATTTCGGATGAGCATTAAGCTGTTCCTATTATACTTCAAGGCATATTTGGGTGAAACATGATCGTGTTAATAAACAGGGATATAGGTTTGATGTATTTCTCGATCTGTAAGTTAACGTTTTCGATCCTACGCCCGAGTAGGACTGAGAGTAACTTTATTAATGAAAACGGACAATAGAAGAGTCTTGCTTGGTAATATTGTAGTAATTCCACGCAAAACGCCAATAAATGTTGTATTCATCTTAAAATATAATCTTTAAAGATTATTTGCTATATACTTTATTCTACTACCCGACACAATTTTAAAAATGTACTAAACTGACAGAAGGTGGAATTTGCTACACAAGACCAAGAGTGAAAGTTTTATGAGCAGCAATATCAGCTTAAGAAGTGAAACAATAATCACACTTCAGTGAGTATGAAATGTTAAATTTTAACCATGACGCTAATTTAAGTAATTTAGCTTCTTCAAATGAAAATGGAATTTTTAATTTGTCACAGCTATGTCCTTTAGGGCTAAATAAGGTGAGTGATTAAGGAAAGTAAACAAAAGAATTGGTGGAATGAGATTGTGTAACGAAATGAGAGAAAAACGACAAAACTTCCGCGCACAATGTTGTCCACCACAAACTCACATGGGGTTAAATCGAACCAGGGACCCACTGCATCAGACATAAGCGCTCTACCATTCAGTCTCCTTTTACCTTTTTCCAAGATTTTTTTTTAAATGATTTTAAATTCTGTGATGTTTATTACTCGAGGTTGGTCCCAAAATTAAAAAGGTTGAGAAACACTGCTTTAAGCGATGTTACAAATCTCTCTCACCTACAGAGAAAGAGAGAAATAGCATGAATGGACGCACAAATTTGATTCGTTACTAAAAGATGGCATGAATATACGTATCTTAAGTAGGTTACGCAATATATGCATTATTTTTAAGATTGCATATGATTCGTATACACCATACACGTAATAAAAAAAGTAATAAAATCCTATTCACACGGTAAAAAATCTAAAATTAAATATTTATTGTGACTCGTATAGACTGTACAGAATTAATACTTCCCGTCTGCCTCCCTTTCTAAAATGCTTCAGATTAAAAAAGACGATCGAAGGCCACTCTACAATTATAAATTGCAACTAGGATTATCATACTATTGCACCTCGGACTTTTTCGTTTGGAGAAGTTAACCATAGTTTATAGTGATTTCAATTATAAATTTTTATTCTGCAAACGAGTCAAATGATTTTTAAAAAATGGATTAAATACAATTTTCATGTGCGGAAAAGCGATCAGCCAGACCAGCTGTCTCATCGGGAAAACTTAAGGGTTAAAGGATAAAGATGATATGCAACGAATTGTAATTTCGAGAAAATTGAGGAATGCCAATTTTGTCTGTGTAGCATATCCCTTCCATCGTTTCTAAATTTCTTCGTCCAGACGTCCTATAACTCTTCTCAATTGTCAATATCAATTCAGTACGGTATCCTCCTCCTCCTACGTTCTCCTTACTCTCCCAAAGATTCTTTTCTTGCAACTAACAACAAAAATGTTATGTCTTTGCCTCTCTGCAATCAGCATGTTCTGCACGTCTTACACGTCGCGATTTAAGGGTGTTCGAACTTCCGCCATTTTTAGAGCTCATTAAAGAATTATGATTCTTCAAATATATACAAATGTTCGTGGCTTTAGTAAAAAAGTATATTATTATTATTATTATTATTATTACAAATAAACAATATTACTTCAGTCCAATTTCTAGATATTAAAATTATACACCAGAGAGTTTAATTATCATTAAGCAAGGTGAATATTTAAATAGATTCAAGAAGAAATTAGTAAAAAATCAAATTACCAAATATCTAGTTAATTTCAAAAGAAACGAAAATAATGCTTCCCCATATAAATCGATGGGTTATTAAACAAAAATGCGTACGTAGTTACTCTTACGAGGAAGGTCCATAAACCGTAAGAGTCGAATTTTGATGAAAATTAGTGATAAGATTCAGTTCGAGTTGCAAAGTAATGTAGTAATGCTCACTCGATGCACAAATGCTTCATTGAGCTGATACGCCGACGCCATCTTGAAATCCAGTGGGCAATGTCCAAGAATAAGCTTTTGGCACAAAAATGAAAAAGGTGCTGATAGATCTGACTTCAACATTGTACACCGGGATAGAACATCTATATGTGGAAATACTTCCAGTGCATGATCGCCACCTTGAATCGCGGTCAAATATGATAAATGGAAAGGGAGTCATGTGGGGTATCAGATAGCACTGGAATTTACTCCTGAATTCATTTCCGTAATCAAAGCTTGCATATCTGTTTTCACTTCAGAGTTAAGAGCTATCTCACCCACATGAACATTTAAAAACTGTGCGAGTTAGATTCGTATTATGAAACGCGGTCGTGCGAATAGTTGCAGTGGGCAAGGGGATACCCCACATGTTCCCCTTGCCATTTATCATATTTGACTGCGATTCAATATGGCGTTTTTCAAGATGGCAATCATGCACTGGAAGTATTTTCACACAATGTCCTATCCCGGTGTACATTGTTGAAGTCAGATCTAACAAAACCTTTTTCATTTATGTGCCAAAAACGTATTCTTGGACATTGCTTACTGGATTTCAATATGGCGTCGGTATGTCAGCTCAACGAAGCATTTGCGCATCGAGTGACTATTACTACGTTACTTAGCAACTCGAATTGAATCTTGTCACTAATTTTCATCAAAATTCAACTATTTCGGTTTATGGAACTTTCTTGTTAGTTATCGAAAAACATGTTAGTTGACACGTTATTTCCTTCAAGATTGTCTTCGAAGTTTATCTATCTGTTCATACCTCCTACTCATGTCGAAATTCTCACACGCTTATAGTGCTAGTCCTAAAATTTTCACAGGGCTCTTTTGTGAACATCTATATGATGTCATTAAAACTGACAATGTAAAACGCATGTATTATTAGATTAGATTTTGAGTTTAGGGTCCCTGTCAGCAGCGAGGATATATAAGACGTGGACCTACAGCTTAAAGTGGGATTCGAACTAGATGAGCTCCCGTGACCCCGGTATCATAGTTGCTAACCCTTGAGCAGTTCCGGGTTCGATTCCCGGTGGGGGCAATCGGTCGAAAAAGTGTAAAAAGTGTCTTCAGGCCAGCCATTCTGAATAAGTTTTTCATTCACATCAGGCAATGTGGCATTCATATCTAACTTACAGGTCCCAGGTACTGATGAGCGCAAGAGTCTTGCACAAGTACCGGTACTACTCGAATTTTTTTTTTATAAAATGTAAAAAAAGAAGGGGGAAAATCATTAGTCTTTTACTTGAATTTCTTGGCTTCAGTAAAAATACCGATGGAGTGAATGTGTTCCCAGTAGTTTATGCAATTCGTGTGAGTCGATCTGCCCCTGTAGCATATAGCTTCAGTATGCCGTTTTTTAAATTGGCTGTTCGCATTTTTGTAGCTATTGCTCATTTTCAAGCCACACAGATGTCATCTTGCGTCATGTAAGCTATTTTGGAGGGAAAACACCGTGTGCGTGAGTTTTCTCGTTTTTTTTTTTTTTTTTCGTGCCGCCTCCTTTCTTCAATCCATCATTTCAGTTATTTCTCATAATCACAGTCTCCCTTAGCCTTGATGTGTAAACGTGGGACGTTAACTAGATGCTTCATTTTAGTTGTTGTTTTTCCAGAACTAGAGAAACGTAGTAATGAACATCGGTAATTCCGTGCATCATAGGTGCGGAATACATGGGTATGGCCTTGGCTCCGAGACTCAAGCATCCTTTGGAAATTTTAAATATGTGATCATAAAATTAATGTCGAAATAACATTTTCATGAGATCGACAAAAACTTACTGCACGTGACTGCAATTTTGATTTCATGGGTGGATGCTTATACGCTGAATAATTATTTATCAATATAACTTTTATCCTCCTTAGGTATACAGCACATCGAGAATTGACGAATACGTTATACTACAACAGTAAATCAATATTATAAAACTGAAAGTGACTATGTTTGTGACTCTTAATCTCCTGAACCATCCGCTCGATCTCGATCAAATTTTCAACATAGATGAGGTTTGAGCCTGGGAGTTTTTTAATCATTTCACTTTGACAATAAAACTGAAAGGAGGGGAAGTTATAAAATAATAATTAATAACATAATATATAAAACTTAATCCGCCTTATGCAAATTCGTTTTGACGCATGATCAATGTCATACTAAAAGCCTGACTCCTGCAGGAAATATATGTTAGTCGAACTCTTTAGTATGGCACTAATCACGTGTCAGAACCACTCTGCATAAGGCCTAATATGTTTCTGCCCCATAGAAAATCTTTTAAGTTTTACGTCTCACGATTATGCCGGTTAGGCTAAACGAGACGGTGATGATGAGAGATGAATGAAATGGTGGAATGAAGAAAGTGGGAGAACCCCGAGAAAGCCCACGAGCACAGTGTTTGTCCACTACAAAGTCCACACGGCGCGAGCTGGGATCGAACCAGGGGCCCCAAGCACCGGAGGTGAACGCTCTACCACTGAGCCACCGCGCCTCCTTCTGCCCCATAGAGTACATATTGGATTCAGTAAAACAAAATCTCAATATTTAATTGGAAGTTTGTTTAATACAAGAATTAGCTAATCGTTGTTGAAAAGAAAAAAATAACGCCTTTAGAGTGTAAAAATAATTTTGCAACTCATGGTATTTCAATAATCTGTGCCGTCTTGATTTTCTTTCATGCGTCTCAGGGGTAGCCTTCCCAGTTTGGGGACCACTGGAGTATTGGATCTCTCAAAAAATATCTATGGATTACGAAACGTGGGTATCCATTAAAAAAATAAAGGTCATCACCTATGTTGTACACTATTACCAAACTATATTACATTTAGAAACATACATTGTATTTCCGTTACTATTGGAGCATTGTAGAATTTATTAGCCTTTATATCCAGAGTTAAATTTACCTATGAAAAGCATAAGATTTCCTAAAAACAAGACTTGCAAGACCAAAACCACTCCGGTCTTGGTCTTGCATTTGCTCATTACTAGTCCCTGGTCGCTTCCTTTCTTCCCTTTCCCCGGATAGTGTGCTCGCCGAGGGACGTCATCCCTCATACGTCACGGGATAAATGGCCATAGATGCCTAAAGCCCAGAAATCTAAAACCTAAATCCTAGATGAGCTTCTACACGGAATTGAACTCAGGTCTCCGACGCCGAAGACATGTACGCTAATCGATTAGCCACGAGGGAACTTATGCATGTATTCCATTAATACAGGGTGGCCCAAAAGTAGGCATACAGTACCGTACTGATAAGCCCATTGCATTTTATATCATTTCTTATTGTTAACCATCAGGCAGACTTAGTTTCTTTATTATTTATTCTTGATGTGTTTTTACTTGTAACTTAAGCAGTGAAGAGTCGAAGCAAATAAACCCATAAACTAGAATGTTAGACTTGATCAATGCACGGGTGTATACCTACTTTTAAACCACCTTGTATATAGAGCCTGTGATGCTGTTTTCTAATTTAAAAAGCATTTTATACTGTATTCTTCATATTCGTGGGATAAATCACTCCATCAATAACATAAATTGATGAAGATACGCAAAAGGATGCAACCTATGGCGAGGAGAAACTAAGAAAATCGTGCCAATGTACCAGAAGAAATTATGAAAATTGTGGTGACGAGTAGAGTGGAAATATCAAGAACACAGTTAAGCAACGCTTTACTAGTGATATTCACTGATAAAACATTCTTAAACTTGAACAGAGCTCACGTAATCTTTCGATTTTTCTTTCTCTCATTTGTTAGCTATGAGGTTAGAGCAAGAGTCCGGTGCAGAAAACCCGAGTTCGATTCCCTGCGGGAGATCAATGTGGTTCAGTTGTAGGTTCACGTCTCGTGTAACCTCGATGATGAATACTAAGTTCTAATCCTGTTTACCAAATTTCTTTTGTGATTGCAGATTAATGAAAAACTTTTTTCGCATGATTGATATTATTGAATAACGACTAGGAAAAGAATAGAAAAGAAAATTATATAATCTCTTTATCGCAGGAGTTATGACCTGATTAAATACACAAATAAACATACAGGAAAGTAGAACGTACTATACGCCTTGAAGCAGAAAGCTTACTTGAATAACCAAGATTAAGCATAGGATGTACGGCGTATACCCTCGAGTACAGCCCTGTGTATAGTACAGCCATTTGAATTACTATTTTACAGATATTTTAATTTTTAATTGAATTATTATTTTACAGATATTTTACTTTTTAACTCAGCTCACCTATGTTTGTATTTAAAGCAAGAATCATTCCATGTCTGCCAAAGAAAGTATGAAACCGTTTACTTTCTGACTAGTGAGTTCCGAGTCTTCAAGAAAAATACAACGAAATTAATAAATATTAAAATACGATTATTTTTTAGTTTCTTAGACAGCAGTAACGCTCATATTTCTATGACATGTAAAAATATGTCAGGATCAAAATGACATCTCAAATTCAATATAAATACATTTTCTGACACTTGTGAACACGAAAATACGATTTTTATTGGTAGCATAAGCGCACATTTGAACCACAATTTATCGGTGGGTCATATCAGGGCCCAGAATGACACACAACAATAGTTTTGGTTATATTTTAGGCGAGTTTCATTTATTACTTTTTGCCAATATTGGCAACAAAGACAGAGACGTTCAATTCAACTTTTCTCTTTACGAAATCAGCAGTGTGTTGTGATTGATGCTTCAGAATTTAAAGATATCTATTCAGGATTAAATCACTTTGTAAACTTACATAATTCTTAAATTGCTGCTGTTTGGGTTTTATGTTAAATATTTATTATTTCTGGGTATTTTTCCCATTTTAGGGCATATATGCATGCATATTTTCAAAGTTCTTAGGTCATAGAAATCAGAGTCGTAGACAGCAGTTTTGATTATTAAGGTCCTCCCTTCGGTAGCAGCACAAGTATCCCACCACTGAAATAACTTACTTTATTTACTGGGCTTTGCTAAAATTTATTCAAAAAATAGAATAACTACGATTCAATTCTCAGTTTATTCCATGCAAAAAGTAATTCCAAGCCTGACGTTCGAGGTAGAATATTTGATTAAAAATAAACGAGCCTACGCTTTCAGAAAAAAAAAAAAAAAAAATCTTTTAAAGCTATCAACTGTGAATTAGGTACATACACCTAGAAAAAGCAATCCACCACACAAAGGGCTTCCTGATGAAAATCACCGGAACAGCAAACTGAAAGTAGTCATTGGAACAGTCAGACCCTGTGACTAAAGCAAACCAGACCATGGAGAGCAGACGCATCTCCCGCTAAGAACGCCCCCACTTTTTCCTCTCCTCGGAGGGTGCGTTCCAAAGCCGAGTGCGGTGTTGCCATGATTTTCAATGCGCGTGCGCATTTTGGATGACAAATGCGACACCACCACTAAACCAACGCATGATCCTGCGTACATCCAGAAAGTCTTCTACCCATAGAGTTTCCTCACTGCGAGGTAGGTAACCCTAGGTATGCGTGCGTGCGCGAGTAAGTTACTGTTTATACTGATTACTGATATATATTACAACAAATAAGTATGGGAAATATGTCTCTATACCTCAACTGAACACATCATTTCTTTGGTACTATTGCTGACAAACATGTTATAACAATAAAAGGAACAAAAATACATCCTTTACTTAAAGAAAAAAAAGACGCTTCGATAAAAAAAACTGGTTAAAAGTATTAAAAAAATAAATAAAAATAAACACGAACGTTTCTTTAAATAGCCATCTCTTTGCACAAACACGACTGAACCATGTCGTTAAAAATGCGGAGACACCACCTCAAAACACAATCATTAGTATAGCCAAGGAGCTCCCTCGTGCCTGTACGGTTAGTGTGCGCATCTTTGACGCAGGAGACCCTGATTCGATTCCCAGCGGTAGTTCAGAGACCATGTCTCAAAAACCTCGGAGCAGAATGGTACAGTAAATTCTATTCCGAACTAGATAGTAGCTATGCAACCGCCGTTCAAACTTGTCAGTTAATATTCGAATTAATTTATCAAAAACAATGTTTTATCAATATGGAAATATATTTCTCCGTAGCCTTTATTCTGGATATCAAAGTTTAGCTCACCATCAACTGTTAGTTTTCTCTCTACTTGTTCCCTGTGAAGACCAAGAACAAAGTAACTGCATACCAAAAAAGGACGATCATATAACTAGGATTTTTGATTTAATCGATAGGTGGAAAGGAAAAAAAAGTTTTTGGAAGAATGAGAACTACCTTAGTTAATAATGATACTAAAACGGAAACAATTTATATAAAATTTTATAGACACAGACATATGATCACTTGAAAACTATGACTATCAGGATGTAATCTATCATGCATGTACACTCATGTCCAAAATGATTGTCGCATATCTATAACTCTGTTTGTAAGAATATAATTTGATAATGATTTTGCAGAGTACTTGCAATACTGATAGTATTGTATAATCGGGAAATGTATATTTCTGATAAATTTCATAGGAAAAGAATTATAAATACGAAATTTAGAATGAGTAAAACAAAATGTTGCTAAATGAACGAAGTTATATTTTCGTTTTATTGTTCTTATTTACTGCTCTTTTGACATGAAATTCGCCACATTCATGTCTTTGCCGATTATACACATACTAACATTGTAAGAAATACCGAGCGAATTCGTTATCAAATTAAATTCCTTCAACAACATATTTATAGACATGTGACAATAATTTTGGACATGAGTGTGTGTAGGTAGAGAAGTTTTCCAAAACGAACTTATTTTATGAAATATCCCCTACCAAAGAGTCGGGTAAGGCAAAAAGAGAAATGAGTTCTGAGAAGTAAAAGTTCGTACTTAAATTCCTTGACTCTTCCAAGACATTTTACGAGTACGTTGAATTCCCTGACTTTTCAGATTTTCCAGGTCGGTGGAAACCCTGAAACGCTACAAGCGTACCTCCTGTTTAACTTATCCTATTAACTGCGATAAACAGATTCGGGTATCATCGAAATCATTTTGGAAGCTGAGTGACACCTGATCTATATTATAAAATTGAAAGTGACTATGTTTGTGACTCTCAGTCTCTTGAACCACCCGACCGATCGCGACCAAATTTTCAATGTAGATGAGGTTCAGGACTGGGATGAATTTTATCATTTCACTCTGACGGAGCAACGTAGGGAAGGGGATGGAGGGGGAGATATACAAAAATCAATAAATATAAAAATAAAAGTGACTATGTTCGTGAATTTATTACTTTTGAACCACCCCATCGATCTCAACCAAATTTTCAATATATATGAAGTTCAAGTCTGGAAAGTTTTTTATCATTTCATTTTGACAGTAGATCTTAGGGAAGGGAGGGATGAGGGGAAACATATGAAAGTAAATAAAACTTAATAACTCTTGAACCAACCAACCGGTCTCGATCAAACTTTCAACATAGATAAGGTTCGGGCCTGGGGTGTTTTCTTCATTTCGCTTTTACAGTGTAACGAAGGGGAGGGGAAGGTGAGATATGTAAAAAAAAAAAAAAAAAAAAAAAAGTAACTGTCTTTGTGACTTCATCACGCTTAAACCACACGACTTAAATTTTTAACATACTTGAGGTTCGGACCTGAGGTGGTTTTTATCATATCACTTCAACGGTAGAACTTAAAGGAGGGGAGAAATATATATAAACAACTCTTGAGCCAGCAGACCTATCTTGATCAAATTTTCAACATAGATGAGGTTCGGGCCTGGGGTGGTATTTATCTATTCACTTTGACGATAGAACTTAGGGGAGGAGGTAGAAGAAGGAGATATATAAAAATAAATAAAACTTAATAGCTAATTCTTGAACCACCGGACCGATCTCGATCAAATTTTCAATCTAGATTAAGTTCGAACATGAGATGATTTTTATCATATCACTTTGACGATATAATTTAAAGGAGGGGAAATACATTTACAAATGATCGAAAATGACCGATATTAGTGTCGAATATATAATTTCTAAGGTCGCTGAGATGAACAGTGACACTTCTGATGCCATTTAAATCAGATTGAGCCCCGCAACGATTGTGGGAGAGGAGGATATTGATGCTAGTATACAAAATAATGTGTGCATGTGCGTCGTCAATTTTCATATAAAATGGAGTCATGTAGAGCAATCAAACTTTGTACACAGATTGATCATCAAATGTAATCGCATACGAAGCTGGTTTTTTCGAGTAGAAGCAATGCATAGTGATCCATACTGCCTGTGGGGCAGGCAACCCAATAATTTTCCCTGTCGTCCAGGTTACATATTAGTCCAGTCAATATAAGGTTTGACTCCCAACAAATTACAAGAAAAGCTTTTTCTAGTTTTTCTGGTAGAAAAGAAGCATTCTGAACAACATATCAAAAATTAGCAAATCTTAGACTACCATTTGGCATCCATTTTGGATTATGTTACTAAACACCTTTCTCGGAAAAAGCAATTATATCTTCTCACAGAATTAAGATAGAAACTTCGTTCTTGTGTCAAATTGATGGTAATAGATAATATAAATGAAGAAGGGTGGTACAGTCTTGTAATGATGCCGCCATATTTAAATATGACTTCCGTTCTTCCAAAAATTTCGTTACTTCGGTTCGTTATCTATCTTACTTGGCACATAACTATGAAGCCGTTCAAGTTTCCAAAAAATCATCCGAAATGGTCGTTATAGAGTAGAATGTCCTCTTTCTGTTGACATCAAAATCATTTCTGTATCTTAAAAGCTAAGCGAGTTAGACCATTTTATGTGGCGAGAGTATTGTCTTTTATAACACTGAACTCCGCCATGTAAGGCACCATGTTATTTGTTTCAATAATGTAATACTTTAATTTTATAAAGAGAAGTATCTGAATTATTCTTATAAATTAAAAAAATAACTACAATAATAATAATAATAATAATCGTAATGCATATCATAGGAGCATTACAAGGATGTAACTATAATAAAAATGGTGTAAATTTCACGAAAGTGTCTCATTACCAGCTGTCATATTTACAATATAATTGTCACAAAATATGTCATACAATAAATCAAAATAATTGGCATGCGTAACACTGGCATGTTTTTTTAAACATAAAAATACAACATGTAGTTTACAACGTATGTAATGTTATTCATTAACAATCACTTTTTGTTGTATTACTTTTCTCTTAATGTCTGTAAAAGAATTGTCTGCTAGGAATTGTAAATTCCTTTTACTTGTTCATATTATACTAATATAACAATCACCCTAAATTTCTTCATCACCCATAAGGGGTTTGTGATGTTTTCACAGTTGCCATTATAGTAAGAGCCATACGTTGTTGTGCAATCGAGACCATATTTCTTACACATACATTTAAGTATGATACATCCACATGAACAGCTGCTGTGAATTATTTTTAGAAGGCTGTCAGGAGCGAATTTATTATCCATCATTATTGGTATCAGTTAGTCCGCCTCATTAATCCAGTCTCACTTAGTAGGATCCATGTCTTGACTAAGACCCATCCATGTCATGACCTGAAAATAATTTCGTTATGAGTGATATTTTGTACCAGAAATTGTGGGTTGAAAGCGCTCGGGTGTTACAAATGAATTAGCATCCGACACTTCTTTGCAAATGTAGGTATTCCGCAACGATTCTAATGTGTCGGATTCTTTCCCATTGAACAAAGATAACACTGCCTTACCCCCGGTAGTTTTCTCACCGTCAGCTTTTGGATCTGTGTTTGCAGAACAGAAAATCCGTGCACATTCACGCAAAATACCATTTTTGTTAACTTTTTCAAAAACTGACTTTTTTCCCAATACCAAAAATTTGTGAAGTAGTAGCTATCTGATCCACTGAAGGTATGTGTAAATAACAGGCTTGTACACATATCTTTCCCCAGCAAGCTCTTCAAGGCAGTAATGTTGTAAACATGAGCTTTCCTTTTGTCTGATTGTAGATACAGACCCTTGTTATCTGTATAGCCATAATAGAGGAGCAATATTAGTGGAACCGTATCTTCACCGACGAGGGTAAGTGACAGCAACTGCAGCTTTTAAAATGTCAACATCTGCTTGCATTACTTGACATCCTTTCGATCTCAGGCGCACATTAATCATTTTTATCAATAATTGTTTGTTGCTTCCATTGGAGAGAAAGTCCTCCTTTTTCTCAGCAAATTTTGTTGCTTCCGTGACATTGACTACTATTGTTGTAGTTGTCTTCCTTCGCTCAACTACTGTCCTTTGGGATGGGTTTCCCATAGCCATCGAAAACAAAGTTGCTTTTTCCATATCGTTCTGCAACAAAACATGCATAATGATCTGCAATGAAGCTGTAAGTACTTCTTTGAGACCAGTTAAGCCTATGTAAGAGGGAACCTTCATCCGAAACATACTGTTCAGTATGGGGAAAAGACTGAAGCATTCGTAAGAGTAGCATGCTTTCTTATGTCTTCATGAAGTGCAGGTTTATCTGCCTTTCTAAGTTTGTGTTTAGCTCCAGACAGTGTAGATTAGCATACTTCATCACCTCATTTAAGTTTAAATCTCCACTCTGAGACACAACCAAGAACAGTTGAAACAAAAGAGCATCATCTATCGTTTTGTCTTCCGATACCTTAACAACCTTTGATGATACAAACGTGATTGCCTTAATGTTGCGTTTGTGTGCATAAGAAAATGTGGTCTGATTTTCCATTTGAGCAACAATGTCTTTACCAATACTGAAAAGCTCATGTACATTCACATCATTATCTGCATTTATTCCAGGTACAATATTATGCAATGCAACTTCCTCAGACAGTGAGGAATATAGTTCAAGCATACTACCTATTTTAGCCACATCCTCTTTATCACGAGCTATTCTTGCAGCAGTTGCTTCTTTGTGCTGTTCACAAGTAGTATATTGTATATCACAGAAGTTCTGCATGGCAAAGTTGTAAGACGAGAATACAGGAGAAGACATTGTCCAGGTTGCCCTTTCCTTCTCTGTTATTCCATTACCTCTCGTTAATCCTCTGTGGTTTTTAATGACCTCATTAGCGTCTGCTCAATAACCAGGTCACAACTAAGACCAGTACCGGTACAGAATTTGTTACTTCGTCTGATGACATGATATCCCTGCACGAACTTATGATTCACTTCAGGTTTAGTTACATCCAAACTTTCACGGTTTGAAGGTACAGGTAAGCAGAGTTCAGATAATTTTGGTGACCTGCAGCAGCAAATATGGGCAAACAAGTTGAAATAGCGTGTAGATGCATTGTCCATGATTCTGATCGATCGATATGAATTAGCTCCCTGACTACACCCAACATCTGCGTATAGTTCTACCAAAGTCTGCTTGTCTTTGACTCCTAAGAATATTGATACATTTTTTCATGCATAGCAGAAACTATACGCGCCATACAATCTGATTCAAGAATGTCCAACTCTAAGTCACCCTTTTCAGCTTGACAGTATAACTGTTCTAGCTTGGTAATGTGGCCCTCAAAACCCAGGTTCTGTTTCAATAAGTTTGTAAGGCACTGGTTGACCATAAGATGCCCACGTAATGCACGCTGTACTGCTTTTCCTCACATAGCATGTATGATTGTATTTTCACTGTAGACTGTTGCTAAGATCTTTCTGTCCACTGTCTTCCATTAACGTACCTATAGCACCCAATGGATTTATTACGATATGGAAACTTCAAAGTAACAATATAGCATCTTCCACTCGAACATTCTTTTCGGCTGAACTCACGATTTCAGAAGGTTTTCAAAACAATGGCTGATCAAAGGTAACAATAGCTGGCATTTTGTATTTCGCTGCTAGCTCATAAATGAAATTAAGAGTTGACAGAATGCATGTTTTGTTTCCAGGCTACATATCAATCATGGGTAGGAACTGCACAGATGATGACTTGGATGTATACATGAGGATGCCTAATACTGCACAAAAAATAGATCCTGTGATATATGTCATTATCAGTGGCGTATTTAAGGGGGGACTTCCGGGCTTAATCCCTCCGAAATCTTACTATAGTAAAGTAAACGAAATATCTTGCAGAATTTTCGCATTTCCAGGCAAAGCCCTACCCTTTAAAGTTAGCAAAGCCCCCGAAACAAAATCGTAAATACGCCACTGATTTTTATTATTATTTGTAGTTGTTTTCTTTAATTTATAAGAACAATTCAGATATTTCTCTTTATAAAATTAAAGTATTACATTATTTAAAGAAAACACATGTTGCCTTACATGGTGGAGTTCAGTGTTATAAAAGACAAAAACTAAGCGAGCTAGACCATTTTATGTGGCGAGTGTGTTAAGATACAGAAATGATTTTGATGTCAACGAAAAGAAGACTTTCTACTCTATAACGACCATTTCGGATGATTTTTTGGAAACTTTAACGGATTCATAGTTATGTGCCAAGTTAGATAGATAACGAACCGAAGTAACGAAATTTTTGGAAGAACGGAAGTCATATTTAAATGTGGCGGCATCATTACAAGACTGTACCACCGTTCCTCATTTACATTATCTATTACCATCAATTTGACACAAGAACGAAGTTCCTATCTTAATTCTGTGAGAAGAATTAAGTAATTGCTTTTTCCGAGAAAGGTGTTTAGTAACAAAATCCAAAATGGCGGCCAAATGGCAGTCTAAAATTTGCTAATTTTTGATATATTGTTCAGAATACTTTTTCTACCAGAAAAAAAAAAAAAAAAAGCTTGTCTTGCAATTTGTTGGGGGCACAGCCCTAGTTTTCCTTATGTTTACTGGACTATATCTTTCATATCTTACATATCGTTCAGGTTACAGAGATGGTAACATCGTAGGGCACACAGAACTCTAGCGACAGTGGTGAAAATGACTACTTTTAATACTTACGACACTCGTAAAATGAGATGTTTTCATTACAAGAACAGCGTGTAATCATTTCTATTCTCGATTTGTGTGGCGTGACACCGCTTGGAATTCATTACCAGTTGAGTGAAGCATGTGATGATGGTGTCATGGATGTGTCTAATGAGCAACAGTGTGCACAGATCCCACGGAAATGCCCATTTTGCAGGCGATGTGTTCCATATTCACTTGGCGATCCTCCAAAACAACTTTCTTCACTCGTTCGATCACGTCGTCAAACTGTTAGAACATGTGGCCTTGAACATAATATAGCAGATGTGGTTCCAGCATGACAGTGCACCAGTATATTTTGACAGGAATGTGCGGACCTATCTAAACGAAACATTCCCAGATCGTCGAATTGGGAAAAGGACCTGTGTTATGGCCACCTCGCTCATCCGATCTCACCCCTTTATTTCTTTTTCTGGGGGAGACGAAACGTATTCTGTGTGGAACACCGGTCACAACAACAGAAGAACGTGTTGTTCGAGCTAATATTGCTGCGGCAGTCATATCCGAAATGCCAGGTATGTTTAACCACACCTGGTAAAATTTCTTCGCCGATGTCATCTTTAAAATGCGGTCACCGGCAAACAATATCAGCACCGTCTCCAGTCATTCTTCACAGCTACCTCGTGGACACATACTGCAGTGCACAAATACTGTATAAAGGGCCTCTGAGTATTTCAGAGTTTTCCTACTTTGTACGAAACAGAGTAAGTCCGTAGTTTGAAACAGTATTTCTTTGTATCATTATGCAACACGCGCAACAGCTTGTATTTCGTCCAGTTTCATTGCTTGTGTGCACGGAATTACCATCTTCCATGGAATTACATACTGCAAGAAGGAAATCCTTTCATGCCGCTCACTTATGCCCAAATTGTATTCATGTAATTTGTGGAAATTCCTGTTGTCAGGTGGAGAATCGTTTGTACACTCGTTCATGACATGTGATTTTTGCATTTCTGGATGTTCTTTACATACCACCTGACGTCTGACTGTCCTATGCACAGTCGTTTTAAACCTAATCTATATCAAAGTTCTTTTCTTTTTTCTTTCTTCTTTTTTTTTTTTTTCATTCTCATACACTTTTAACTTGGAAAGAAAGTCGTTCATTTTCCTTCGTCACCCAGCCTAGAAGGTGAAACTGTAATACGTTAAGGGACTCAGTTTCATTTAAATTCTTCCTCCGAGAGTTTATTCTGTACTGAGACAAAGTAGATCAATCACACATGTGTATCTCTCTTCCTTTCCAATTTTAAGTGTTCTTCGAACTTGAACGATGCATTACTACTTTCGATTGTTGAAATCTTGTACTTGATTGTTGTTCACTTTCCTAATTCAACTTTGATAAAAAATACTCGAGGGGATACTCCAGTTTCTTTGCGGATCTAGAGACCTGCACGGGCCGAATTATTCGGCCCGAGCCCAATCCAGCCCGAAAGTACCTAGCCCGGCCCAGCCCGGGCCCGAAAAGTTTTGGAGATTTTCGGCCCGAGCCAGATAAATTTTTAAAAAAATTAGTATTAAACTTGACCTAACCCGAAGAAACATTTTCTAAACTCTGGTTCACAACCTGACGCTTGCCTCCCGAATGGTACCATTGCCTCCTAGAACTTTGCCTGTCATCGAGAGAACAAAAACTCCATTTCCTGTAACAAAATCCTAAGTTAATTGATTTTTAGCATAATGATGGCAATATTCTTTAGCGACAGGCAAAAGTTTTCCACCCCCTCGTGTCATATTTTGGGTTCAGTGAAGGTCAAGGTCAGAGCTCAATTTACCGCGCAATGCCTGCAATCCTCTATAGTGAAAGTGGAGCCGCTAAGCAACACAAATTGTAAATAGCCATTGCATTCTTTGTAACATTTTTCACGGGCACACTTCTTCAACGTTTGGCTTTATTTCAATTATCGTTTAACGAAAGTCAATAATTATTAAAGAATTGCAATTAATCGGCCCCAGCCCGGCCCGACCTGAAGAGAAATCAGTGTCGGCCCGCCCAAGCCCGGCCCAAAGAAATAACAGAGTCGGCTCGCCCAAGCCCGGCGCGTGCAAGTTTCTATGCGGATCATCCTTATGCCGCCCCTGCACTACATCCACTGTACATTAATGAAAAAAAAAATGAAATGAAATCTTTGAGTTTTACGTCCCACGGTTATGCCGGTTAGGCTAAAGGGGACGGTGATGATGAGAGATGAGTGAAATGGTGGAATGAAGAAAGTGGGAGGAAACGGGAGAACCCCGAGAAAACCCACGAGCACGGTGTTTGTCCACCACAAATTTCACTTGGCGGGGGCTGGGATCGAACCCGGGACTCTAAGCACCAGAGGTGAACGCTCTACCACTGAGCCACCGCGCCCCCTGCACATTAATGGAATATACGGCTAAAAATAACTGACAATCCCTTTTACCCGACATTTTATTTTCGAGTTATGACGTCCGAAGACCATCGTTAGATCCTTACGAAGTTTACATGGGACTACAAGGAAAAACAACCCTTTCAAAAAATCAAAATCAGTGTACCTATGTCGAAGATATATATATATATATATATACCATGTATGCAAATAAACGCAAATTAAGAGCGAAGCGATCGGCCTTTATTTATTATTTATGTTTGTTCAATCTAACGTTAAATAAATAAATAAATAATAAGATAACCCTACAACATGCTTTCATATCTGGAACTGAGCCACAGACCCACCACACCACAAGATCAGTTTACAATTTAATCACGGCATTCAACGAACAAAAAGACATTTTAACCATTTTGCACTTCTTACTTGTTCGTTAGACCACTCGTGAAGCATACATCACATATAGGATATTTCAAACTGCGAAAGTAACATTTCTACTTTGACGTGTTTATTCCTTGATCGTTTCTCCAATCAACGTTATGCTGACCTCATGGAGGAAAATTTCCAAATGTGCGAGAAGGGAGTTCGTCGCTCTCTGCACATACGTTTCGATTTAAGAATGCACAACTGGAAACATCAACGCCTCGAAATTCTCTTAAGCATGTTCCGCCAGTACGGATGACTAATATTTCAAAAGTAAGAACAAGTTTCCATTATTATTATTATTATTATTATTATTATTATTAGGCACTACAAAGCAACACATGCCATTTAAATGCCTCAAAAGGTATTAAAAGATATTTATTACGATTTAAAACATTTCCTTTATTGGTCAGGAATAAAAATAGCACTTCTTTTCTTCCCTTACAACTCTAATCAAGACGTATGTGCGCCTAGAAGTCTCGCAATCAATTTCAAAAACCTCAAAACTTCGTTTTTAACAAACTCAAGAAATATAGGGTCGAAAAACGTATTTCCCCACCTCGATTTTATTTTCCAAGCAACTTACAAATAAATTTATCAAAGTTTTGAATACGGTTTCTACATAGAATTGTGTCTTATACTGTAAGAACACTGAACGTAATTCGATTCAATGCAAAACTCCACAGCTCCAAAGCTATTCACAATAGAGCAAGTAGGCGCCAGATATGCGAGACTGTCACAACGAATGAAAAACCGTATCACAATATAGAACTTCGCTGCTAATAGTCAATTAGTTCAATACTTCATCATCTCAGCTGGTGATGCTATAATAGAGGAACATTGGTAACTATGGTATCGACCAGTTTCATGAAGGCCGAAAAACATTGCAGAAGTACTTATTTCCATGTTATGCGGAAACTACCTAGGTACATAAAATAATTTCCTAAATACGAAGAGCTTGCATTAATCCGACTTAATAACTTACCAATTTAAAAGGGTGGTTCTGTAACGTAGTTTTGGTACCTTCCCAATTTATATTTTAAAAATCGTGGATTATTCCTGTATATGAATGAGAACGATCGAGTAAAAATTTTAGTTATTTTAATACGGAATCTGCATTCTTACTAATGTCCACGAGAAATTTGGCAACATTCGCAAGTCGCGATGCTTGATGTTACTCTCCGTTCGCGTGTTCTGGGTTGGGTCTTTTTCGCGTTAGCCTGACTCAAAGAACAGCCCTTTAAACGCCTGTCCTTGCGCACAATGTAATCACACTTTTAATGTGACAAAAATGTATTTTCTTCCTACCTCCTTGCGGAAAGGAGGGTGAAATCGCTCAGCTTTGTGCTAGTTTGGAAATCCCAGGAAACAATGAAACAGAAAGGAAAGCCCTAATTGTTGCAGTACATCTTTTAAGCATACATTGGGGCGTTCATATACAATTATGAAGGGGAAAAATACTTTATTAATGTATATTACAATTTCAGTATTTAACACTCTGACCGAAGCATTTCTTTTTTTTAAAGTGACCTTGCTAACACTGTTTACATTGCTGCCACCATCTTTCGCGTATCTTCGTTCCAAACCTTTCCGCTAATTTTAAGCGTTGTGCTAATCAGTTAATAGTTGATTGGTTTAAGGTAAACATTAAGTTTTAAAACACGCGATAGGGCGGTGTTTCCAATAATGTATTTGTGTATGTTATTGCACTCCACTAACTACTATAGACGAGTCATCAACAAGCAAATTGACTAACAAAAGAATCGAAGGAAGTACGAGTACAGTATTTGTAGATTTTTTTTTATTAATGTCAATTTACTTTAAAGTAATATTTGTCGTAAAAATGTTTTAAATAAGTAAAACAGTCAGGAAAATATGTAACAACAGCATAAATGCTGTTACTGAGTATTTGTTAAAGCTATGACGATGTTTAAAATACAACAGAACGTCTGACAGATTGAATGTTTGTTATTATGTAGTATTTAAAGCATGTTTCAGTTTAACAGTTAGTAACACGTGATATGTTAACTTGATTTTGGTAAGCATTTAGATAATAAATTAATATTCTTGAACTACATTTTAAACTGAATTTACCTCCGAAATGTTACTATGGAAGCAAGCCTGTGAAACCACAGACAAATATGTAGCCAGTGGCAGATTCAACGGGGGGGGGGGGGCTATAGCCCCCCTTGACACTCAGGTTTACACGGGATAAAATGGCCTTCAATCCTGCTTTACACAGGATAAAACAGCAAACTATGGTTTAGCCACTCCCTTGGTCATATATTGAATCCGCCACTGTATGTAGGTGTTAACAATACCAATAATTAGAGACGAAACTGCACCTGTGCAGTTTCAGCCACCCATGAGGCTAGTTGTAGGCAAACGCAAATGGCGACTCGTTTGGAAAACTGGTCGCGTTAAGAAGTCCGCTCAGTTATTCGATTTCTGTGGGCGAAACATGTAACCACGGCTGAAATTCACCGGCAGCTGGTAGAAGTTTACAGCCAGGTCTTCTCATCGAGGGCGTCATCTTCCTTCACGACAACGCGCGAGTGCATTCAGACCAGACGATCACCACATTGCTGATGCAGTTTCGCTGGGATATCATCGACCACCCTCCGTACAGCACGGACAAGACTCCAAGCGACTTTTTCCTGTTCCCGCACTTGACGGAGCACCTAGCAGGCCCGTTGTTTCACTTCAGCCGAGGAGGTGAAACACTTCGTGACAACATAGCTGAACACGCACGGACAGGGTTTTCACCAGGAGGGAATCTTCAAACTCACCCCACGATGCGGCAAGTGCCTCAACCGATATGGCGACTATGTAGAAAAATAACCTAATGTATATACTATCTGTTGGATGTATTGTTTGTATGAAATAATGCAATACACGTTTCACTGCAGGCTTTGTAACATTACTTTCTGATCACCTCTCGTGGTTCAAATCAACGCTTCCCAGTTTAAAACTATATTGTCATAAAATCAAAAACAGTAAAGGATAGCGAGTAATGGCTTTTTGATAATGGATTCAGCATTCGCGGAACTGATTCTATCTTTGGTCTCATTAATCCCATTGATCTCAATTATAGATGTACTACTTCAAATGTGAGTATTGAATAAGCATCGTTTGAGTCTACCGTAGTTTCACGCTGTGAAACGAACCCACTTGTTTTCTTCCCTTCTTCACAATTAGAACTTAACTGGAGTAACAGTATAGGCTTTTTGTTTCAAGAAACATTTTTATTGGTTTCAAGAATACACAGGAACAGAATTTCAACCAAGAATGACTAATTCTGTTCTGAAACACGACTACGTGGGAAGCCTCACAGATGAATGATATAGCGCCAATTGTGATGCGAGGCGTTATAGTTCAAACCCAGGCAATGCCTCATTTAGTCTGAAGAGTATAAACCGCAGGACATTAAGAATTCATTTGTCTCTCGTTTATGTTTTGTTTGTAGAAGTCGTGTGTTATGTGCTTTCGAAGAACGTAAGGATTTTTTAACTTTGTTCAAAATGCGCAAGAAAGATACCTTGCGTTCGAAAGTTACGAATAGTTTGCTTTGACTGCTGTATGTGTACTGTTAAGTAGTTTATCAGATACATAAGAGTACAGTGTGTATCAAAAAGAATCATCTTGTTTTAAACAATAATATCTATTCTGTCTTTTAGAGATTTGAGTGAACAACGTACTGTTGGAAAGAGGAACATCTCTAGTTGTATATGGTTTCCGCTAGGTAGCAGCAGTGTGCTTGAGTGAACGCCCACTACGATTCTGGTTAAAATGGCATCTGGACAACAGAAAGCGTTTTGTGTACTACGTCTTGCGGAGTGCAAGTCAGTGATAACTGTTCAGCGTGACTTTCGTACTAAGTATGGTGTGGATCCTTCTACTGCACAGAGCATTAGACGATGGCATGAACAATTCCGAACAACAGGCTATTTGTGTAAGGGAAAATCACAGGGACATCCTCGAGTGCTCGACGCAGACGTGGAGCGCGTCCGTCAATGTTTTACACGCAGTCCGCAGAAATCCGTTCGTCGTGCAGCTCGACAGCTCAACATGCCCTCGATGTCCGTCTGGTGTGTGTTGCGTCGTCGTTTACACATGAAACCATACAGAATTCAGCTACTGCAAGCTCTTTGTGAAGGTGACAAAGAATGACGTATGGAGTTTGTAATTTCATTCTTGGCAAGATCGCAGAGGACGACAGTTTTGTTCAACGCTTTGTGTTCAGTGACGAGGCAACATGCCATTTGAATGGAAATGTGAACAGCCATAATGTGCGAATATGGGGAACGGAACACCCACATGAAATTGTACAACATGAGAGGCAACAACATTGTACTCGCCAAAAGTTAATGTGTTCTGTGCAATTTCCCGAAAAAGGTGTACGGTCCATTTTTCTTTGCCGAGAACACTGTGACGGGGATAACCTACCTTGATATGTTTGAGTACTATCTTTTCCCACAGTTGGAGACTGATTCGAATAATTTCATCTACCAACAGGATGCGGCACCGCCACACTGGCATGGGAAAGTGCGGGGATTTTTAAATCGAACGATTCCACAACGATGGATCGGTCGCACTGGACCAAATGATGCAGCGTTACATTACTAGCCTCCAAGGTTACCTGACCTTACTGTATATGATTATTTCTTGTGGGGGTTTATAAAAGACTCAGTTTATGTGCTTCCGTTACCAAACACATTGAATGAACTGCGACATCGCATAACGGCAGCTGAGGAAGCTGTAACTGAACACGTGCTAGCTGCAGTTTGGGACGAATTTGAATACAGCATGGACATATACCGTGCATCTCACGGGGGGCACATTGAACACCTATGAACAGGTGCAATAAATACTTTTTGAGTTTCACTGTCATGTAAAACAAAAACTATTTGGATATGTTTATTAGTTTCAGAAATACAGACTTGGCAAAGTGAATGAATCTTTTTGATACACCCTGTATTTCCAAAAGTATCCAACCTGAAAATGGCATAGTTTGCCATTGAGAAGAAACAGTGTTATCAATTTCAACCGGCTAGCTGCGTCTGTCTGCTGCAAGCAATCATTCGAATTAGTCGCTATGTATTGGGAGATACAGACAAAATCACGCGGCCGAAACATCGCCGCCCAAAACCTCGTGGGCCAAAATCTCTCCCGATCAAAAGCTTGCCTGCGGGATGAAACCTCTCCTTAAAATGTACCCAGGAGTTACTTAATATGTAATTCCATATTACAAATAATAATAAGCAGAAGGGGTAAACATCGTGTACGTGGGTTTTCTCGTTTCCTCCCACTTTCTTCATTCCACCATTTCCTCCACCTTGATCATCTAACAAGTAAAGGGCCCAAATGGATGAGACATAGTGCGCCTGCTAGAGGATGTGAAAATACGTGTATGTGCAAAGTTACAACAGCTGAGCGCCATAAGAAACGAAGGGGTTAGAGGTCAAAGTTGGTGGGAGAAGGGATATGCTATATTAATGAAATACGTCAAATAAACAGTTGAGTCGTGCAAATAGTGAAATATAGACAATTCAAACGGTGGTAGTTTCACCTATTAGCAAAAGAAGAATGGGCAGAGTAGATCACGAACTATAAAAAAGACTAGCCATCGGCCAGTTCCGATTTCGCACTCGGGGGCCTGAGTTTGCTTCCGTTTTTCGCACGGCAACAGCACGTTTGTGACATTTTTGTGAAAACTTTAAACCCCTTAGATTATGCATTTCAATCGAAGTAAAATGATAAAAACCCATGTACGCCTAAATGCTGTATTTAAAAATTTATTTCAAATGGTTCAATAGTTTCCCCGTCATAATGAGGCTGACAACCTCGAAGTAATTTTTATATATTGAAAAAAAAAAAAAATAGAAATTGACCCATTTCTCTCGTTAAAACCGAAATTTCAGGAAATACTGTAGCATATGCTTACTTGTTTTGAATAAGGTATTTATATACCAAGTCTTATATTCTGCATCTAATTTTAAGGGATTTCCAGATATAAGAACATCTTATAACAACTGGAATCCCCTACCCTTTTTTGATTTTTTTTCTTTCCTTCTAAGGCAAAAATCATAAAACGCTGAAACAAGTCTTTAATTATTTAAATACAAAGTCTAAATACTAAATTTAATCTGTCTAACCTCAAGGGATTTCGACATATGTCGACCTTATTTTAACAATTGCAACCTACACTCTTTTCTTCCTTTGTAGCGGAAATATCGAAAAACGATTAAACAAATCTAATAATTTTAAAAGGAAAATAAAATATACAAAATTTCGTGTCTCAGCCCTTCAGAGATATGGATATTTTACTATACTTAATGCCACCTCAATCTCCCCATTCCTGATCGAATTTTCTAAACATTTTCCATATTGAAAATATTCAACATGTATTCGTGAAACAAATCCGACCGAAGCACTAAATATATTAACACTTACGCAGCAGTTTTGGTAATGTTAGTTTTGGCTTATTAATACATGTTCCAAAAAGCAGTTCTTAGTGGTACCTTAAGTCACAAATTCTATCCATTATCAAAGTTTCAAGTTTAAGAGTTTGGCCTGGGAGTTCACCAGTTACTCACTTACTCAGGACTACTTTTATACATACAAATAATTATCCTTGTTGTACTATATAGTTTCGAAACATGGTCGCTTACTATGAGTGAGGAACGCAAACTGAAGGCATCTGAAAATAAAATCCTGAAGCGAATATTCGGACGCAAAGGGGGGGGGGGGGATATGGATGGCGGAAACTTCATAACGAGATCCATACAATTTATACAGTTTACCCAACATTGTCTAGGAAGCTGATGTGGACAAATTATGTAGCCAGAACGGAATAAAATAGAAACGGTTTCATAACATTAACTGGAAATCTAATGAAAAAAAAAAAAAAAAAAATCAGAAAGACCTACGCAGATGGAAGGCCAATATTAAGATGGATCTCGCACAAATTGATGTAAAGAGTAGAAACTGGATTTAGTTAATTAACGACGTAAGTAAATGGAGAGCTTTTCTGAATGCAGCATTCCACCTTCAGATTTCATAGACCATAGAGTTAGTTAATACTTTGCACTGGTTTTCCATTCGAAGAAACTAATATGCTCGATCCTTCTGCATACCCACAAGGTGGAATCCCCTACTACAACTCTGCTGCTCTTGTTTCGTGCCCTATTTTTGCTGCACCCAGAGAACAGTATTCTACGTGGGAAGATAAAACCCAAATCTGTCGCGACTTACTCACAAGACAAAGACGAGACGAGACGAGAAATAAGGTTCTCAAAGTAATCAGAGTAAAATAAATTTTAAAAAAAATATAAATAAATAAATAAATAAAAAAAAAAGCTCGAGGCAGTTATGCCCTAAAATTCATTTTAAACTTTTCAACTGTTTTCCCGTAATTCGATCACAAACACACAACATCGCTTTCAATGTAAACAAAGAGACAGTAGAAAATTTCCCTGACTTAAAACGAAAATTTTCAAAACCGCTGGAACATTTCCCCACTTATTTTTAATAAAGAGTTTCATCTTCCTAACCTTGCGGCCTCGTAACACATTGTATTTTTTATTTTACATTAAATTTGAGTAATGTGTCAATGGTAGAGCGCTTACCTTTAGTGCATGGGGTCCCTGGCTCGATTCCCGGTCAAGTAAGTTCCTAGTGGACAGACAACATGTACCTTGGTTTTCTTGGGGTATTCGTTTCCTCCCACATTCTCACCCCACCAATTCTTCCATATCATTCACTTCGTCTTAATCATCCGTCTCCCATAGCCTGACAGCCATAAACATGGAATGTAATACTAAAGGATTTTGAGTAAAGCACATTTGAATCAAAGTAAGATGATAAAAATTAAGCTGAAAGCAGACTGCTTCATTTCAACCTGTTCATTCACTTCATTTCAAACTGTTTAACCGTTTTCCGATCAGAAATAACAGGCAACATCGCTTTCAAATTATAGAAAACGCTCTGCTTTCCCGCCTACAACGGAAATTTTCAAAAGCACGAGGACACAGAACAACTTACTGTTAACCTTTAGACGACGGAGGGATTTAAATGCCGCAGCCCCTTTTATACGGCGCCATTTAAAGCGTTTTCGTAAGAGTTTACAAACAAGTCCATATCTTCACCCCTATTTATCCTAGGATCATGATTCATACCTCATTCTCTTCAGAATGGAGCTGGCTTTCAAATGGTACTACTTGCATGCTCGTATCATATACCAGGAGAGGGGAAAATGATTTTAAATATAAAATTTCGTAGGGGGGGGATTTTTTCCACACTTTGGGCCCCTCTGGAACGGCCCTGTGTGAACGTAGAGATCTCAAAAAAATCTGGTAAATAGTACTTGGTAAACTAAATGTGTGTGCTAAATTTCAAGTTTATATCTTGAATACTAAGGGCGGGAGAAATTTTATCAAGAATTCCCACAATGCCCCAAATTACCGCAAAACACCATGATCTCAGGTAAAAAATTTCCTGAGACATCTCTATTTACCCTAGAACTACAATCTGCCAATCATTCTCTTCAGAATAGAACTGCCTTTCAGGCGGTACCATTCACATGTCTCCATCATGTATCTAAGACGGGAAAATCCCGAAAAAAGGAATTTTTTGGTGTAAATATCCCTTTTTTCAACTTTTAGCCCCTCTGGCTCCCCCCTGTTTTAACGCAGAAATCTGAAAAAAAAAATTCTGTTAAATACTACTCGGTGGACTGAATGTTTGTGCACAATTTCTATCTTCTAGGTGCAAAAATAGGCCAGCAAAAAATTATATATACCGACAACGTCCCATATTCCCCTATACAGAAGTATATTTTGATAAAAATTCCCTGACACATCCCTAATTACCCTAGGGTCATGTTTCGCCCATCATTCTCTTCAGAATAGAAATGCCTTTCAGACGGTATGACTCACGTGTCTCCTTCATGTATCTAAGGCGGGAAAATCCCGAAGAAATGGATTTTTGGGGTCTAAATATCCCTTTTTTTAACTTTTAGCCCCTCTGGACCCCCCTGTTTTAACGCAGAGATCTGAAAAAAAAATCTGATAAATACTACTAGGTGGACTGAATGTTTGTGCACAATTTCAATCTTCTAGGTGCAAAAGTAAGCCTGCCAAAAAATATATATACTGACAATGTACCATATTCCCGTATACAGAGGGATATTTTTGAAAATTCCCTGAGACATCCCTAATTACCCTAGAATCATGGTTTGCACATCATTTTCTTCAGAATAGAACTGCCTTTCAGGCGGTACCATTCACATGTCTCCACCATGTATCTAAGACGGGAAAATCCCGAAGAAAAGGATTTTTTGATAAAAATATCCCTTTTTTCAACTTTTTCCCTCTCTGGATCCCCCCCTGTTTTAACGCAGAAATCTAAAAAAATCTGTTAAATACTACTCGGTGGAGTGAATGTTTGTGCAAAATTTCAATCTTCTACGTTGAAAAATAAGCCCGCCAAAAAATAATGAACATAGGCTTAATAAAAGAAAATATATATATTTAAGAATTATGACGTCATCACCTCCTATGTCTCGACGCAGGAAGGTGTGAAACCATACGTAAGGTCTTCTACAATGCCTCTGGACTTGAAAAACAAAAATAACCCGGACGAAAAAGCTCAAATAGGAGAGTTATAACGCAATGTACCATGAAACACCCAAAGGGATAGAGTGTGGACTGTCTGGACAGAAACACTCACACACACACACAAACGCATTCACGCACACACATTTTCCCTTATCTCATCAACATCATTGGTAATAAACACCTCGAAGTGTAAGCTGAGTTCCTCACAAGAGAAACAATCTCCTCGTGCCAGCAGAAATAATTGATAAGCAAGCGGTCACAAAAGTCAACGTGAAGAAATGAAAAAAAAAAAAAAAAAAAAGGGAGGAAAAGTAACCAATTTTTTGGTTTGTTTGGGTTACAACTGGTGAACCATTTTTCTGCCACGTGTTCCTTTGATCGTTTTAGAACACACAAATGCTAGCAGCGGAAGGTTTGATGCAGGATAGCCAGTGCTACATTAGTTATTGGTCTGAATAACTTTTTTGGTCGAAAAGGACCAAATCGTATATTCAGCCAAAATCGCTATTGGTCGAAAACGACCAACTTCGTCGTGTAAAGGTTAATGGGCAGTTTATATACCAAGTTGCATTTTCTTAACTTGACAAGATTGTGTGATACTCAATTTGTCCCATAATTTTGACCCTGCGCATTCTCCCATTAGAATATGCATTTTAATCAAAGTAATATGATTAAAAACCTAGTTTGAAGTACGTGATACTACATTCAAAAATTCATTCTGAACGTTTTAGCCGTTTTCCCGTGATGCGAGCATAAACAAGTTTCTTTTCATTTTTATTTAATAGATTACAGTTGAACATTGATACAGCGAATTTGATCGAGCGCAAACAGAATTCGTTATCGATGTTCCCCATTATTTCCAGTAGTATTCTGTTCTGGTGATATATACAATTATGCTCAATATATATTTTAAGCCAATTCTGAAACTAGGCATGTTCTAAGAAGCACGATTAAAGAAAGTAATAATAATCACATTAAGATTACTATTTTAATCCAAGGTTTGAAGTATACAAAATGAGTTTTTAAAAAATCCAACCACCCTGTACGATGCACGATAATTATAACAGGAATAACGTAAATATTCCTATTATATCAGTCTTTTCCTCAGAAGTTATGATTTTGCCATTTCAAAATGTACAAGGAAGAAATGAACCATCCTGTTTCATAAGAAAACGTCGGGAATTATTTCATGTTACGATTCAGAAAATAATAGTTCGTTAATTAGAGTTTAGCATCTCTTTCAGCAGTAGGCCTGTTTGAAAAGTGAACTCACAACTCAACACTGGATCTGAACCACGTGTGATCCTAATGAGGATTGAACCCTGGTTTCTCGCGCTAGAGAGAATACTAGAATATTGAAGATACAGGCGAAACTCTGAAGGCGAAAACTTGTGGAACAAGGTACACGAACTCATTCTCCTTATCTGGAACAAGGAAGAATTGCCACAAGAGTGGAAAGAAACAATCATTGTTCCAATTCACAAGAAAGGCGACAAAACTGACTGTAATAGTGATCGAGGCATTTCTCTTCTGTCAACATCGTATAAAATCCTTTCAAATAATCTATTAGCAAGATTGACTCCATACACAGATGAAATTATTGAAGATTATCAGTGCGGATTTAGACGAAATCGACCGACTATCGACCAAATATTTACCATTCACCAATTACTAGAAAAGAAGTGGGAATATAATACCCCGGTACGTCAACTATTTATTGATTTTTAGAAAGGCTTACGACTCGGTTAGGACAGAAACATTATACAACATTTTTACAGAATTTGGAATACCGAAGAAGCTAATTATATTAATTGAGGCATGTTTAAATGAAGCCCAAAAGCCCGGGTAGAAAAATTTTTGTCCACGATCTTTCACGTCAACAATGGCCTGAAACAAGGAGATGCGTTGTCACCATTATTATTCAACTTTGTCCTGGAATACGCTATAAGGAAAATCAAAAATAGCAACCAGGGCCTAGAATTGAACGGTATTCCCCACCAGGTTATGGCGTACGTTGATCATGTAAATTTAAAAGGGATAGAAAGAAATGCAGAGAAAACTAAATACATGGAAGTGGGTGCGTTAAAATATTAAATAACACTTTGGATAAAGTGGATACTTTCAAGTAGCCTATCTAGGATCAATATTAACAGACGAAAATCATATTCACGAAGAAATTAAATGTCGACTACAAGCGGGGAATTCATGTTATTATTCAGTTCAAAATCTCTTGTCGTCGCGAATTCTGTCGAGGAATTTGAAGCTTAAAATATATAAAACGATAATCATGCCTGTTGTTCTATATGGTTGCGAAACATGGTCGCTTACTCAGGGAAGAACATGGACAAAGTATTTAAGAACAAAATCCTGAGACGAATATTCGGACCCAAGAGGAACGGAAATGGGAAATGGCGGAAACTTCATAATTTATACCGTTTACCAAATATTTTTAGGGTCATCACGTCTAGGAGGCTTAGATGGGGAGGTCATGTAACTAGGATGGAAGAAAGTAGAAACGCTTTCAAAGTCTGAATTGGAAGACCAATCGGAAAACGATCATTAGGAAGATCTAGGCGCAGATGGAAGGACAATATTGACAATATTACGATGGATCTCGCAGAAATAGGAATACAAAGTAGAAACTGGATCCATTTGGCTAAGGATAGAAGTCATTGGAGAGCTTTTGTGAACGTGGCATTGAATCTCCGGGTTCCATAGGCCATAGAGAGAGAGAGAGAGTAGTTAGAGAAGATACATAATACCATGTTCTCAGCTATGCTATTTTAAATTTACAACTCTTACGATGTTGATTCCTAATTGAATGAAAAAAAAAAAAACTTGTAAAGAGTTATTAAAAGAAATGTTCTCCCGTCTGCAAGTAGGTGAGAGAGAGAGAGAGAAAGGTATGATTACTCAAGGAACTGAACAAACGAACACAAAAAAATGTTCAGCCAAACCATTTGACTATGTTATACGTTACTTCAAATTTATATTCTGTGATTTGGTTTTGTGTTCCACAGTCAAATACGACTAAATTTACGGCAAATAATTGGAAACCACATCAATTGCAACGTATAAACACATTTTTCGCGTTAAGTCACACTTTCTTCTACGTCACAGTAACTAATGTAAAAAAGGCTGAATATGGGAAATTATAGGGGTTGCTAGTTTATTAATAATAATTTAAAAAAGTAAAAACAGAATTGCAACAACGATTACCTGAATAATAAAATATGATAATCTTTCTAACCAATTTCAATCTATACTAAGTGTGATAAGCATGATCTGTGGAGAAGAAAAGTGACGTTGGATGACGAGGAACTGGAGTAGGACCATGAATTGAGACAAAGAATTACGAACTTGTTTCCTCCAATTGTTCCAGATTTGGTATTATCAGTTTATTTCGACCATTTTCAAACTCATATATGAACAGTTTTTTTTTTAAAATTTTTATTTTATTTATTCCCACATGCAGTATGTAATGAAATAATACACACAGCAAGCTGTCTGATATATGGCACTCACTGCACAATAAGCCTTAGAGTGGAGGATTTTTTTTTTTTTCGTTAATTGCACAGCAAAGACTTGTTTCAGTATTCCATAAACTTACCAACTGCATGAAAAGTTACGTGTAAGTTGGATTGCATGTGTCCAGGCGTATGTAATACCAGTAAAAGTATCCTAATGAAGTTATGGCAGTCACGGGTTCAAGTACTTTTGTAGCTGATTATAGGCCTACATAACTATCCATTGTTGTTAAGATCTCTGTTGGAATAAAACGGGCACTGCATCATTTACGTTTACTGCCGCCAGTAGCGACGCCATGTGGCGTAGCTATAGTGTTTGCTTCCACCGAAGTCGACGGAGATATTCTCACTGCTTCGCCAACTGATACACAAAAAGATAATATTAATTTATGAAACTATAAAAAGGGTGGCCCGGTGGTTAACCGCTCACCTCTTGTGCGACGGTCTTAAGTTCGATTCCAGACCACACGAGCTGGTAGTGGACATCATTATGTTCGAGGGCTTTCTCGGCATTTTTCTATTTCCTTACACATTGTCATTCCACCAATTATACCACTTACTTTCAATAATCATCTCTCTTCTATTGCCTAAAGGCATAACACAGACCTAACATTTGCAATTTCACTGAATATTATGTTCATGAAACGCATAGAAAGTTTAGAGTGTCGCAGACAGCCTATATAAAATTGACACTTGCACTTTAACGAAAATATCTTGGAAGGGATTCTCAGGTGACAAAACCAAAAATGCTATAGTCAACAACACTTAACGTAACTATAAAGTAATGGATCCTATTACAACCTCATTTGATTACAGCAGTCCAGGCTTCTAATTTTCAAGCAGAATTCCATTCTGACCTATGTACCCAAGCATCATAGCACGACGTGGAAAAAGCGTTAATCTGGAACCCAAACGAATATAAGTGAACAACGAAATATACAATAACTGTATCACTTTTATTTCACATCTTCGTAACAAAGTATTGGTAGTATTGCCATAAACGTACGAGTAACTGGAGCTGAGACTGCTGATTCAGCGCTGAACCTCTTTGTTTCAAAACAAAGGCATGAATGAATGCAGGTCAGTAACAAAAGCACTCAAGCAGAAAAAGCCTATGCACGATCTGTGAACAATTCCCTTGAGTGCTTTAGAAAATCTTTAATTAAAAACCTACAATAAGTAAGATAAATAAGTTCATACAGAACAACAATTCTAAACGTGTATTCAGGTTACTTTGAAAATGTGTAAAGGGTCAATTCACTGTCTAACAAGCAGACGAAACAGCGCCATTTGTTTCCCTTTGTTTCGTAAATTTCTCATGTCAAAACACGTTCAGACGTCTACTCCTTATTAACACTGCTAATAACATTACCCACAAAAACATACACGGCAGATGTAATATTATGTTCAAAAATATGAAATCACTGTAGCAAAGTCGATATATCTTCTTGAAACTTATGACAACCCAGAAGCATGCAATTTTTTAGTTAAAATATGCTGCAAGCAGTCACTTGTTGTTGAGTTAAAAGTTTTAAATTTGTGCATTTTAAATCCGAAATGAGTACTTACCATCTACTGATCTCCTTGCCTGGCCGAAACCAACGGATCCTGAACCCATGCACGGCCTCTTCCATCCTCTCCAATTGTTACACAATGACTCGGGTTCACTGCTCCAGCTGCACAAGGAATCTTCCTCGAATCTGTCAGAATCTTCAAATGAAAACCTATCGCCATCCTCCCATTCCAACATTGGGCCGGGGTCGTCCCCGACCGGGCTTGTCGCCAGGTTACCCGCCAGTTTCCCAGGAAACACGACGAACACTTCTACTACCTTGACCCACACAGACGATGGGTCACTGGCAGTCGCGAGCTAACAGCTTTCAACCCCCCCTCCCCCCAGCAGGAAGCAATACAAGTTTGCTTCGAAGTTCCAATGCACGGATAATTACGGCACAACCATTATTCTATATTGTTTCTAATGTTACTTGCTTTCTTCCACGATATTAAGTTTCTTCAATGCAAGTTATTTTTCTTCCTTTCTGGAGCCTTTCTTTTGCAGCACACGGTCCACAACCAACCCTCTCGATAACAACAAATATGGACGACAAAGTCTCAAGATTGAAGTTCAGAGTTCGAAGGGACCGGAAGTTGAGCAGTAACCTACGTACTTCCTTTCTGCCATTGCGCATAGTGGAGGAGGTGCAAGCGATATAGATTAACTAAGGCGAAGTATCTTAAAGGTATTTTGTCATCATAGTAGGATAATAATTAGTAGTAATTATATTTCATAAAAAAGAAACATATTCGATGGATTTATAAGTATTTTATTCGTGGTTTGCAAAGGATTGATATAAAATAGTGGTTATTGCCAACAGGGTTGTTTTTACGTATGACACACAAGGTGTTTTTGTTTATTATTTAATATTAACATATTACAATTATATTGTAAGTGGTATAGAAGCTTGCTAGCTCGTAATTTATTTAATACGTATCTCGTATTTTAAAAAAAATGGTTGCATGTTTGATGGAGCCTAACTGGAGTTAAGCTTAGTTGTGTTTACTACCTACATGTGATTTGTGTGTTTGTACCGTAGTGTTTTATATACTAAGTTGCGAAAATATTGGTCTCACATTCTTAATCTGTAAGTGTTGCGTTTCACACGTTTCCTTTTTTACAGTTCCTTGTGTAAATCGGTTGTGTAACATTTCATAGTGCATTCACACTAGCTACTATTAACCACTATCAGTCTCAAGTGCAGTACTCGCAAACATGTGAGTACTTGAAAATCTTGTACAATGATTTCCGTTAGTTCATTGTTTTCCAAAAATATAAGTAAAAAGAAATGGTAAAGTTTATAACACACGCTTCATCTGCGCATGTATGAGTATTTGTCCTCTGTGCCGCAGAGTAGGTCAATATTTTTCAGGTTGAAAAACGTGAAATTTTTGTCATGAGAAAATTCATGATCACTGCCCTAGAAAGTGTTTCTTAAGAATTCCTCGGTGCGTATTCTCTTTACGGGGACTTTACCGTTTGTGTGTAAATATTGAGCCGAGAAATATGCCATGACGACTAGTGTAGTGAGATCCTGTTAGATGGCCACAAAAAAGCACGAATGTTATTTGGCCGAATCAAGGCAGGAAATCAGAAGGAGTCAAGCAGTAGCGTCTGATGAGCAGGCGCGTCAGTGATGGTGGGTATGCGCATAAATGAACACTAGGTTAGATACCTTGCACTTACACTATATAGTGAAAGTCATAAGTATTCGTACACCAACTGGAAACTATGAATAAATGCCTGTAGCTATGATTTCCTTGGAGATAGAGCATTGAAACAAACGACACTGCATTTTGCATTAAGATCTTTAGTATTTTCAAAAGAAACGTTCCGTGATTGTGCAAACATAGATAAATAATAGCAAAAGAAACAAAAGTGGATGTGGTTTTGATGTGTCAAAAGTATTCGTACACGTACGAAACGTCCAGAAAGAAAATGATTGTGCATGATTCAATACTTGGATGGGTACCCTTTGGCCCTAATTACAGCTAGAAGGAGCTTCGGTATCGATTGCGCCAAATGTCGAGAATCTCCGACTGTTATAGAAACTCATTCCTCTTCAAGTGCATTTTGTAAAGAACGTTTACTCGTAATGCTGCGATTGCGGAGTTTCTTTTCGACTCAGTACCATAACACTCAATCGGATTGAGGTCAGGCGATTGATGAGGAGTGGCCAGTTGCTTTGGCACATTGTATAGTACCCAGAGCCTTGTATTGTGTGCTGTATATTTGGAATCATTATCCTGTTGAAATATAATGTGGTCGTGCAGGCCCATTTGATCAGCACTAGTACGTAGATTTTTCTTCAAGATATCAGTATACATATGCTGGTATATAATACCGTCGATAATTGTCAACTTTCACACTCCCAAAGCACGCATGCGCCCCCAAACTAGCACTTCTCTACCTCAATGCTTGATGGTTTGCTGCAGATATTTCAGGTTCGTCTCTGTCGTCGGAGCCAAACACACTAAATTTACTATCATCTGAGAATATCACTTTTTCCCAGAAAGCTACATCTTTGTTCACGTAAGCTTCCGCAAACCGGAGCCGCTTCTTCCTATTCATCTCGGAAGCAAAAAATTTCTTTCAAGCAACGCGCCCCCTATAACCTTGTTTGTTTCACGCACGACGCACAGTACTTTCCGAAACTAACATACCTGATTTGGCTGCTTCTGCCAGCATCTGTGGAGCACTGATTCTTGGGTTCTTCTTAATTTCATTCAGTAGTATGCGCTCACATCGTCCAAAGATCTTCCGTGTACGTCCACTTCCCGGCATGTTTTTGACTGTGTTTGTTTCGCAGAAGCTATCTATGATTGACTGCACGGTCGAATGTGGTCGTCCGATAGCATCTTATATCTTCCGTAATAATTTGCAGTCAATGGTAGATCGTTATGAAGCCTTATAACTATTTTACTTTCTGCATCTGTTGTCTCCGTCCCTTTTTGACCCATTACGTCTTTCGTCTTGAATAATTCTTTGAATTTGTATGATATTTCGCTTGCCTGTAGTTGTATTTAGCTTTGCAAACCTCCAGAGGGCGTTCTGTGTCAACAACAGCTGGACGTTTTTGTCTTCAATTTCAGTGTACGAATACTTTTGACAAATCAAAACCATGTTCATTTTCGTTTCTTCTGCCATTATTTGTCTATGTTTTCGCACTCACGGAACGTTAGTTTTGTAAATAATAAAGAACTTAATGGAGAATGCAGTACCGTTTGTTCTAACGCTCTATCTCCAACAAAGTCGGAGCTACAGGCATTTATTCATAGCTTGCAGGCGGTGTACGAATACTTATGACTTTCACTGTACACCTTCTCTATCGTCAACTTTGTGTTCTCTAAAAAAGAAATACCGTTTATTGCAAACTTTTACCAATGACATGTCACACTGTCAACACATGTTCACATTTGAAAATGTAACTGTTTCTCTGTTTATTTTCAGTGTCTCCTACATAATTTTTGATATCAGCATTCCTCCACTCAAAATCGTACCAACAACTCGCAGCTTCTAACACTTGAGAGTACTACATTACACTTTATTTTTTTTAAAATGAATCTCGTGAAATTACAAATTCACTTTTCCTGTTAATTTTACACATTTCTAAACCTACTATCGGGGCACTTAACCCACTACTGTAAAAGGATATAGTAGATTAGGGTAGAGTAAGATCGGGTTGGCTTAGGAAGTTTCAATGGCGGATCAGGGGAGAAGCTAAACCATAATTTGCCGCTTTATCCAGTGTAAAGCAGAATTGTAGTCCATTTTATTCAGTGCATACCTGAGCGTCACCGCGCCTGGGAAGTTTGGACTCATTTTGTCAAATCTGTTAGACTGTATTCACATATCTCCACAAGAGTTGAGTTGATTTTGAGTTTAACGTCCCGTTCAGCAGCGAGACTATATGAGACTTGGACCTACTGAATACCAACCTGTTGCGGGTATTGTAAAGTTGACCCTTTTACCACCTAAGTTGAACCTTAATGCACCAAATAGATGTATTCTTTTAGCGGATTGCAATTTTTCTCGATAGTATTCTTGCACAAGGAATGCAAGGGCTTAAGAGCCACAGGGCTAGGACAATAAGAGGGTTGAGGGGGGTGACTGCTATGTGAAAGTCATGAACCTTAAATACTTTAGTCCCAAGTTCTAATTAGGTGTCGGAGTGCAACTATAAGTAGTTCTTTCATGGTGTTTCGAGATCCCTTGTGGCTGTGTGGTTGTCAGTATCCCCATATTCGTCATGGGAGTCTCAGGTTCGATTCCAGTTGGGTGCCCAAGTTTGGATCCCATGTTAAGTGTACATACATTTCTCATAAGTCAGAATGAAAGGATGGATCTTATTGAGGCCTCCATGACAGTCACCCTTACATTGTGTTATCTCGGGTAAAGTTCCGCAAATGACTCAGAATCACAGAATTTACGGGAAAGTTGAAAGAATTACACGAGATTTTAAGTATCAAACCGACAAGAAAAGTAATGATAGTGATCAATGTACGGTGACTAATTAGGAAGATGAGAAATTAAATTGAATCTTGGACTATATGAAGTCGCGTAGTGAGACCATGTTAAATAAACTGACAACACCATAATGCATTACTGTTTCAATCCCACTGTCTTCGAAGTAAATTAAGAAGTGATTGACTAACTAACAGTCATTTAGTCGACTAACATCATATCGTCACATGAAAACCAGAGGAACGTAACTCCATTTTCGTAGGTTTACAGGCGAGAAGACAAAAATAATATTTTCTTAGAAAGATGTGTTTTTAATAAGATGATAATTGAGCTACATTACAACAGATGATCGACAAGAACAGATGGCATTGCGTTCCATTTAGACCTGGGGCTTTCAAAATTATGTCCAAACATGAAAAAAAACGAAAGCCGCATTTTTGGAGTTACATTCCTCTGGTTTTCATGCGATGATATAATGTATCGCCCCTGGGCCCTACTGCAGAGAACTGATTATGCATTCGTGCTTTTTTAGTGCCAACCTACCACTTTTTTTTTTTTTTTTTCATAATAGTTTTTATAGCATACGTCTGGAGTTTGCAACACCGAAAAGTTGAAAGGTACTACTGTTGCGACGTGATATCATATAGATGCATGCTTGTTTGAGAAAAGATAAGGCAAGTATGAAATTAATAAATAGTTAGGAATAACAATTACAGCTGAAGTAGGAGAATAAAACAACAGTAGTTGTGATTTAAGCTGTATTGACATAACCGTAAGTAATTACGGAAATAACGTTGAAAATAGGTTTTTCGTGTTACTCTACGATCGGGGAGGAGGGGTGCATCAGCGGAAACCTTGGGTTTGCATTTGCATTCGCCATTAGTTTGTATCTGCCGTAATGTTGTAGGCTAGTTTTATGATAGACATGGAGGCTTATATTTTGTGTGAACTGTTTCTAATCCGCATTGTGTCCAAGGAGAATGAATTGTTGAAGTTTCTCAAGTGACTTGGTTTGATTCATTTACGAACTGGATGTAAGAATGTGTTCTTCGTGGTAGTTGCGAAAGAAGCTTTTGTTTTCTGATTTGTTGCCTATTCGTATAATCCTAAATTTTGGTACAGGTAGTGTGCTAAATAACCATGTTTCATTTTTCTTGCACTCTGGTATTTTTATTGTTCTTTTACGCATCAGGAATGTCACGAAATCAGAAAATTGGCTTTTGGGTCACGATTTTTTTTTTAATTGTTCAAATGTAAGTTCAGATTGGAAAATTTTGTTCTATAAAACGTCAAATTTCATCATCAAAAATGCCTGTGGTCGGCTTTAGACGCTACCAGATCCTAAGCAAAGTACGTTTCTATCGCATGGATGAAAATTCGGCCTAATTAGCACCCAAATTATTAGAAAATATTAGGAAATTTTATGATTTGGTAAAGAAAAGGTCACGAAATTTCATTTTGGAAGTTTAGGAGATACCCTGTAGCCCCAATGTTAATTTGAAATTCTCAGAGAGACAAACCTTTCTGAGTGAAGAATGTGATGATGATCCACAGCTCTTGAAAGCAGGAAAATACTTGTTACATATTAACCCTTATCCGGGCAAGCTATTTTTGTAACGTAGACGGCAACTGGGGCCTTACCAACTCGATATGTTCATGACTTTAACTTCGACTAAAAATAGGAGAATTCAGAATTTTGTCATCGAAATATGTATGGTTATGGAGAAATTCGAAAATAAATATGGAGATACTGGGCCTGGGAGGCCCCGGTTGCCCGGATAAGGGTTAATGGGGCTTTCAAGACTGCGCACACCAAAGCAGGTTGGAAAATAGGTGATATTTTGAGATCATTTTTGTACTATTTATTAAAGGACCTTCTATTACAGCCTATATTTTATGTTCTGCCCCAGTGAGTAGGTAGAAAGGTCAAGAGTATAATGCTCATAATTCCGTTCTTAAACATTTATGTTGATACAGTGTAAACAAAACAGACTGAAACATCAGACTTTACTGAAGTCAAGTTCCACGTTAGTTACCTAATTTTACCTGTAATATTTTCCATATGTAGAAGATTTGCTTAGTAAAACAATATCTTCACCTTAAAAACTACATACATGTGACAGTTTCGCCAACTAACACTTTGGCTTCATCAGACACTTATCAGGATAGTAGTTTTTAATGTGAATATATTTTGCTCAGCAAATAGTTTGTTTGTACTTTTACCTGTAAGACTAGGATTCCTTTTATATTTATCTCTAGAGGTAGAGAAATTCCTCGTAAAGTACACGGCAGACAGTCCAGTGCCATACCTCGTTCAGTAATAATGTATAGTAATACTATCCATGGCTTTGGATTGCATATTGAACAAAAGAAATGCTGATAGATATGGTAGATATCCGAAACTGTAACACATTATATAGTTTAAAATACAGTGTGTGTGGAAGCTTTTGTCAGTATTTCTTTTGTTCAGTCATATGTAATCATATATATTAAAATATTCGTAGACTTTGTAGGTTACCAATTTTTAAAACTTCCTCATGTAAAAAGCCCCTACTACAAATGAATATGAATCACACGGCAGTTAATGGTGAGAGCTCTGCTTGCTTTTGTTTGTTGCTGCACATTTCCTCAACTGGCCTTCCGGTAGGGGTTATTAACAATAAGAACTTTTCTTAGTTTAAAAATATAAATAGACCTAGAAAAACCTGGAATTTAAAATGGATTTAGTAGACACCCAGCTATTAATATTGACCATAGAAACTTATATAGCTATTTTGTTATGGCAAGATTTGTTCCGCGAGAGTTTGGCGGCAATGTTACTATCACGAGATTTTGTCCATATAACAAAATACTTTGTGAAATGTTTTTCAGCATAATCATGCGCGCCTCAAACCGTAATACTAATTTGCACTACTATACAGGTACTATCTGCTTTACGCAATCAATATGGTAGTTTATAAAATTGCAAAATCCAGTGAGATTCCATACAAATTTGGAAGGAACCTCTTAAAGCCTTTTTCTTTATGCCAAACCAAATAGTAACTACCGCGAAAAAAAATAAGACTAGTTTCTGGTTTTTACGTACTTAACATATTTCACGCGAAACGTGGATAATCTTTCTTTTTTACATGTAATTATCCAATCATGATCACAGTTAGGTAGATGTTTTTGCACATTTTCAACACTTCATTATAAAATCCAGAGGCAAAGTGTCTTGTTACTTTTTCATGATACGTAGTACGGTACTGTTAGGTCTGCAACTTTCGTAATATTTTTTAGAATGCTTGAGATTGGTGTTTATGAGGAGCGGAAGAATTATTTGTAAGTGCTGTACAAAGGTTGGTTTTGAACATGTCTAGATTTCCTTGTTCATACTGTGTACCAATGAATATACTTTTTTTTTTTTTTTTTTTGCATATATTCCGAAGTTGGGCGTCCGCTTTCGTCAAGTTTTTTCACTGTTATCTCCTTTCCACACTTTCTGCAATTTGTTATTAGGTTCATTAATCCGTGCTCTTCACAAACTTTTAAAATATTTTGCTCGTTATCAATGTATTCCTTCACAAATGTTCATTGCCCTTTGCATTCGCCATATTAGTAACATAAATGCTCGTTTCTTTCCCACAATGCAACTGTTCGGTTACCTTGCGCCAAGTAGTTCCCTCCGCCCGCCACATAGTCCCATGTTTATAACCGCTTATATATAACAAACAGATTTTTCGAGACTCTTATATATTATCAAGCACACAAACGATCAAATTATCCATATATTTCCTGTAAATTTTAAAAATTTCTCTGGAAACGGACGCCCAACTTTGGAATTTAACCTTTTTTTTTTTTTTTTAAGTAACTTTGTTGAAAGGTCTTGTGGTTTAATTTTTTTTTTAATATATGACATTCGACAGTGATTATATTTTTTTAACACTCCGGTACATTTTTTTAACACTGAAATAAAGCACATACATCGTACTTCTCGATTGTCTTATAGTTTCACATATTCAAATTTGAGACTTACGTTTCCACCTCTCGTCCTGTTCCAGTGGCTACACATAATTAAGAGTATTAACACTTGTTATCCATGTAGCTTAAGAGGTCATTAGATCCTATTAGTATTTACATTGAACCACCTAGAAACTATGTTTTTTCATACAAAAGAATCCTCAAAATCGGTCCTTCTATGTCTCAAGTTACTCATAAACACCGAACAAAGTCTGTTAACTACGGCATTAACATGAACTGAAGGGTTTCATGGTCTAGCATTGACTCCTAATGAAATTTACACGGAACCACCGGGTCTCAAAGAAAGAAAAATGAAAATGAGTGGACATATATCGAAGTGATACGTGAACATACTCACAAAATGTATACAGAGCGTACTATTTATATTGAAACGCCTTTGTACCTTTAAATTATTGAATAGAAAACTGAAATTTTGTACCATGTAAATGTCAACAGGGGAACATTGTTTGACTTACAGATTAATACTTGCCAATTCAACATAAAATTATTACAAATTTCAATTTTATATATTAAACGAAAACCTACAATACCACACTTATTATTTGGTGTTACAAACTAAGGACGCTGTGGCATCACAAGCATCAAAGTCTTGAGGACTTCTACAGTAGTAATAACCCAGCTGATATGGACGCGGCAATGCACAACCATAGTACTTTAATATCGAATGCTACGATCATATGAGGTTCAAGGGATTAAAATTTATGATATTTTCTAAAAAGTACTTTGTCGGATACCACATCCAATCATGTGGATGGTTTTCAATAAACCTAAAAATTATACATCAATTTCATATCAAACCAGTCCGTAGATATGATGAACATAGTTAAAGTTTACAACACTACTTAATATGTAATTGCAAAAACTTGTAGTTACAACTACCAAAAACTTAGTATAATGTGAAAGAAACAATGAAAACAAGTCATTTTAAAAATTTCCCAAGAATAGTTATTGTGAGCAGTATAGCAATTGCTACCATTGGTTTTTCATGTCTTCGGAGCGTTTTGAGATATCAAGTTGTTCTAAACGTCATTGCGATCTATGTCTGTTAAAAACTATAAACGTGATTAGATGTAATGTCTATAGGAGCACTTTTCTAAATAAGACCTTTCGAAAATAGTTTCAGTTCCTTGTAACTTTGTTCCTGTTCATTCGAAATAACATATCATAATCGTATTATTCGACACTAGCGTACAGAGGATGTGGATTGACCTGTCCATCTCACTTGTTTTATTACTGTTGTAGGGGCTATTAGCATTACGACATTTGTGATAAGGGTGTTATATATTCTCATTTAATGTGTAGAACTGAAATTTGTAACAATCTAATGCAGCGCCATTTGAGAAAATGCAACCCAGTTAGTCTGGTGGTGTTGCAGAGTAATGTGCCTATGAATGCCTTCTGTTGTAACTTGTGCAAAACTTTCAGCGTTTTCTATTTAATAGTTTAAAAGTTACGAGGCGTTTCAGGTCTATCCTGTATATACGAGCCGTATTGAGAACACCTTTCTCTGAAGTCTGTTAATCGGTGAGTAATATATAGACATCTTTACTTCTAAGATAGATACGTGATAGCAGTATAAAGCTTTGATTAGAGACTAGAGTAGTAATAACTCCAGAAATGGCCTCTGAGCTTGCACCATTTGTTAGCAAATTATACTAACACTATATTATATCATTCCTACATGTCGGATTTTGGGTCATACCTATTTTAACTTGCCTAATTAAGATATATCGAATAGCATTACATTCCTTTAGGAAACATAACTGACAAGTTTTGTAGTGCTTAAAATAACTTATACATAAAATTTAGTGACCATTTATACATTCTGATTCTCCGTGCGTGAAAGACAGGGTTTGCCCAAGTGGGCCCAGCCCGAAAAAACCCACTCAGCGGTTGAACCCACCTGAAGAAAACCGCTTTAAAACCTACCTGGGTTTTTGAGCTTTTGTTAGTATATTATTGGTACAACTAAAGTGATCACATTGGTAGTGATTTTAAACAGATTTTGGACTTTCCTTGGGCGATTCAGATGCTTTAACGTTAAGGTATACAATAGCATTCAACATAAGACCTTCATAAAGTTCTGAATGCACTGAATGAGCTTGGGATAATTGTACAACAAATTAATGTATGGATTATGCTTATAGCCTATTTGAAGGAAACTATGCAATTTTATATTTTAGTTTCCGTGAATAGTGTGCTTGCTGACTCTTCCACGCCGAGGGATGTTATCGTTCATACGTTTGACGGGCCAGCAAATATGTTAATACATTAGTAAAACTATTGGTATTATTTCTTATCTTTGATGGTAACATAAGTGTTATTCAGTAAAATTTGGTTTTCCAACAACAACAGTTTAGTTCGATCATTTGTTGCTACTCTTCAAATAAACATTCTGTAGAATCCATACCAGCAAGAGCTTAAAAATTCTTGTCAAATTTAAGAAGCTTAATGCTAGGAGTTCCTAAGACTATGTAATGCTTACTAGTTCAAGTGCTGAATTCAAACTTCCGTACTAGTGGAAGTTTCGATGTATAGTAAACAAAGCTGCATTTTCGGGAAAACCCCGTTGTGAAAGAAGTGCTCGGGAAATTCCCGTAAGTGAACTCATAAAGCATCGGAAGTGAATACTTCAACTATTTATTTTATGCTGGAAGATATTTAATTTCATTTACGACATTTTGAAACATTTAAGCTACTCTATAAAATATGAATTATATCTTTGTTGTTTTAAATTAATTTTCGGGAAAGAACCCTCTTGCAATAAGTACATTTTGAAACATTTATTTTATAAAACTTGAATTATATCTTTGTTTTAAATTAATACTAGCTGAACCTCCGCTCTCTACACAGCGCATCAGTCACACACGAGCATGAATCTACTTGTCATTTCTCACATATGTGCATGTCCCTTCACATACACAAGTGAAAGACGTTTTGATAAAAATCGGCAACGGATACCATAAAGGGGAGTTGTTGGGTTTTTTTTTTTTTTTTTTCGATTATCTTTTCAATATGTCGCACCGATTGCAAGATTGAGCCTGTTTCCGGTTGGAGTTTCTAATTCATGTATGATTAGTGTTTTCTTTTTTCTTGCACGTAGTATGTAACAAGCAAATGCACTACATACACAATTAATTGTAATGTCAGTGATATATGGTGTTCATTGGGCAAAACACTCCAAACAATAAAGATTCATCTTAGCCTGGAGAAATGGTTATCCTTCGTTTTTCATTATCATTTGGCCATGAAACAAACGACCGAGAGATCCCTGTTTACAACTATGTTGTGTTGGAATGTAAGTATAACTTATAGGGTATAATGCTTTTTTAAAAATTTCAACACTTCCAGTGTACACCTAAAAAATGTGATAATGAAGTAACGGCCACGTTTTTTTTTATTATATATATATTCTCATGTCCCCTACAGAGTTGTGTTTGCGCCGTATGGACTTTGTGGTGGACAAACACCGTGCTGTGGGTTTTCTGAGAGTTCTCCCGTTTCCTCATTTCATTCCACCATTTCATTTATTTCTCATCATCACCGTCTCTTTAGCCTAACCAGCATAAACGTGGGACGTAAAACTTAAGGATTTCATTTCATTTTTCTCTACAGACTTGAATCATGCATGCTCTGTATGCCAGTTAGATATTTATTTGTCGGCAATGTTTAGATTATCTGTTTCGCTTTTAGTCTCTTCTAGAAATTTACAAACGTTACTCCGTGGCAGACTTGAAGGGAAAATAATTTCCTTGCAAGCACAGACCCGAGGGACATGAGAATTTAGGTTTATTTTTTAGAACTTTGAAGGGTAATCTGTTTTTGTGACCAGAAATGTTATAGGGAAAGTGTCGATCAAAAAAATTATCAGTAGCACAAAAATAGCTTGGTATAGAAATCAGGGTGCTGAGTTAAAAAATGAGCAAAGCATATAGTTTAATAGTTTATTTTTAAATACAGTCTGAAATGTCTGAACATAACGACATTGATAATTATTTACTAAATACTATTAAAGTTGTGTAGCCAATGCTTTCCGTACTTTGTTTGTTGAGTAATTTCTTGCCGAAGATGTAATGCCATCATTGTAACGGCATATTTTCTGAGAATGTGGATTTCATCGACTCTACCACTTATTCACCAAATACTATTTCGGGCATAAGTTAGATGACTTTCATAGAGAAGAAAGTTGAAGTTCGACCACAGATGCATTTCAAGAGAAAGGTTTGTTCAGTCGATTTAGGGTTTCATGAAGTTTACATAAGCCTTGGTTGATAAAACAGCGGGTAGTTATGCCGGAACTTTGTTTCTTTCGGGTTTGGCCAACGTGTAAAGGGCACAACGCATTCTATTGCATGTAAAAAAAAAAAAAAAAAAAAAAAAAAAAAAAAAAAAAAAAAAAACTGAACTTGGTGCTTGCTGTTTTTATTTACTACATTTATTTATTTATACTTTCCACAATATAACGTGACGTAACCATTGATATTTGATAACGTGACCTGTTCGATATTTCTAACTTCCCAAACAATATTTACTTAAACACTATAATTGATGCATTTTAATCTAATTATTGAAGAGATTAGTGGAGCACTTACTTCATTGATTTGATCTGTAAGAGGTTTCAACTACTTTTCTGTGGCCTTGTTCACCAAAATTGAAATTGCATCGAAAACGCAAAATGACTTGGAATGACTGAACGTTAATCATGTGAGTGACTTAACGTGGTGAACAAGGCTATAGAAGTAGTGAACGAAACTGTACAGGCAAAATCAATGAAGTTTATCTTTTGAATAATTTTTCCAATGAACATGGACTGTGAAGTTAGAAAGTTAATCGTTTTAAAAGGTTTGGTTTACCGATGCTCCTCTCAGGAAAGACAGGTACGTACATTTCTATTACGTACTAGTGTAACAAAGAGAGGAATACTAAATAATTGACATTTCCACGCCTTGAAATTTTTTTGTAGTTTTAAGGCACTAACACTGTCAAACAAATTTGGTTTTCTTTGCAGGGACGTATCCCTCTTTTTATTTTTGACACTACGAATATCATGATTGTTTTTCTTTGTGAATTGCAGCTGTGTTTTGCATTGCTACGGTTCTGTCAGCCGAAAGGGAAACATTTCTGTGTGAAATAAAAGCGAATACGAAATGCACGTCTTTCTCGCCATTCTGTATCCCAAATTATTAGACTGTGTGGTGAAATATTGATTATTGTAATTACTTATTTAGAGAAGCTTTAGGGCACATATCTATAAGGAAAAAGGTTTGTCTTGTGCCTTCATGTTTATTACTTTTAATTGATTATTTGTTTCCTCTCTGGGAACGTCGTTAGCACCTTTATTATTATTATTATTATTATTATTATTATTATTATTATTATTATTATTATTATTATTATTATCTCACGCAATCCTTACTTTTGCATCCGCTGTTGTAAGTTTTGTTATCTTTTAAAGGACAATTAATACAGGGTTTTCGTACCTTAATTTCTGTTTTTAATTACTCTTAATAATTGTCCCTGTAGTTAGTCAATTCACAGTTTTTACACCACCATCATTCACGTTAATAATTGATACGAACTTCCACAATATATCGTTCATTTATTGTTTTATGTGATTGTCTCTAATTAATTTTTGAATGTTGGGAGAAACACTAATTCCACTGGCAGATGTAACACTTAGCAAACTATGAATTTTAGGACCAAGGTGATGGAACGATTGTGTAATTTGTCAATGGAATTTCTCCTGAACTTTTTGTTACCATCAGGTATGAAATTTGAAATCACGTTAAAAAGCGGAACACATTATATGTAACAGGGTGGAAAAAAATCATGATTTTTTTAATAAAAATCATTTTTGTTGATTTTTTTGATTTAAATCGATTTTTTTGATTTAAATCAAATCTTTCTCCTCGTATAATACAAGTCGCGAACTGGAGAAAAAACATAAGGAATTAATATTAAATGACAATTATGCCATTTAAGTGAAAGTATTTTGGTTTAATTTCGAATTAATCCTCAATCGTTAACCTATTTCAATCCGAAACAATATTTCTTAAGCATTAAGGAAAAAACGTACAGCAACGTTTATCAACATAACACTCTTCTTTTCACGAAAGTTCCTGATATTTGGCAGGAGTATATTTTTTAAAACATCGAAACTATCCAGCGGCACGAAATACATGTAAAGTACATAAATTTCGCCCAAAATTAACTGTTTAACTCTATGGCCTATGGAACCCGGAGGTTCAATGCCGCGTTCACGGAAACTCTCCACTGACTTCTATCCTTAGCCAATTGGATCCAGTTTCTATTTTGTATTCCTATTTCTGCTAGATTCATCTTAATATTGTCATCCCATCTGCGCCTAGATCTTCCTAATGGTCGTTTTCCGATTGGTCTTCCAGTTAAGAATTTGAAAGTGTTCCTATTTTCTTCCATCCTGGCTACATGACCTGTCCACCTGAGTCTCCTGACCCTAGCAATGTTTGGTAAACCGTAAAAATTAAGTAGTTCCTTGTTATGAAGTTTCCCACATTCCCGCTTCTCTTGGGTCTGAATATTCGTCTCAGGATCTTGTTCTCAAATACTTTCAGTCTACGTTCTTCCCTCATAGTAAGCGACCATGTTTCACAACCATACAGAAGCAGGATGTCTACCAGTCAGGGAAAGTCAGGGAATTTGCAGGGTCAGGGAAAATGTCAGGGAATTTCATTGTGTATCAGGAAAAAATCTTTCTCTGGCTGTGAGGGGTGAAGAAATGCCACTAAAATAGTCATAAATTACAGGTAAATGAATTGGTTCGTTTGTACGTCTGTAGAACATTGTATAAGCATATAAACAATGGTGAAAAATTACAGTTCACTTTAAATATAAGTTGGGGGCGCGGTGGCTCACTGGTAGAGCGTTCACCTCTGGTGCTTGGGTTCCCTGGTTCGATCCCAGCTTGCACCGTGTGAACTTTGTGGTGGACAAACACCGTGGTCGTGGGTTTTCTCGGGGTTCTCCCGTTTCCTCCCGCTTTCTTCATTTCATTCATTACTCATCATCACCGTCTCCTTTAGCCTAACTGGCATAATCGTAGGACGTACAACTGAAAGATTTCATTTTCATGATTTAAATATAAGTTACTTTTCATGAGTTACTAAGCAAAAAAGAATGACAGAGTCAGGGAAAATTATAATTTTGTCAGGGAAACTCAGGGAATTTGATTATGCTTCCTTCTAGACACCCTGAGAACAACAAGCATATATATTTTAATCTTCAAATTCCTGGACAGAATTCGTGACGACAAGAGATTTTGAACTGAATAATAACACGAATTCTCTGCTTTTAGTCGACATTTAATTTCTTTGTAGATATCGTTTTAGTCTGTTTTAAATATTGATCCTAGATATTTGAAAGAATCCACTTTATCAAAAGTATTATTCGATATTTTAACGCATCCAAAATTTGCCGTATTACGATCCCGAGGAACTTCGTTCTATGTATTTAGTACATAAATTTCGTCTAAAGTTTTATTTATTTATTTATTGTTTCGGAAAGGGGATCGGGCCCCTCTAAATACGCCCCTATTATCTGGAAACAAACAAATAGACGTGGACATAAAAGAATTTTTGTCTTAAATGTCGATGGTGATTTCTCCGTTGGAATAGTTAACGATTTAAAAACCCTATGTAACGAAGAGAAGAAAGCAGGATTCTCCCGTTACCCGTTCAAAACGGGATTTTCCCTAATCATCCTCTGCATGATACTCGTTTTCATACTGTGTTGTACGTACATTGGAGTCTCATTGTATTATGAATATTATCTTCCATAATCGAAATAACAGAACAGAAACGGGATTTTACTTATTTTCACTTTAAATTAATTTATTTCGAAATTTGATTTAAATCAACGATTTTTATTAAAAAAATCAAGTGATTTAAATCTTGATTAAAATCGTGATTTAAATCAGACTGATTTAAATCAATCCACCCTGATATGTAATGTGCAGAAAATTTTCGTTCAACATTTAAAATACCGGCTGGCCTGGAACGCAAATGTACATATTTACAATATCGGTGGTGTACAGTGTGTGTTGGTACCATTGCATACGCAGACACGTTTTCACTAAATACCACGTGCTACACATGAACTTACATTCGCTGATCTGCACATGCCTGCAGCCCGCAACATTTTCTTCTGAACATTGCATGTACATGCGCGTCGCACAGGTACTGATCAGTCAATGTACAGTGCACACATCTGATTTCATGTCAGGACAAGAATTATTACATTAAAAAACAGGTGTTATTTCCCGGATAAGAGCCTGTTTCTGTCCCAAACCATTTACTTTACACGTAACACCTGTAGCACTTGAGCAAAACATGCGAAAACAGGCACTGTATATTGCCTGTTTTCTCAAAAGTTTTCATGAGGGTATATATATATATATATATATATATATATATATATATATATATATATATATATATATATATATATATATATCCATGCTGAACTTTTTTTTTTGGTGTGTTTGTGTATCGTAACCATTCTTCTTCCTTAATTCAATGTTTTGATTGCTTGTTAAAAAAAAAAAAAAAAAAGTCTCTTCTGTGGAATACTTTTGAAGGCTTTTAAAAGGTTTTTCTTATTCGCTTTGATGAGATGCGAAATACTCTGCATTAATTATTCTTTAAAAGAAAACAGAACTTTACAGTAGGACATGTAAAGAAAGAAGTAAAGATCCAGTCACAGTAAGGAAAATTGTACTGATGACGTTCCGAGAGAGGAAAGAAATGTTCAACTAAAGTAATAAACATGGAGGCACAATATAAGTCACTTCTCTTATTGTAAGTGGTTTATAATGCGTTAGTATTTTTTTCTGGGGTGTATGTGTATTTATTTATGTTGAATTTTACCAGGTAGGGACTGAATAAATTGAAATATTTAATTTCACTTCTCATATTACTGCCCTTTATGCTAAGGGAGACAGGGAAGTGAATGATTACTAAGGAATCTGTGTAATGATACTGTGGGAGGAAATGTTAAAACGTGAGGATACGATGCAGTCCAACACACTCATGGCCCGGAATCGTATTAACGATGAACGCTTTCTTCCTATTGACTGAATAGTCCAGTTGTAAAAACTGTTAACTACGTTCGAAAACAAAATTCGAGGAATCGGAAGAATTTCACTGCTGTCTTTTATATCATCTTTGGAAAGATTGAAAATAATAAAATGACTGTTTTCAGGTTCGCAATCTCAGGATGCTATTGACAAGTTTTTGCAACTCCGGCCCGTTCGGGTGTTCTAAAAATGGCCCCCACGGACAACAGACCACTATTCTACATGCCAAAATAAAACGAAAATGTTACATAATGATATACCCTCCGGGTTCTCCTTCAGTCGCTAAAGGGAATTATAAATTTCACCATGTGGCAATGTTGTAGATTAACGTAGAACCATTAGTATTGCTCAATGAATTCCAGCAATCTAATTCCTGAGACTTCTTATCGCTACAAATTACTTTGATTCTCATTTTTACAGCTTCAGTTTGAAAGCTCAAGGTGAAACTTATTCGTGGGACTCTGAATCTAAATCTGAAAATGATTTCTCGCTAGCTCTTTCCCTTTCTGTTCTATGGAAATCAGTAAAGAGAGTAGTAGTAAATAACTGCCACTTCTGGTGCAATAAAGGCATAAAATAATTGACGAAACTTATTCATTGCGGTGCTAAATCGTATTAAAACCAGAAATTGTAGTTTCCCACCATTTTCGGTTTGACGAAACTTATTTTTCAAATGTTGAATCCAAATCCGAAAGTCATTTTCTCACTATCTTTTGCCAATTCTGTCCAGTGAAGCTAAATATTTAAACAGCAAGTGTGTTTTATTCTTGGAATGCTCAATGGGTTCCAGAAAACAGTGTTACCACTTTTGCTCTATGGTGATCAGTGTTTTAGCCGTAAGTGATTGTTTTCTTCCGGTTTGAATACAAAGTTATGGGAGATGGAATCTATCTTTGGACCCTAAATCCATTCTAAGAGACCGCTTCTCGATATCTCTTACTCGTGTCCGTGAGTTTTCTCTGGATACTGCTGTTTTTTCTTAATTTGCCATTCCACCAATTCTTCCATCATTCACTTGCTTTAGTTATCGTCTGTCTCCCTTAGTCTAAAGGGCATAATAGTGGGACGTTAAACTGAAAGATTTAATTTTAATATCTCTTACCGTACCTGTCCACAAATATAGACGAATGTAACCGTTCTGTGAGTTTTCCCGTGCTTATGCATAGCATAATTTGGAAGTCTAAAAGTGAAACAACTGCAAAGGTATTAACTAAAGTTTTTTCGCCTGTCTTTCTCACATGCTCATTGCCACTTTTAGCATCAAACCGTACTGTTTTGAGAACAAGAAAGAAAGAGGACAACTTGTTCAAAAATGTCATTTCTCATGCGGCGTATCCCTCTCCCACTTTCCGCGTGCCAGATACCAAAATTGTTTCTCAGTCTAATATACAAAACGTAAAAAAGGTGTCTATCGTAGTTCCCATCAAGTGGGCTTTGTGGTGAACAAACACCGTGTGCGTAGGTTTCCTCAGGGTTTTCCCACTTCCGCCATTATCATTCGTCTCATCACCACAGTCTCTCATAGCTTCAGTGTTAATCATGCAACGTTAAACTTAAAAATTAATGATTTATGAATGTTTTAATAAGTTCGAGAGATTTAAAATGAGAATTATCTGTATTGTGAACGCAGTACTTCAGGTTTGTGCTTCTTCGTAAGTTTTCTTTTTTTCCCCCTCTTAAAAATCTTAATTTTTAAGGAAAAAAGAATTAATGCGAATTTCATTTGTTGCTTAGTTGAGAACCACTTGTTTTAACAAGATGCTAATTCGACTCGGAATATTTGTGTTTACAGTAGAAAATCATAAAATATAAACTTAATCGAGATTCTGTAGAATGTAAGAATGCTCCCGCAAGCCAAGTTAAGCAATAATTATTTGTTTCTGTTGTTTAGTACGCCTAATATTTAATAATTTTTTTCGGTGTTTCTTGACTTCTTCCGTAATAGATCTGGACACACCTTAGAATTTCGCAGTTTCTTCCATGTTAAACAACGATAAAAAAAATGATCATGTAATTTCCTTGCACTAGAATCATTGGGTGATATCAATAAAACGAAGAAGTTACTCATTACGCCCAATTTTGAAGTAGTTACTCGCATTGGTATCAATAAAAAGAGAACTGAGCACTAGTCGTCTCGGCTGACCTCGGAGAAGCCCCGCCCTTTTGAAGTAACCACACCTCTATTCTCGAGCCGAATAACTACTCCGCGTTTGATATCAATAAAAATCAAGACTCTTCTGTGATGCTAGTAACTTCTCCAAATTTGTGGAGCAAGCTAAATAGGTGACTCCGTGCGAAATATGGCAGAGTATATGATTGTTTTGCTATGTAGTAAAACTTATAAATTGCATAGAAATGTTGCAAATGGAGATTACAAAAAACATAGGTTCATCAAAGAAAATGTAAAGTAGTTAGCACAACATTTTTTAGGAGAATCAACGGAAATTTGGGGTGGTGCACTACGTAATGACGAAAAGATGCGGGTTTTCTTGCTTTACGTGAGTGATCTGGGATTCCAGGTCTGAATTGAATGTCAGGGGATTCTGTTGTGGCTCAAAGTACTGTGTCTATGACTACTACAAGTGTAATGGATGCGATTATTGCGAAATCTGAAAATTGATTGTTTCCGGAGGTGTGTGTAATATTCAAACAGCAAAGCCAGAGTGGCAAGAACAACATACATTTCCGGTGCTATCGGAGCACTTGACTATAAACACGTGGCAATAAAGAAACCTAGTATTTTGGAGACGAATACGCTAATAGGAAGAGCTCCTTCGTGGCTAATCGGATAGCGTACATGCCTTTGGCATGAGAGACCCGCGTTCGATTCCCGGCGGGAGTTCATATGGTTCGGATTCCAAGTTACTCAGTGGGTCCCGTCTCATATAGCCTCGCTACTGAAAAGGACATTAAACTCAAAATCAACTCAACTCAACTCAACGCTGATAGGAAGAGTGTATACATGAGGATGTATATTTTTTTATGCCAAGGTGAAAGGGGACATGTATGATGTGGAACACGCAATCAGATGGATGTGCTTTATGACGTGACTGGCTGGACTATTTAAAAAAGGAAACAAAAGGACCAAGTGTCTGATTTCGTTCTTAAAGCCAAACAATCTACAAAGACCTTGGACAACACGTGATATGCACTTGTCGTGCTAATCTTGATATTGCTGGATTCCAATCAACATACATCAGTTCCAAGAAGTTCGTTCCCGTGGTTTCAGTATTACTTTCTTGTTTCCCGTTTTCTTTTTCAAATTAGTTTTTTTTTTTCTTAATGCTCGCTCGGATATTAAAGATTCTCTTTTGGATTTGTCTCTCATTTGTAGATGTATTTGATATTTCGTTGCATTTCACTGTAATTGCCTTCAAAGCTTCGGCTTTCCTTCGTTTACTTTCTGGTAACTGTGACTTTGAAAGTACCACTGGAACTTTTATAATATCCACAAATGCACTTTAATTGAAACTGTCGTTGCTACTTGTCCCTTCCATGGCGTTTAGGATATTACGCCATAAGTTAAAAACAACGAAATGACCACGCGACGGATGGGAGAAATGAGTAACTACTTCTTTTATTGATACGACTCAGTGCTACGTGCAGAGGAAGCGCGAGTAAACGTTCATAAATCTGGAGCAGACTAGACCTGAGTAGTGGCTTGTTTTATTGATACAAAATTGAGGGAGGAGATTACTCCAGGTGTAGTTACTCCGATTCTCGAGCAGGACTTCTCAGGAGTAGTTACTTATTTTTATTGATATCACCCATTGTCTTTTGAAAGTCTTATTGCCGTAAACAGCTTACGCAGAAGATCTTTAAAAAGGTATAATTTCTCGTCGTTCGTAGAAATATGCTCGCTTTTGACAACCGCTGTATGAAGATCCTATTAGAACGTTAATTATACGTTAAGCTTCTATGATTAAATACGTCTTTTAACTTTCCGAGAAATTACTCAAAACATAGCCAAATGTTTACGTGATATTCACTTGGACTAACCTTGGTATGCATCTCTTATTTAATGATTGTCGAAATTTTCAAATGGAACTCCCATCGTCAGCCGTTTACATGATATAATGCTTAAAATGTTAATTCGTAGATTTAAGTTTATAACAGCACTTTCACAAAGTTTCTGTAAGATTTCTGCAAACCAGCACATAATTATAGCCTTCATAAAATTCTTCGTTTTTCACAGTAATAAAACTTTCAAAAGAAGGGGATTCTAGTGCAGCGAAGTACTTATATATCACTATTTTTCATCTCACTATTTCGTGTTCACTGTAAACAATGTCAATATGCAGGGTGTTTCAAAACAACTCCGACAACGTTTGGGAGCTGATTCCTGACACCAAGACAAAAAGTATAGACCAACCTGGGCGCACAAATTCTTCCTTCCGGAATTACAGGCTGCCGAAGACATGAAAAAATGAACTATAAGGGCCCATAGCTCCAAAACTATGGGAACTGCAGTAGTCGGGTCAAGACTTCACTTAGGAACTAATATGTGCGGTATCCATAAATGCATGTTTCAGAATCTTAAGGTACTCACGCTACAATTTTTATAGAGGGGGTTTGGCTACGGGAATATAACTTGAAGCACTCACCAACTACCTCTATAAAAATTGTTGGGGAAGTACCACAGGATTCTGAAACTTGGATGTTTAAGTAGGGAACATACTAGCTTCTAAGTGAAGTCTTGACCCGATTACGGTAGGTCCCATAGTTTTGGAGCTATGGACCTTTAAAATTCATTTTTTTCATGTTTTCGGCAGCCTATAAATCCGAAAGGAAGCATTTGTGCACCCAGATTGATGTATACTTTTTGTCTTATCTTGGTGTCGGGAACCACCTCCCAAACGTTGTTCGTGTTTTGAAACACCCTGTGTATTGACATTGTGTACTGTGAACACGAAATAGTGTGACGTATTTTTAAAAATAATTATAACATGCAGTAGAGCGAACGAGTACCCGTCATTATATTCTTGTAAAATGAAAATTTAGAAATCAAATATCTTCCGCTGCATTATGCCAGTTATGGGAAATAAAAATATGTGGAATAGTGATTATTGGACCCGGTTGATGTGTCGCTCACAAATGGACGTTAAATTTTATTTTGTTATATACAGTTTACTGCTGTAGTAACAAAAGTACTTCTATCTAAAGTTTGAAAGGAGCAAATGACTCATACATTTGTAGTCACATGTGTGGTGCATTCAATCTTGTATTAATTGTGACTACGGCTTTGAAGTATTCCTTCTAATACTAAGTAACACCAGTCTATTTCATTATATTATTTTTTTAATACATATTTCTTGGCATTACCGGCGTCTATAGCCTTAAACCCGTCACGTTTGAGGGATGACGTCCTTCTGTGAGCACACACTGCGGAAAAGGCCTGTATGTTAGGTATCGTCTCGGCATTTGTATGGTGTGAATGAGGAAAATCTCGTTCAAGATAGCTGGCCTGGAAAAGCTGTTACACTTTTCGACCGAGTGCCCCCACCGGGAATCAAACCTTGGAGGGCTCGCACCAAAGGCGTCTTGTTAAGCGGGCCCAATGTATTCATTATAATTTATGATGGGAGTGTAATATGAAATACACGAGTATGTAATGTAGCATTTTGAATTTCTTTAATATGTTTTCTTTACATAAATTAAATATGAAAACGTAACCGTCTCTGTTAAATGATTGCCTGTAATTGTTGCTGTTAAGTTTTATTATAGTAATAACACTATTATCTTTCAGAATTAGACTATGGCTCCGAGGAAGGGGAAGCAGCAGCAGGAACAAGCCCAAGTTTCATTGGGCCCACAAGTAAGAGAAGGCGAAATTGTTTTTGGTGTTGCACACATATTTGCTAGCTTCAATGATACTTTTGTTCATGTCACGGATTTATCTGGACGGTATGTATTTTTGTTTATTATTTATATTCTGTGTGAAAATTGCAAAGTGTACAGTGGTACAATTTGCGATGTATTGATGAAACTTCATTAGAGATGCTGTCACTCGTAAATTGCTATTGTTTTTATTATTATTATATTTATTAATTAATCAATATTGCCAGAGCACTGCTTAACAAAAATCCTTAGAAAAGCCATAGCATTTAGTAGAAGTTTTGAGTAATAATATCGATATCGAGAATGTAACATTTTAACCACAAAACCATTCAAAATTTCTTCAAAAGTAAAATTTCAGTTCGTCATGTTTTGGAGCGAAACTAATGTTTTACATGGGAGCAAAGTCCAAACATAACTTACATCTCATCTATACTTCGAGGATTGGAGGAAAAATTTACGGCATTTCCAATATTTCTATATCAAACGTATTGATACAATGCAACCATAAAGATGATTTATAAATTAGGAACTTCTAGTTGCGTATTAGGTGTACAAATACCCAAAAGAAATATTTATTCCTGTAATAGTAGAAACACTCACATTATGCTTTTCAAACAGGATATATGAAGCTCATGCGTTGTTCACACTGAAAAGTCAGGTAATGGTAGAGAGATACTTCAAAATATGCTGAAAGTAAGGGAAATCTGCTATATTTTACAGAAAAAATCGTTTTTGGTGCTCTCAACAGATACGTCGAACCCCTCAGAGAATCAAAACATATTTAAAAATGTAAGAAATAGGCTTGAAAAAGGAATCATTAGATTTAAAGAAGCGTGGAGCGCATCGAAAGATATTAAAACTTCAGTCTTTGAAAGAGCAAGTTAAATAAAAATTTCAAGTGCTACAGAAGAGAAAAGTAAGTTAGGTTTCGTGGTTGTAGATAAGAGATAGGTTAAATTATAATATATTTACTTGTTTTGTGTTCAATAAAGATAACGTTAGTATAATTATTGTTTGGTAATTGTGTTTTATTGTAATGCAGATAGAGACAATTTAAGTAAGATATTTACAATAATAAGGTAAGCTTACATTGTATTGAAGAAATTAAAAGGAGGGTGATGGAGGCCGATTAAAAAATAATTTATTTCTAAATCTGATAGTTAAAATCATACCTTGTACCCAAACTGGTGCTCCCACTTGGGATTCCACTTTTTACTATATTTGGGCCCTCTCTGTGAGCATGTACACGTGCCTATAAATATAAGCCGGAATATCACTTTTTGTTTTGTTCCTAGTCCTGTAAAAGGTAAATAGACCCAAGCATTCCAGAAACAAACACTGTGTCAATTCAACAGTTGTAAGTTTTGTATCCAATCACTTTCATAGAAATTAAGACTGCTTTTTGTGAATAGATTTTACGTTTAAATTCAACGTTACTTACCACTAACTCCCTTTGTAAAATTATTCAGTTAAGCAGTATTCAGTAAGGTGTAATAGCAGTTTACAAAAAGCAGCCTTTAGTTCTATGAAAGTAATTGGAATGCAAAACTTGCAAGTGTTGAATTGAGATATTTTGTTTTCGGAATACTCGGAGTTGTTTTTATTTTACAGGACTAGACACAAAACAACACTATGTAACAGTAATTTCCGATCTTCATTTTAAAGGCACGCATACATGGCCACAGGGAGGACAGAAATATAGTGAAATCTGAAATCCTAAGTGGGAACTACGGCTCAGATATTAGTAGCGTAAATAGGGTTCCTATCATGCTGGAAAAGTCAAGAAATTTTACGTTCAGAATTAACTTCTTAGACCATATATCTATTTTTCCTTACCTGGCTATAGGTAGGGAATATTTTATAAAATAAAGTAGTTCCTTTTGCAAAACTACTCTTCCTACACTCCAGGGTTGGTGAAATTTTCCCCAGCCCAAAAGTTTTGAGTGTTTTAGTACATACTCGCGTATTAGTATAGACAAATAATAAAATGTCTTTCTCCATGTATCAGTTAATTAATCGAAAGGGAAATTACCAAACATATACCTCTAGCTTCCCAATGCTAGCGACAATCAATTGGTGGAGTATAGTACAATTATCGTATGTTATAAAGAGACTTGCTCTTTAATCGTGAAATATATTGTTAGAAAGCAAATTGGCAACTTGGAAATAAGAATTTTAAAACCTCATTTAATTGGATTGGATAAAAGTTTTTTTTTTTTTTTTTTTTTTTTTAGGTCCGTGCCTCCTGAACTTAAAAGTATTTGTCTAGTGCAGCGTTTCCCAACCTTTCTGAACTTGCGGCACACTGTGAGTGTAACTTGAATTCTCGCGGCACACAGAGACATTATTATTTTGTAAATATAAAATATAGTGGTATTTTTTTTTTCTTTGATTACTGATCTTCTCACAAACAAGAAAACTCGAACATTGTTTCTTCCCCATGGTGAATCATTATGCTTATTTTTCATTCTAATTTAAAAATAGAAAACAATTACAATGTAGTATTGGACTCAGGTTTTTAAAAATACGCTTTCTTTTTCGAAAAGTATCCAACCTTTCACTAAGAAGGAAGGTCAATAAATAACGAACGAACAAACAAATCTCTTACTTTTAAAACACAAATGTAGGTAATTTGTATGCATTTTTTGTCGAAAGGATCGAATGATATTTTAAAATTTCAAGTGACGAAATAGTCTGTAATAATAAAGAAGCAATAATGGTCATAACAATGATAACAAATAGTTTTTTGAACATTAAAAATGTACAGAAGAGTAAACTGTATGAAACTTAAAGTTGTGGTTTAATAGATGATGATCATAGTAATGTGAAACGCAAATGTACGTTTTCCCTTATGTCTTACAATTTTATTGCTATAGAATTAATAATTTTGTTTCGATTTCCTCGCGGCACACCAGCGATCCATTTACGGCACACCGGTTGGGGAACGCTGGTCTAGTGTGTTTTGAGGAATGTTCAGTTAAAAGTATTTGTCTAGTGTGTTTTGAGGGAAACTAAAGGAATCTTCAGTCATGACGACTGGCTCAGGGATTTAAATCCTGAGTATAATAAGGGATTTTATTCCTGTTCTATATATTATATGGAATGACTCACCTCTTTGTTACTCTATAAAATTGTCTACTTTCTAGAAATCGAAATACAAGTGAGTACCAATGGTGCAAAAGTGTCTCACGAAACATGGATGAAGCTTTACGGATGCTTTGTGCGTTTTTTTTTTTTTTTTTTTGTTTAATAAATAATTCTATGTCACGTTTATGCACCTAGGCTAAGGGAGACTGTGATCATGAGATGCCTGATAATGGGCATGACGAAAGGGAAGAACTCCGAAAAAAATCCCATGTATACGGTGTTTGTCCACTTGGCGGGAGTTGGGGTTGAACTAGGAACCGGTGGCACATATGTGGATACCTTGATAAATGGTAGTGTTCATGATTTAGGAAAAGTTTGTTTCGCCATGATAATTGAGATCCATCAATACCAGAATTTCAGTATCCTAAACGGTATTAAAGACAGCACTAGGCGGCTGGACTGATGCACATTACCTATATCGGGTGTATCTCCATCCTGTTATCCTTATCTCATGTACCATCGTCCCCTGGAGCTCCGTCGTGGCTAAGCGGTTAGCATACGCGTCTTTGGCGTGGAAGCTCCGGATTCTATTCTCGGCGGAAGCTCATGTGGTTCGAATTCCACATTAAGCTGTAGGTCTACGTCTCATAGCCTTGCTGTTGAAAGGGTCGCTAAACTGAAAATAAAATCAAGTCGAAAAAACGTCCTTCCCTGTCACGCGGTTCTCAACTTTAAAGATTTGTTCAAAACGTATCTCCGTTCTCATTTCTTTGCTGCTTCGACAGCTGGGGGACCTGCAGAGAGAGAGAGAGAGAGAGAGAGAGAGAGAAGCACATGGTTAAAAAAAAAAAATCGTGTATTCACGCAGTCTGAGGTTTTGATTTCGGTAATATCATTTTGATAGAGTAATATTGTATTTTTCTTCCCCTGACAAATAGTTGAATAAATCAGAATTAGTGAGCACATTTTCTAGATTTCCTCTCAGAAAAGGCAAGCATGTACAGTTATTATTACATGTTTTGTAACAAGAGAGAGGAGAATAATTGATCCCTCCACGCTTAGAAACTGTTGCATAGTTTCATAGGCACTAAAATGGTCAAACAGCTTTACGCATTATAGAGGATAAATCATGGATGCATTTGTAAACAATTCATAAGTGTTGTGTTTAATATTTCAGGGAAACGATCGCCCGAGTCACTGGTGGAATGAAAGTAAAGGCTGACAGAGATGAAGCATCTCCTTATGCTGCTATGTTGGCGGCTCAGGTAGGTTTTCTGTTATTAATAAATTCATCATTTGCGAATGACTTCGGTGTGTAGTTAAGAGTAAATAAGCTATTTTTGTACAAGTTAACATGTAAAAGATGTAGCTATGCGATGGAATAATAGAGACCTAACAGCGACCTGAATTCCGATTTTCCTCTTTCGAATGTGTGTTCTATATGGACAACTGGTCATGTTAATGGTTACTCTATTGATAGAGCGACCAATAAGCGGGACAATTTGTACGTCTCCCGCCATTGAAGAGTACGGCTGCAAAATGCTTTTGGCTTTGTGAAGAAAGAAAAGAAAGAAAAAAAAAAGGAATTTTCGCTTTTTTGACTTTTTATCTTTACGACTGTTGTTCAAGTACCACCTTCATTTTCCTGTAATGAATTCTACAAGTAAGAAAGTGCGTCATATATATATTTTAGGCTTTATGTATATACATAATATATTTCAAGTTTAGTAGTAATAGTACTGTAGTTATATAGTTTATTGGTAAATTTTAAATGATAATTTTGTTCTACGAAATAGACTACATTTTCAGAACAGTTATTTGCTAACACTATTAAACTTTGTAGTAATAGGTTTTTGTCGGTGCCGGTTAACCTAATAAGTTAATAAACAATTCGTTGGAACTAGAATATGTTCACGGATTTGTACTTTCCCTGTTCTGTCATATGATCGATTTTCTTTTTTTCTTTATTTTTTTTCCTTCAGAATTTTCTCTTCAAAATGCTTTTTTGTTATAATGGAAAACCAAGGTGGAACACATTGTTACCACTAAACATGTAAAGACCAAAATTTCTCAGGCAAAATGCCACGGGGAAAAATAGTTTTTGTTTTTTCTTGAGTCTTTGCATCACTGTTCAAGAAACCCCCTTTGTTGTTGTAATTCATATTCAGTGTTCACTGTTCCGTGAGAAGTACATTATAATACTTTCGCTAAACGCTTACCAGAAGTAAAATAGACGGCAGGAAGTTCAGAGAAATTGACAAGATGTTGAGAAATGTGGTGGGCTGCTTGTTGGAATGTATGGTCAGGTGATAGAATTCTGAAAATAGACGGAGTTAAATAAGGAAGATAAAATCAATGAGATGAGTAGGTTGCAAGAGAGTAAATGAATAATAAAGGAGGGGAAATGTGTATACATAATATAGGGAAAAATTTATCCTGAAAGTAACATATATGTATATGTCATAGGACGCTCTGCTTGACACCTGGGAGTTTATCATGAAGCCCGGAGGTAACCGGGAAATATATATATATATATATGTAATTGAAGAGCAAATTACTTCCGTGAGGAAGAAACTTTTAATTTTCATGAGGATTTATCTATAATCTTCGGAGATGGATTATGAATCATCTTAATGGCTGACAGTGTTCATGCCATAATTGTGTGTGGGATCACTCATAATTTCGATCACCAATTTTGTTGATTTACTCTTTGTTTGAAGTATGTTCTCACTGGGGTTTCGTAAAGTTGTAAATTTCATTAAGATCTGATGATAGTCATTGGAGCTAGCCCATGCAACTCCTGAACGGTTGATAATGTTAGTATCATAAGTAAGTGACTTCATTATCTTAATACTCACGCATAACTTCAACACAGATGTACTGATTTTAATGATTACTTTTTAGTTTCAGAGTATGCTTTCTTACAAGTTCCATATAAATTTTATCAGGATCTAATGACAGCCTTTGAAGTTGAACGTGGAAACTCCTCAACAGCTGTTAGTCTATATCATACGAATGTTTACGTATAATTCCATATTGCGTAGCCAATATGTTCATATTTGATCACGCACGTTTTCTAGGCCGCCACATTTTATACATATCTAACTAAACTAGTGGGGTTACGAAAGTATGGAAAAATTAACGAACTTTTGTTAGGGTAAACAGTTTACAGAATTCTGTGGGAACTTGAGAGGCCGCACCCGTTAGCATCCGAAGTTTAAATGGTGTCGTGTAAAAATAGTCGAAAACAGTCGATATTAGTGTCGAATCAACAGTTTTCAACGTCTCTAAGTTAATTGGTGACAGTATTGGTGCCATTTAAGTTCAAGTTAAGCTCCTATTGTGGGTAAGATACCCTAGTACCTCTAAGGTGTATGGGAAGGGGGAAACGTGTAAGAATATTTAAAAAAAAAAATATATATATATATATATAATATCGATATTAGTTTTTAATTCTTAGTTTCTGTGGTTGCTGAGATGAATGTTGATATTTCCGATGCAGTTTTAAGTTCACGTTTAGTACTCATTTGCATCCCCTAGGAAGTGTAATGGGAGTGGTATACAAAAAATAATCGAAAGGAAACTATATATAGTGCCAGATCCGTAGTTTACGGATTGCTGAGTTGAGTAGTCACACTCCAGACACCGTTAAAGCCTAAATTCAGTCCCCATTTAATAGGGGCGAGAAAGAGTAAAAAATAAAATGTCTGAGATGACGTAAATTACTGTTGACATCGATTGCTATTTTCTGATTGCTTTCTTGTTAGGTGCCTCCCGACGACATTTAAGCTCAAGCTTAGGCAGAAAGGGACATGTCAGTTGGCCCAGGAATTTACAGAGGCAATGCCGAAGGCGTTGCTTGTCGTTATTTATTCTAGTAGTTCCTTATTTTGTGATGGGCAATGCCATTACATCTGTACATATCAAGAGCTATTGTGTGTGTATGCTTCACCGTAACTCTGAAACGCTTAAGAGTTATTTCTGCCAAACCTGGTACACGTATAATCTAAAATCTGAGAAAAATTGCTGTTGCGTAAGACATCCCTAGCTCTACTAGGAGTAGAATAGAGAGGAGCTGTGTGAAAATAATAAGAACGAGTTATGTTAATGTGAAATAAATAATTTTCCGGGTCACTGATATGAATACTGACACTTCCGACGGCGTTAAGTCCAAGTTCAGCCCCCAGTATAAGAAAGATTCCGTAGCACTCCCCTAGGTGGGGTCGGAAGGATGTGACACACAAAAATAATCGAAAGCGACACATGTTAGCGTTGTACCTAAATTCGAATCGCTAAAATGAATACTGACACTTCGTGGCTGTTCAACTCCCATTAGCACAGTAGGTGAGAAAGGGTGAAAAATAAAATATCCAAAATCACCGGAAATAGTGTCGAATCCATAGTTTTCAAGATCGGGTAAACAGCTGACCATTTGAAATAATATTTGAAACAATATGTAGGTCAAAGTGTTTTTTTTTTTTCTTATCAGTTTGACTAAAGTTTGTGTTCTAAGATGTTTCAAAAGTTGTCAAAAAAATTGGTATCTTATGGATTATTATCATTACACTTTCGTTGAAGTACTTATCCTTAGAAGGATGGGGATTCAGTATTACCCATACACCTATTCTCCCCGTGCGAAGAACGGGTATTTCAGCTACTATTATATACAGGGGTTGGTTAGACAAAAAAAAAAATGTATGGTGTGGGGCCTCCTTTTGCGTCTAAAACAGCTTGGATCCGACGTGGAATGGACGTATACAGCTCCTGAATCGTGGTGTGTGGAATTTTGTACCATTGTTCCTCCAAAACATGCTCCAATTCCTTAAGGGATGCTGGTGGAGGGTAATGAGACCGAACGCGCCTTTCTAACTCAGACCACAATGGCTTAATGATGTTCATATCTGGTGATTGTGAAACTCAGGGGAGGTGTGATAGCTCCTGGTCCAGACCACAATGGCTCAATGATGTTCAGATCTGGTAATTGTGGTCCCCAGGGGAGGTGTGATAGCTCCTGCTCCTCAAACCATGATTTCACCGTTTTTGCAGCGTGACAGGGTGCCAAATCATCTTGGTAGATGCTGTCACCATTTGGGCCATGGGTAGAACCTGGTCCCCCCAAAATGGCCTCATACGCCTCAGCATTTGTCCGTGCAGCGCTATGATGGGACTTGCGGAAAACTACGATATCACTGCCCATACTGTAACAGAACCACCCCCATGCTTTACAGTTGGGAGCAGACAGTCTGTATCATAGGCCTGCGACGGTGTTCTCCATACGTAAAGACGACCGGTTGTTGGAAACAAGGTGAAGATCGATTCATCGGACCACATTACGTGTTTCCAGTTCTCATGAGTCCACGTCTTGTGGTCCTTGCACCACTGGATACGCCTCTTCGCATTTACTGCTGTGACCAGGTTCTTGAAGATAGCGGCCCTGCCATGCATTTTATGAATTTCCCGTCGCACTGTTTTCGTTGAAACCGTAATTTTCATTGCAGTGGTCTTTTAATGAACTCCGGTCCCTATCTGATAGGATTGTCTTTCGACTACTGTTGTGCTTTGCACACGTCGTTTGCCCATGAATTGTGTATGCCCTCGTGACATTGGACACAGTGCCTTTCGATACCCCCACAATGTTCGCCACTGTTGCCACTGAAGCTCCAACCAGACGGGCACCAACGGTCATGCCTCTTGGGAAGTCTGTCAGGTCGCCCATTTTACTGCACCACTTTCACACCACGACACTCACAGGTGAACGGGTTACTGCTGACGGAAGAGGAAGGTCCACATGACACATTGAAAACAAAAAACGATCGGCAACCACAACACGCGTTGTACAGTGGAGGGCCAAACTTACGTGTCCTGTATTAAGTGTTTTTACATTTTTTTCTACCCCTGTATTAGGGCATGCCGAAAGGTTTTAGATTCTATGTAAAAAATCAATTTATTTGTATAAAACATCAATACACTTTTGCTTTCTTAAAAGCACGAGTCAAATATTTTTTTATTTTTTAAATCTTTATTTTTATTTATTTATTTTTTTGAATGTCAGAAATTTTATTATTATACGGTGTGCAGGCTCTTCACTTGTTTGAAAGCGGCATCCTCAATTTTTTTTCTTGAGTTCTAAGAAGAACCGAAGTCTTACGGAGCTAAATCCGGAGAATAAAATGAATGCGGTAGAATACGTATGCCACTTTCCTGTAGAAATCACTGCCGTGTGGCTGTGTGTTATGATGAAAGTGAGACAGTGGAGACTTCAGGTGGGGAGATCTAAGCTTGAAAGACTCGGAAGGCGATAAGTAACGTACCGCTCTGCTGTCACTGTACGTCGATCATCTAAGTTGCTACATGAGCGGTCTTAGAAAAAAATACCATAACTTAACCCACGCTCGGTGCTCGTTTAACTTTCGAAGAGGGAATTTCATTGTGAAAACTCCATTTTATCAAGTGCTGTTTTGTACCGGGGTCATAGTTGTATACCGTGTGTCGTCACTTGTGACGATATTATAAACATCTTTACTTTGCCCGTGCAAAACTTTATAAGCATATAACTGCACCACTCAATACGATCATCATCTTATTCAGGCGTAAGCACATATTGGGCCCAGCGGCAGCAAAACTTGGAAAAGCCGAGATAATCTTTTACTATTGACCAGGCTGCATCTGATCGTCTTTTAAAGTTAACTGAATTTCCTTGTATATGATATGGCGATCCTCTTTCACAAGATTTCTTGCTGTTGCAAAATTTTCATCCGTACTGCTGTGTTAGGGCGTCCAGAGCGATGCTCAACTGTGGAATTTCGTCGGCCGCGTTAAAATTCCGCAAATCAGTGAAAAACGGTTGGGCATATACCTTTCACTACTAGATTGCATATGCTTTTAAACTGGTAGTTTCATCACGGCAGTTCTCAAAATGTCTACCCTGAACTTGGATGCAGGCTCGGAGTCTGACGTGCTTCAGAGAGTTCACCATTAGGATGGCCCTTCTTGCAGGCCATTAATTGGCTGGTTCCAGAGAATAACCGGCTAAGTCAGGAGAAGTAAGTTTTACAGGAGAGCAGTTTAAAGGTAAATTTTACAGCAGTTACCTGGTTAATTTTGACAAATGGTTATGCAAAATGCTGTAACTTTCTCCATTTTATGAATTCACTATAGAAGCTTCTACACAATGTAAAACTCACCAAAAGAAGCTTATACCTGTAAAATATCAATTTTCAAAAATAGTCGACTTAGCCGGTTATTCACTGGAACTAGCCAATTGAAGCACTGATTAGTTTGTAGGCGGGTGGGTTCAGATTCAGGCTTCTAGAGGGTCAATCTGATGCAGAGATGAAGTGTGTGGAACGTTAGCCCGCAATCATTCCTATGTTGACCGTCTGTGCGCGGGTTCAGAATTCCGTTAGAAGGTCTAGTATGGTTTGGTACATGGTAACCGATGTCTTCACCTCTTCACAAAAATGGAGTAGTGTTGTGCCGTTGAAGCTTATACCCCACCGCTTCATGACTGAAACGGAAACAGGAAAGAACTAATATTCCTAATTTTAGGAAGTATAATCCCACCATAGGGTACATAGAGCAGTAGTTACCTCTTAATGTAGATCTTGTAGACGTAATGAAAGAATAAGATCCTGACCAAAAAGAATTGTTTTCGCTTGCCGTCTTGTTCGAGAATTTCCGTTCCTCCTCAAGAATAAAATGAACAGTTAATGAGGGTGTACATTTGTCACAGTTTTTCGTTACTCAGCCAGAACGAATTCGGCTTTCATGCTGAACAGGTACTGTTTATTGCAGATTTTTTAATTATCTACATCGGAAAGTTTGAAATTGTTTTTTTTTTTTTTCTTTAATTAAACATTAGTTTTCGCTGAGAACGTATCCCCATAACTGTAAGTGTAGGTTTCGTTGTGTATATGAACATTATATGATACGTATATACTAACATTATATGTATACGAGATGACAAAACATGATACGCACATTTTTACAGGAAATCAAATGACAACCTAGTGAATCTTGTGAATAACATCTATACAAGAATATCAAAATATGATAATGTCACTTTTTGGCCATTTTCTGATTTCGCTTCAGTAACTGGTAACACATCGATATGCTGAAAAAAGTTGGTAATGGCTTAATTAAAAATTCCCTATTTAGCAATATATATATATATATATATATATATATATATATATATATATATATATATATATATATATAGATAGATAGATAGATAGATAGATAGATAGATAGATATAGATATATAGATAGATATATTTCTTTTCCAGTGTACTGAACGTATTTTAAGCTTGTAATTCAAAAAGTTGTAATTTGCTCTCCTGTAAAAATGTACATATGTTCGCTGTCTTCGTATAGATATAGTCTACGAAATATGATTGCTCTCTCTTCAAAGGCAGGTCTGTGTCTTTATAACATGGCATGCAACACTGAGAGAGAGATTAAAAGGAAAAGGCTCTACACGGATTTAGCTAGTACATAGTTAAATCTGCACTAAAATTTTCAAACAATAACACACGTGTTCAATTTTTATGTAATGTAAAAGAAAAACAGTTTACTAAATACATATATTTTTATTATACTTTTTACTAAATACATATATTTTAATTTTACTTTTAGGATGTAGCTGAGAAATGCAAATCGTTGGGTATCACTGCTTTGCACATCAAACTTCGTGCTACAGGTGGTAATAAAACTAAAACTCCTGGCCCAGGAGCACAATCTGCACTCCGAGCTCTTGCTCGATCACAGATGAAGATAGGCCGAATTGAAGACGTAACTCCTATTCCATCGGATTCTACGCGTAGGAAGGGTGGCAGACGAGGTCGCAGATTGTAAAGAGTATATTGTAAAATGGTTGTATATCTTCGCGAAAATTAAATCTTCTTACAAACATTGAAAATGTGTTTTTGCTCCACGAACCTTATACAACAACAATAATAGTAATACGTGTATTTTATAGCATTCATTAATAAGTAAGTAATGTAGTCAAATTGAGACATTTCTGTCGAATGTACTTACAGATAGTCGTCGACTTACTGGTTGTAAAGGTCAGGTTGTGTTATCAACGACCTATATTATTATTATTATTATTATTATTATTAATAGATATATCACTAATATAGAAAAGCTATTGCTACTTAGGTTATAGAATAATAACCCCAGCCTAAATCGTCGGCCGATGGTGGATCAAAATTTTATTTATATTTATATAAATTTAGAATAATATAAATTTAGAAACATCCATACTGACTAACAGGAATAATGACCTGTATTAAGTACTGTTTGGAAACGTTAACACTTCTCTAAATAACTCGAAATGTGGATAATTATGTAAATTCAAATGAATATATCAAGAAACAAATGAAATTGAATATAAATTCCTTTGATGCTGCAGGTAAATAGCTCCAGGCAAATGGTTATCGATCTGAACCAGATGCACATGGTCAATACTTGGTTTATGTTGAATTGGATCCCATTGAGTGCCCAAAATGCAACTTTGTGATGTTTTAGTACACATATGAGACTACAACCTGGACAATCTTGAACAAATTCAGAGGGACATTTCTATACGAAATTGAACATTCAAATCTGAATTTGAAGTGTTATTTTTTATTTTACAGGTTTTTCAATATAGTACAACTTGTAGAGCAATCTTTAAGCTTTCCAATGGTGTTTGTTTTACGTCTCTAGTACACATATTAACCATTTTTTGACATTTTTGAACACCCTGTATGGAGACACTTTTAGGAGGAGAGAGGTAATATTTGGGGTTTTTTCATCTCCCACTGTAGTAAAGCTGTGCACCAATTTTTAAAAAATCTAAGATCGTCAGGTCAGATTTTGCCATTTCATTGGTCTGTCCCAAGTACACATGGAATGTCTGTCCCAAGTACAAATAATGGACTCAAACTGACAGAACCCAAATGGATACAATGATTAAAGATACAGACGACTTCATTGAGATTTTGGTAGGAATAAAATGGCAAATTGGCGCAGCATCACTTCATAGCCAAATCCCAGAGCAACCACTTCAAATATACACAATAGAGACTTTATATGACTTTATTATCTCGTACTGGTACGTAGTGTGACGGAGTAGTGGCTAATGAAATTAGCATTTGTAACGTCTTCAGCTTTCTTATTAGCAACAACACTGTTACGTTTTCCATTCACTTAACATGCTCCTTTAAACAAAGAGTATTGAAGAGGGTAAAGATTGATATATATGCAGTGGGTAGAACTTAACGCATTGTTTTCCATTGCAATAGTTTAGTGAAAAGAAATATGCCTAAGTCTCTAAAGATAGTTTTGGAATGAAGACATTAAAGATTAAAGATGCCAATTTCATTACGTCACTACTCCGTCAGACTATCTGTCTACAAGAGATAAGAAGAATAATAGGAAAGTACGCTGTCGCCGAAATAGCTCAGCTGGGAGGGCGTTAGACTGAAGATCTAAAGGTCCCTGGTTCGATCCCGGGTTTCGGCAATAATTTCTTTCTTATATTAGTGAAGTTATTATCATATCTTTGAATTCAAGATTATTTTCCATTTTATGCACTGAAATGGATGTTAAACTTCATTTACTTTTACTCCACGTCGAAATCACGTGGCTGTCGAGGTGTCGGCCATATTTCATTTTCTTTCATTACTTTTTTTTTCCTCAAATAAGACAATATTTTCCCATAATTTTACAGAAGTCGTGTGTACCACTTAAAAGTAGTATAGTTCGCTAGCCACCAATGGTGCGTAGCTCAGATTGATGGACTTAAGAGTGTTTGGTGGAAAATTTAATCAGAAAGCGGAAACCAGAAAGCTTCATTTCCTCACAACCAGCAAAAACCAGGGGCGGATCCAGGGGAGGGGCGATGCTTCCCCCCAGAAGAAGGAACTTTTTTTAATTGTATATATAAATAAAACCCATTCCCGAGTTTGACGCTCTTAAAAGTAGCTCTAAGTACCAGTATTACAACCCACCGCCCCCCCCCAGAAGTCCGTCCTGGATCCGCCCCTGGCAAAAAAAATATGAAAAGTGATTATTTTAATTAAAATAAATTAAATGTATAAAATGATCTACAGTAATTTTACATTTGCAACATGAGTTTTCTGTAAGCTTAAAGGATTTCAAAAATTAGTTTTTTTTTTTTTTTAACTCAGAAGGAACCCATTATGTCGGTTTTGAGATGATTCGGAAACATTAAAAGAAAAAGTCCTTAATGATATGAAAAATAATTTCTTGCCGAAACCCGGGATCGAACCAGGGACCTTTAGATCTTCAGTCTAACGCTCTCCCAGCTGAGCTATTTCGGCTGCCGAGTTCAACGTTATTGTTCTTTCCGTCTCATGTCGCCAGATAGCGTAACGGCCTAGTGACGTAATACTGAGGTAGAAATGTAAATAAATGATAAGTCACTTCCTTTAGTTGATAGAACAGCACAGAGACTTATGGGGCGTTTATACTTATTCGATTTAGTCGCACGACTAAATCGACTCGCTGCATTTGCCACTAAATCGAAGCAACTAGGCCGAATCAGATTGATGGATGTGTTCAATTATTTCAACCACAGAAAATAGAAAGTCTTTTAATTCAGTTGCCAGTCGATTAGTCGCCTTCAATCAACAAGCGATTAAGTTGAAGTCCCGTTTACACGGTCGATTAAGTTGAAAGTGACGTCAATTCAACTGAATCGAACGCAAATCGACTAAGTGTAAACGCCCCATTAGAAACCTACAGGCACTAGAGGTCTGTACGCGCTTGGGCCAAACCCGCGTGCTGGACTCGGGGCTACAAAATATAGCTTATATCACTTCTGGCCCGGGCCGGGCTCGGGCAGTAAATTTTCAAATATACAACCATATTTCTCGGGCCTAACTTTGTAAATATTCTGTACAAAGATATTTATTGGACCGTTCTTTCTGGAGAACTGTTAAAGCATAATTGCAAAACTAAACCTCTAATTGCCGTAAATACAAATACAATTTTGCGTCAATTATTAAATTTCTGTAATTCGGGCTTACTTCGGGCTCATTTGATTATCATAGGAGCTCGAGCCGGGCTCGGGCCTAAATGCTTAAACATATTTCGGACTCGGGTCGGGCCTCCCATTATAAATTCACGGACCGGGCTGGGCCCGAGCTAAAAATTCCGGCCCGTGCAGACCTCTCTAACAGACACTGTTGCAAATCCCGGAGGGGACATATTCCCTCGAATCTTGGAACAGGAGGGACTGTCTCCCCCAATAATCCGATTTTATTATTATTATTATTATTTTAGGAGAAATGTGATGATTTTTGCCCGATTGCCACAAAAGAAAGTGAAATGAAATTGATGAATGAATGAAGGAATGAATGAGTAAGGGATTAATGGGGACGTCAACATCGAGGTTATATATCCCCAACTCGAGAGATGAAATTGATGTCCCCATAATAAGCCTTAAATCTGCTCGTCTCCCAATGTTGAAGACAACTCTATTCCCCTGATCCTCCACACCTTATTTTTCAACTTCATAATTATTTTGAACATCACTTAAAAAGAAAATAAGATTTAGACAGATTTGCGCCGTTGCCTACAAATATGCTCTACACAATATACAATACAATTATGTTGCCTACAACATACTCTTTATTATTATTATTTTAAAACAACAACAACAATAATAAAGAGTATGTTGCGATTAGCGGTAAAGCACAGGCTATCGATTATGATGGAAAGAATCGAAATGATGGAACAAATCAGGTGCGCTAGCAAGACTCATGTGGGTTCTGAACAGTGGCGTCATTTGTGTCTTGAGAGGGAGGCAATTGCTTCCCATGAATTGGTGATACGTATAGATTATAATCTATAATATAATACGTAACATACTAACGAAAATATGAAAAATCTCAGATCGGAGAGTCTCCCTCATCCCGCCTGCAGAACTCCTACTGATGCTACTGATTCCGAAACAGGTAACTCTAGTGTAGTGTTGCCAATTCAGCCCATTTACTGCTAAATATAATAATTTTCACATGATGTTTAGCCAGTAAAAGTGTAATTGTGTTAGTAGTTCTAATTTTGGCCAATTATACAGCCAAATTAATTACCATTTTCTAGCTTTTTTCTTCAGCGGTAACTAAGCATGTTTGTTAACCGGGACTTCTTTTAAAATACAAATAAAAATGAAATAAAATAAAATGCTATTCGCTTACTTATATTCCTATCCGTAAAGGCCTACATACACTAGCGTATTTTCAGCGCGTATTTTCGGTCCGTAAAATGATGTTGTAAATTTCGGTCCGTAAGTTGGCCCATACACCTAGCGTAAAAATAGGCGCGTAAAAGAAGAAGAAAAAGAAGCAGTCATTTTTCGCTCTTCCTCTTGCCTGTTGTTTGAGCACATGGTCGTTTTCCAGTTTACTCAAGTTGCTTGAACAAGATGGATCTATCTGAGGCCATGGTTTTAAGTGCAGGTGCTATAAACATTGTGTTGTTAAGTAAAACAATAAAAAGAAAGCATAGAAGAAACAAACTGGGAGCCACGCCGAAGAGGATTAAAAATTCACATTTATCTATATTACGTCCAAGCAGCTCAATCCACTTGGCCTAGTTTTGGTACAATCTTAGATCATTGTACTTAGTGATCTGAGATCACTAAATATTTATATAAATCGTACTTCGAAGGAGGAGGACACAGGACAGGGAAAAAGTTATATTCAATTGTTTACAATATAAATTGCAAACATTTAAATTTCTAAACAGACACAATGATGATTTAATACAATCTGAGCGAGCTTGATGTGTGGTTTCCTCTTACCTTCCGAAATAAGCCTATTGTTTGGAACTGGAGTTTACAAAGAATAAGGGAGTAAAGGAGTGTTCCGATAATTGAATAATTGATTGATTTTTTATTATACAATGTTTTAGACTGTTGACTTTGGTGGTTAAAAAGTGAGCTACTGAATGATAAATTCAATTTAAAGAAAATATAATTTATTAATGGTTGCAGCTTTCGTTTTTTTTTCTTTCTTACAAAATTAACGAAGAATATAATACTAACAAATAGAATAAATTATCCCCTCACGGGATACCAATTTTTATTACGTTATCCACAGCTCAAAAATAGGCCAGAAAGGAAAAACAAGACTTATACAACTACCTCCAGCCCCAGGGGCGTCGTTAAGGGGGGTAAGGGGGCAGCCTCCCCCCCTCAAAGTTACCAATTTCTTGACAAGTTGGCAAATTAAAATACCTAGTTGGCAACTTGAAAAATGCCGTTTTGTTCAATTGACTTATTTGGGTTAACATTTTCTTAGATACCCAGTTGCTGTAACTTATCAGTTCTTTTATAGATTTGGCATAAATTTTGTGTAGTTTCCTATCTTGAACTAAATTGATATATTCGTTTAAAGCTCCTTTACTTGTTGCAAGTGATCACACTTCACTTTCGTTCATTTGATAGTCCTAAACATTTTGAAGAATCTTCAATAAAAAAAAATCGAGAAATTGTACCACTGACAAAAGCACAATAGAGGTGGCGTACAAAATTAAAACAAAGACAGATAGAAGAGGCTTTTCGGTGGCAGTTATATTGGAAACAAAAGCATTTGATACAAGAGCGTATACAAGACAAGAGGCATATTGTGGAGATTAATGAAACTAATAAGAATTGATATTAATGAAACAAGAACAAGGCAGTGACTGGTTAGTATAAACTTTTTATTTCAGTTCTGTTTTGCAGTAAGACTTTCTATTCACAGGGCTTTTCGAGTAGAGAGAAATGAACAAAAGTGTGTTTTGGAATGGTATAGCCAGTGCCTTGTATAAGGGGGAGAGCGGGGCGACAGCCCCGGGCGCCGAAGTAAGGGTGCACAAAATTGGGAAAGAAAAAGAAGAGAACGAAAGAAAAAGAAAGAAATGAAAAATTAGAGGAATATTACTAGTATTTACTTAAATCCTCTTTCTGCTTTAGGAGGTGGTCCTATAATGTTACTCATGTTAGGAAAATATATGTGCACATATATAAAATGGAAGGGAAAAAGTAACAAAAATTGCTCAAAATCAAGTAAAATCAGGGTTTATTTCTGAAAATTTTCTTACGCTTCCTGTCAACCATGATGGCGCTTCGCGGTTGCTATTTCGACCTCAGTTATACGTGCCCGGGCACCATCATGTACTCTCGTCCCGAGAAAATATATGCGCACATATATTAAATGGAAGGAAAAAAGTAATAAAAAGTACTCAAAATCAAGAAAAAGCAAGGTTTAGTTTTGAAAATTTTCTTCCGCTTCGCGACAACCATGGTGGCGCTTCGCGGTTGGTCTATCGACCTCACTCATATTGTACGTGGGCGCCGTCGTATACTCTCGCCCCAGGCGCTGATTTCCATGACACGGCACTGGGGAACCACAGTAGGTTTCTCAGGCGTTCGATGGGGGGAAGCTACAATGGATGAGTCGAGTCATTTTGTAAACCTAAGTGCGTGATTCCAAAAGTCACATTCTGGAGGGCCAAACAATACGTCTGCTGGGTGAAAGCATAGACCGGCGTGTCTTTCACTTCATTTTCATACAGATGAGTTGTCATTCCTACCTTATTTTTAATCCCGTAGTTGCTTCTTTCGGAAAGTTAAACAAAAATTGAAGTTCTTCCTTTCTTTATAGTACGTATTTATAAGTCAAAGCATTACGTAACCATTGCATGTAACGTAGCTCACAGGACCGCAACTATGGGGAAGAAAGCAATTCACGTGCCCCGGGCGCGTGATTAGTGGGGCGCCTAAAAGGGAGGTTAAATATTAGTATTTTTCCTGACGGTATTTAATACTTTTCATCAGAATGCGAAATCATGATATCGAAGTGGGAGGAGACTGGAGAACAGAAAAAAAAGCTCTGCGCACTTCTCGTAAAGATTGGCTGGCGGGGATTACTTAAACTATGATAACCATGAGTTGTCAAATTAACAGTTGTGCATCATGGGTGATGATAATGATCCTGAATTGAGCTGTGAAATTGGACTCGAAACCGGAAGGTATTCGTATTCGTATCTCACAAGTAAACCTTACGTTTGGGTGAATCGAGTTGCTGACTGAGACACATATGAGAAAGTAGTACTAAATGTGGTCAGTATTTCAATGAAGTTGTAGGTGCGAAGCTCCAGGGGTTTAGGAGATACAGCTACCAGAACATCATATGGAAGTACAGAATAGTCATCATACAGTTGGAGGTAAAAGCTCTATAAGACCTCTTGTAACGACAAAAGGTGAATAAAAAATATATGGGTACATATTAGGACTAGGTGGAAGTCATATAGTAAGGGTATGCTTGACGGCGGCCATCTTGAAATCCGCCATTTTGAATTAAGGTTAAGTTTTTAAAATAGGAATAGGGTCATGTGATAAATGATTTAAGGCGCAAATTTAATCAGAAGAACAATGGTGACGTTAATTTTGATTTACGCGCAATTGGTAAAAAGTTAGAGGGAAATTAAATATTGTTGCAGCATATGTATTAGACCTTTACCCCACCTTGTAAATTTTGTGTTAATGATAATAATTAAATAAAAAGCAGGTGGATAAATATTAGGTCTATGGTAAAAGTTGCCTTGATGGCGGCCATGTTCAAATCCGCCATTTTGAATCAGACAAAAGTTTTAAACAAAACGCATAACAGTGACACCTTATTAATAGCAATTTTTACCATAACTCCAACGGTATAACCATTTTTGCTTTATCATTAAATGGATCGCTCCTTACGACTACTGCTTTGACAGAAATGTTAACGACAAATGTGTCAAGTGTAACTCGATTGCCTTTGTCAGGTGTGCTCACTGTGAGCAGAGCATTTGTGCAAGTCATGCACTCTTATCTGAACTACATATTGATTGTACTAATTGAGGATTTTTCTGGAAGAAAGACCCAAGTTCAATTATGACTCAATTTCACTTTGGTCATTTTTCCTTAAATTAGCAACTTGTTTATGCGATAACAAATGCTGGTTGATGATAAAGCAAAAATTGTTATACCGTTGGATTTATGGTAAAATTTGCTATTAATAAGGTGTCAATGTTATGCGTTTTGTTTAAAACTTTTGTCTGATTCAAAATGGCGGATTTGAACATGGCCGCCATCAAAGCAACTCTTACCATAGACCTAATATTTATCCACCTGCTTTTTATTTAATTATTATCATTAACACAAAATTTACAAGGTGGGGTAAAGGACTAATACATATGCTGCAACAATATTTAATTTCCCTGTAACTCTTTACCAATTGCGCGTAAATCGAAATTAACGTCATCATTGTTCTTCTGATTAAATTTGCGCCTTAAATCATTTATCACATGACCCTATTCCTATTTTAAAAACTTAACCTTAATTCAAAATGGCGGATTTCAAGATGGCCGCCGTCAGGTATACCCTTACTATATGACTTCCCCCTAGTCCTAATATGTGCCCATATATTGTTTATTCACCTTTTGTCGTTACAAGAGGTCTTACAGAGCTTTTACCTCCAAGTGTATGAAGACTATTTTGTACTTCCATGTGATGTTCTGGTAGCTATATCTCCTAAACCCCTGGAGCTTCGCACCTATAACTTCACTGAAATACTGACCACAATTAGTACTACTTTTTAATATGTGTCTCAGTCAGCAACTCGATTCACCCAAACGTAAGGTTTACTTGTCAGATGGGGCATGGAATGGGACGAATATGAAAATAAAGTTGCTGTAAAGTTTTCCACAGGGTAGGTAAGTGTGGCATTTTTTTTTTATCAAGACTTGGTAATTTCAAGTTTCATTCCCCCCCCCCCCCCAATCTTGTAACGCTCGCTACGCCGCTGTCCAGCCCCATTCTTTAGAAATAGTTTGATCCTTGTTACCTTGGCTTTTGTAAGTTGAAGGGATCCTCCCCGCTGCTTCCACCTACCTTTTTTTTTATTTCAAAGTTTATTTTGCCATTTAGTTTTTATCTAGTTGTTAAAAATCATTTAAATATTTATTTATTGAAAGGTTGGGTGTTAGCGGACTTGGGTAATTTCATCACCGGAATTTTCGTCACCGGTAATTTTGTCACCAAAATATTAGCATGTAGGTTATTTCGTCATCGGAAATTTCGACATAGTAATTTCGTCACTTGTAATTTTGTCACCAAAATATTAGCATACAGGAAATTTTGTCATGGTCATTTTTTTCATCTTTGTTGAACTAAGTAGAGACAAAGTAAACGACCGAAACAGCTGACCTTATCTTAATCAAAGTTGGAAAACAATTCAGTTGGTGTTCGACTCTGGAAAATCAAAGTTTCGGATACTTGAAGCAAGAACAAATAGCAGTAAAATAACATAATGTCAGTTTCAGCAAATGTTAAAAGCACAGGCAAAATGGGCCAGTAATAGATTTATATATAACTATTTACAAATATTAAGTTTCGGCAATATTAAAAATTCAGAACAGAAAATTAGCAAACAAAATATAACTTGTATTAATGCAATAAATGGTTTACATGTTCATTTTCTACTATTCATAACATTATAGGAAACAACAAGCAATTTTTTTGAAACATTTAGTTCCAGTGTTATACGTTAAGCACAAAGACTAGAGCCGTTTCTAAAAAATCTGAAACACTCTTCTAGTTTGCTGTTTGGGTGGTTGCCCCACAGCATCTTGATGAAGCACAGCTGAAACCGTTGCTTCAACTTGTTGAATTTCATGAATAAGCTTCCAAATAGTTGCGTGGGACATTCCTACTAGATGATGAAACTCCTAGTTCCACAATTCACAAATATTAATTATCCTAGAATTGCTGCTAAAGGTAGCCTGGTGAACGTTCCAATAGTCCGGGGGATATAGACGGGGCACATTACGCAAACAAATATTCCCAGACCGAGCTTTAATACGGCGATACATGTTTGACACGTAAGTGCTATCAAAATAGTCCAGAAGTTCCAGCTCTTCCTACGAAGTCACTTGTATTAATCGATGCACATCTGCTATTGGAAGAAATGCAAATCTGTTTATTTTCTCGCAAAATAGACGAAAATTTTCATTGCTTTTGTACCGTTCTAAGAGTCCAAGCTCTTGGACCTTCCTTCATGTTGACTGAGTCAGGTGAAAAAAGTAACGCTATAAACGAGTTGAATCTCCAAAAGTTGCATTTACAGCCAGCATTTACGCTATATTAAAATCCATTACCATAGTTACAGGTCCAGATATTCACTAAATTCACTGCTCTGATGCACCACCGCACGTAACAGTTCTTCATATGAATTTTGTGTCTTGGTCTACATTAGGGCGTATACCTAGTAAAGGAAGTCTCACCTAAAATAACATACACTTTTTTTTTTTTTTTTTGGCGCCATTGAAAAGTTGGCGTTCCCCATCCATGTTTCACTTTTTAATAGCTTCATAAGGCTATATGTTCTCACGCTTCCAAAACAGTACTTATGCTTTTTTTATTCCAGCCTTTTAATATAAGCATTTCAGACTATTGTCTGTTCTAGGACGATACAATTCTAGTTCATGTATATGCTAGCTTTGGAAATACAGTAGAGTTTCGCTTATCCGACATAAACAGGCAGGCAGAACGCTGGATAATATGGATGTGTTAAGAAAAGACCTATTAAAAGTAAAACTTATGATATAATTTTACATATTACGCATCTAATAATAATGTTTTATAACAAATAACTGCACTGCACTGAATCAGGGACGTATCCATCGTGAGGGCCTGAGAGCTGCCTCTCTCCAAAACTCAAGCACTTTTTAATGTACTTGCCTTTACCCTTTTGAGGTTCTTTTATATCAGTTTACTAGTAGTGAGTGTCCAAACTTTGGGCAATGTGCTGATGTCTTGTTATAATTCTAAGAACATACCATAATGCCATTATACCAGGTGCAGTAGCGTATTTAGGGGGGTGGCTTCCGGGCTTAAGCCCCCCACGAAATCTTACTTAGTATAGTAAAGTAAATGAAATATCTTGCAGAATTTTCACATTTCCAGGCAAAGCCCCCCCGAAAGTTAGCAAAGCCCCTCCCGAAACAAAATCGTAAATACGCCACTGACCAGGTGGAATTAAAGAACAGTCTTAAATAGGATTAACATTTCGTTTCCGTTCTGTTTTTAACTTTAATATATTAGAACGATACACTCCATGTCTTCTTGCTATTTTTGTTATGTGATATACGTAGCAGACAGTTTTCTTTAGTTACATTTCTCTCGAAAATATGTTTCATTTTGTTTGTGCTATAATGCAGTTTCCAAAATAAACCGGTTTATAAATGAAAAGTAGGAAAAACTTTAAGAGAGGTACAGAATCGTTGCATTATTATTATTATTATTATTATTATTATTATTATTATTATTATTATTATTATTATTATTAATTATTATTATTATTATTGATATTTAAAAACATTAGAATTACGTGCTTACGAGGATTCGTGTTGGGCCCCCTCCGAATAGAAAACCTGGATACATGTCTGCACTGAATGATAGACGTATGAGTCAAGGTGTAGACGGGCGCGCTAGGCGATAGACTCCACAGCATGAAAAATAGATTAAGACCACAACTTGCAGATCTTCTTGCCGATTGGTGCTATTTGCAATGATATATCGGATCATATGGTATGTGGAACAAAGGATGGTCGGATAAGCGAGACCATGGTGTATTGGTGTTTCACGCACCTAAACCTGTAAAATGTTTGTATAAACAATTATCTTTCACTCCCTAGCTAAATTTGTGGGTATGATCACACACCTAGCCTCATAAACGGGGACGCGGCAGAAGTCCTAAATGGCAGAAGTCCTAAAATGCAGAAGTCCTAAACGGCATTAGACCTAAAATGCACAAGTCCTAAAAATTATTTCGCGGCACAAGTCCTAAATGGCAGAAGTCCTAAAGTGCAGAAGTCCTAAAGTGCAGAAGTCCTAAAATGCAGAAGTCCTAAAGTGCAGAAGTCCTAAAATGCAGAAGTCCTAAAAGGCAGAAGTCCTAAAAATCATACCGAGGCAGAAGTCCTAAAGTGCAGAAGTCCTAAAGTGCAGAAGTCCTAAAAATCTCTTGTGGCGCTACCATCGCGTCCGTAAGAAGAATACTGTCAATCTGTTAGTCAAGTTTTAGATATACTGTTTCATATTACAGAGCCTTAGTTCTTACAAGTTATTAGTATAAATACATATTCTATCGTTCTGAAATAATAAATAAATAAATAAATAAATAAATGAAGCCTATTGTCCTTTCTTACTCTTTCCATGATATATTTCTATGTTGACAAAATTTTAACTTTCTACCAAATGTGATTCCCAGATCTTTCATAATGTCTGTTTTTCTCTATTTCCACACCATTGACTTCATATTAGTAACATAATATTGTGTTTTAGTTATGTACGTCATAAATTTTGCTTTCCTTGTGTTGTTTTGAAGTAAATTATTTTTACACATATATTTCTTGTACAGAAGTCTTTCTGTAGCAAATAATTGTCATATTCGTAATTAACTACTCCTGGGATACGGCTGTTTCGGTGTAGGACGTTTTGGTGCAGGGCGTTTCCGTGTACGGATTTCTCGGTGTAAGGACGTTTAGGTGTGAGGCTGGTTCGGTGTAAAAGTTCTAATGTTTACACCGAAACGTCCACTCTTCAAAATGAAAATTATTCGTTAGGGAGAAATAAATTCACGAAGTAGAATATATAAATTAATAAATAAAATAAAAATTAAATGTTTCTGTAATTGGCAAGGGTTACTTATTTATAGTGAGTCCCCTCGCTTCACTCTATGTCAGAACTTCTTATATCCTCAAATGTTATAATTATTGATTGGGAATTATTAATTGATTGGGAAAACGTTTTACGGTAATGATATATAGTAAAAAAGTGTGTGATGCATAAACATTGTGTACACCACACACACCTTATTACGGCGATAACTGTGCACAAATCGCAAAATGCTGCACAATCTTTGAAAGAAAATTTTCAAACACAGATGGTTTTTCTTCCAATAACCGCTTTTATATCATGCATACCCAATAAGATTAGCAAATCTAGGAAAAGAAAACTGATTATGAATCAGTGATGAGATCTTAATTATATTATTACGGAGATGTAAACTCATGTTATAATTGTAGAGAAGGACAGTGTCAGAAAAATGTCTCAAGAAAATTTTTAACGGCCTAAAGAACACAACAAGAGGCTGAATCCTACCAGTTGTTCCTGCAGAAATTGTTTCTATTATGAATTACTCTTTTGTTCTTAAACGTGTTTAATAATTACAGCAAATGAAGGATGTTTATAATAAAATGTGAAAGAATACAGTTTTAAAAGAATTAAACTACGTCAACATGTTAAAATAATTAAAAGAACCTAATTAATTAGCCACTTTGTACTCTCATTTGTTTAACTGGAATAACCGAGGCCTAAAGGAAAAGAGTTTTCTGCCCAAATCTTATAAGCAGTGGGATATTTTAATATTATAGAAATTGACCCTCCTTCCCCTTAGAAGTGTAATTTTCAAGATACTGAAACATATAGTATTTTATTACTTTTAGTTAAAAGTTCAAATACCGAGTTTCACGCATCTAGCTTAAACAAATCCTTCCTTAATTTATTTACATATTTTCTGAGTAAGTAATGGGGAATTCGAACATTAAAAAAGTGCTCCCTTTGCTCTTTCCTTTTTATGTGTTCAATTTTCAGTTTTTTTAACAGGAAAGATTATATGCCAAGTTTCATTTTACTAGCTTCAGAAACTTGCGAGATACACTACCCTTTAAAAAAATCTTGCCCCACCCGTTTTACGATACTTATTTCCAAAAATTCTTTCTTATGTCCTGCTTTCATAAGAAAATTATATTTTATAATTAAAATTTAACGACTCTACTTGTAGCAGTATGCTTAAAAAATCACTCATCTTTACTCTTTTATATAAGAGTACAGAAGATAAATACAGTCAAACAAATGGATTTCCATGAACAGTTTCCGATTTCTTATAATTACCTGATTCGTACATTTCCCACAAGCTGTGATTTTAAATTTACGCTCTGTCAAGGTCCAGGTTTCAAAAAGGAACTAACTGAAAATATAATAATATTATGTATTTGTGTACATGTGTAATATGTATAAATTTATTGTCTTATTGAAGCTTTCGTAATCTGGAAATAAACTTTTGATTTGCTTTTAATATATAAAAATCATGCTCCCCTAGAAAAATTTGCAGCCTACACCCCTAAATGACTATGTAGTAATTTCTGCAAAAATGGCACAGGACCTAAAATTTAGGTCTAATGCCTATATTTTTAGGACTTGTGCCATTTAAGACTTATTAATGTCACCCACTGTATTGCATAATAAATGTTCTTTGCTCAATTTTAAATTTACTGCGTTCTTTATGTATACAGTTGGTATTTAATGTTCACTCGTGAAATATCTAGTGTGCTTTTGTCCTAATTAAGTAAACTTTGGTGGATTTTTGTCCTACTCTTAATAAAATACGCTCCGCACAGTATATATTGCAATTCTGAATGTTTGCTTGGTTTCAGAAGTCTGGTAAAATATTCTTTTTAAACATTTTTTTTATTATTTATTTATTTATTTATTCTTGTTTTAGGAATTTGTCTTGGGATTCTCGTATCTCCATTCGAAAGAAACGAATTTCTTAACAAATTATGTAATTAATTCTTAGAATGAAATAGGTTGTATTATGTAATTCGTGTATAAGTGCAGAACAGATAGTGATAATAACGATCTTAGTAGTACAAATATAGCTGTTACTGTTGGAATTAGATACGTTCGTAACATTATTGCCAACTAGTTGCTGCATAGTCCCAATTTCGTGTGGTGGTGGCGAATTTCAGAACTAAAGCAAGTGAATGATAAAGGCACAAGTCCTAAATGGCAGAAGTCCTAAACGGCAGAAGTCCTAAAGTGCAGAAGTCCTAAAGTGCAGAAGTCCTAAAATGCAGAAGTCCTAAAGTGCAGAAGTCCTAAAATGCAGAAGTCCTAAAGTGCAGAAGTCCTAAAATGCAGAAGTCCTAAAGTGCAGAAGTCCTAAAGTGCAGAAGTCCTAAAATTTAGGTCTAGTGCCCATATTTTTAGGACTTCTGCATTTTAGGACTTCTGCACTTTAGGACTTCTGGATGTCACCCTCATAAACTATAGTCTTATAAAGAAAAAAAATATTTTTTTTTTAGCTAAAACCTAAAGAAAAGCCAACTTCATTTTTTTCTTTTTTTAATAATGGCAAACTAGTCCACTTCATCACGATAAATCACGTTTGGTACTAAGATGTCTTTTTCTGCTCGTATATATCCTTCACACTTCGTTGGAGACAAAATTGTTTTTTTTTTTTTTCAAGAAAACAGGATATGAGAAACTATACAACAGCATGAACAGAAAACAATAGTTTTCTAATCCTGGATAAATACGTCATTACAACAAAATATCAGTAAGTTGTCCTTATTATATTGCTTCGGTTCTTATTAACATGAAAATTATAATGTTTTGTAAAAAAAAAAATGGGATGGGATGGGATGGGATTCGATGTGATGTCAAAATAATAAAGTAACTACGACTCCGCCACTCTACCCACCGAACCACGGAGGCTACATGGTGTTAACTCCTTTTTTTAAAGAAATAATCTTCATAACTATGGTCCGTATCGCTTCGAACCTTAAGATAAGAATTTTTCTGTTTAATTCTATATTTTCGCACGACATAGTTACAGAAGCTAATTTATATTTGGCAGGCAATCTACACACTAGGTTTTAACCAATAAATGCAACATTTTAGTCCACTATCCAGTTCCTTGATCCAACTCCTCGATTCCCCTACTGAATTCCCTCCGCAATTGTGATCTGCTACTGAAAAAAATCCCTAGAAATCATCGTTGCCAGTAAACACAAAACCGAGCATAATTTTGTTTTTGCTTATATTTTTATTATTTTATTATATTTTTTGGAAATATCTCTTTAGATGGATTGCTTTCTATTATCTCCACATACTAATAACTGAATTTTACCCATAAACGTAAGGAAAATTGAGTAAATGCGAAAAATCTTGAGTTACAGTATACGCGCAATTTTTTTGCGCATGGGAGTACCTAAAATGGAAGCCACATTTCCTCGCTGAACTGCTATGCTGATACGTTGTATCAGGAAAGTAGTAGCTCGCTTGTCACCAGTAACGTGTGCTATACGTTGGCCTACTTCTTTGATGAAATTGAGCCCTTCGAGGCCCCAAATGCCGCTCGATTCAATGGCCACGGGCACGAACATGTATCTATTGAGGAGATCTTTATATTTTCTTCTTTTCTCGCATTCTTTGCGGGCTGCAATAGCTCCTTCTCGAGATGAAGAAAGAGTGAGATTAGATAACGCGAAAGTGTCAGAGCAAGTGAAATCGCAGAGAAGAATCCTTCCCCTCTTCCATGGTACCAGCGTCATGACATCTGGTCTTTTGCCATCAGATCTGTTACACCCCACAGGTTCACGAACAGATGGAACTTCCGCCGATGTGAGTGCTCTTCAGATAATGTCATTCAGTGCTTAAAGTGAGCCGGTATGAGCCGGTTATGCATCCGAAAGTTAGAAAATCGGCCGGTATGGCATACCGGTAAAAATAACATTTACATTGTAATTTGCGTTTAGGAAAAAACAGATTTTACACATAGAAATAAGTATGACGTTGACATTGAGTCAACAAATATGTTTGTACTGTCAAAGATTTCGTTGCTGCTGCTTCCTAAGAAATAACACTTCCATATCACCCTATTCAATGGCAGAATTTGTGCTCTTGAATTTTTCAACATTTGTACAAGCTATTCCAAACATCCCCCTTCAAAAAATTCCAACTACCGTATCGCCCGCCAAAAATGTTTAACATGGATCCACCCCTGGCATTGACTTTTTTTAAATTCAAAATTATTCTTTTCATGTTGTCTGGACTTCTGTGTTTACAACTATAAGAAAATTAGTGTTGACCACGAGACAAGACGAGACCAGATAAAGCTTTTGAAAATAGAAATGAGATTGGAAAGAACTATCCTAGATACTAGAGACAAGACGAAAGTGCCTACAAAGCCTTGAAAACGAGACGAAAAAGTTATGGGCATATATGTTTTTTTCTTTGTTTGTGTGTTTTAGTCGACTTAAAAGCCACGTTGGATCACTACGTTATTGTATAAAGGTAACCAAGAAAGTTCTGTTGCTTTTTCACCCACCACCTTCGAACATCGATATGTCATCTAAGACGTAGCTGGAAGATCAAAAATAGTCCCCGTCAGCATTGACGACCTTCTACAACGTTCTGGAAGGCCATGAATTCCATCGCGGTAGAACTCGGTGGGCCGTGAAGCGAAGAAGATATCAAGTGCATTTTGCACCTCTACTAGGGATTTAAAGTGGCGTCCTCTAAGGTGATTATCCAAGGAACGAAGCAGGAGATAATCGGACGGTGCAATGTCCGGGAACTATAGCGGATGCAATAGTGTTTCCTATCCAAGGCGTAGAATGGTGTCCCGGATCATCCTAGCTACGTGGGGCTTAGCGTTGTCCTGTGACAGGAGAATCCCTTTGCAATTCTGAAGTGCTGTCTCCAGAGTATTGAGTTTTCTTGAATACGGCTCAACTGCTGACAGTACACAGTTGCATTGATGTTCTGACCAGCTGGTAGCAGTTCCCGATGCACGATGTCTCAAGCAGTCCACTACACAGGAGGACCTTGTGGTGTAGTGATGGTTTCGGCTGCTTTGGAACCGGTTCATGGGATGCTAAGCCATGGTAACGGTGTCGTGGAGCTTCGTACAGGACCCACTTCTCATCACATGTCAATACCCTGTCCAGAAATGGCTCCTTCCTTAGTCGAGACAGCAAAGAAACACAGGTGTCTGCTCGCTTTGCCATCTGGCCCAGATTCAAATCATGTGGGACCCATCGACCCAACCACTAGTGCTTCCCAAGTTGATGGAGGTGCTGCCGAATGGTTTCTTCATTCACACTGAATTATAATCCCAGTTCCTCACATGTCTGGCCACTGTTCGCCTCAATTGCTACTAGGGACCCTAGAAATAATATTCATTCTTATGGCTGTGAGGTTTATCAATATTGTCCCCTTCATTAATTTGTCATGTATGAAACGGGCTCAAGGGCGTAACTAACGACCCCGCAGACCTTGCTGTGCGGGAGGGCCCGCAGGTCCGGGGGCCCATAAAGGATAAGAGAAAGATGAAAAGAGGGGGCCCAAGAATTAGAAAAACAACTTTTTCTATGGGAGCGTGTTATTGCTCCCCGCCCCCCAGAAAAAATCTAAGTTACAGCGCTGGGAAGACCCAGGTTCACTGTGTTGTTACGCAAGTTTACGGTGTAACTGAACTGCCACAACCAGGTAGTATGTTAGATATACCCGCACCAACAACTGACCTTCGCCTTATCTCCATTCGCATTCAACTCACGGTGTGAGGGCCAATTGAACATAGACCTCCACAAAAAGCGACAGAACTTGCTTGGTTACTTTTATAAATGCGATGTTTAAGTAAACGTACCATCCGTGTTCTTCCAAATTTAGATCACCGATATGCTCAAACATAATCTTAGAAAAAAAATCATTTTATAAATATTTATTTCTGTTAGGCTGATGATAGGGGGGAGTAAAACATTCACTATATTAGTCCTCTCTTTCTCTCTCAATTTCAATGTCTCTTTTTTTATATATTCTTCACATAAAAAAATGTACAAAAATGTCAGGAGTAGGGATGGTATTTGGGGTTCTGTCTAAATTACTGCTCTAAGTGGTCATATTTGTTCCATACCGTCACCTCATCTGATGTCACTTTAAGCACTGATGTCATTCACGTTCGAATGCCTTACATGTCTTCCGGAGCTACTTATACAAGACAGACCGTGTAGACCATTCTGCTTGACTTACGCACCACATTTAGAGCAGTTGTGTGATTCACAGATGTCTACTCCTAGGCGAAGTGCAACTGCAATACGAAAACTTTTCGTTTGGAAGGTGCAGTCCTAGGGTGTGTGAAGGTAATGCCTGTAGCCAAGCACCTGAAATTGCTGATGAGGAGGCGAGAAGTCTAGCCTTATCCTCTTGACTGTCTGCTTCTTGTAATAACACTGGTTGATGTAATTTGATGATTGGCTTGTCCCAAATTGATTGTGAACTTCTGCCCGTTATTTCAGGAGGGCTTAAACCAACTAGGTTAGACCAGTCAGATATGCAGTCTTGGACATCAGATTCTATGTGAGGCTCATTCAGTTGGTTGAGAAGTATCTCAATGGTATGCCGGGAGTCATAGAACGACACTAAAAATGAAGGATACGCCAAATCGACAGCCCGATGAATACCAAGACCTCCAGAATCAACTGGAAGGGAGGCCTGTATCCATGCGTTGCTATTTAGGTTACAGTTGAGTAACGATTTCAGTCCACATTTCAGAACGGTGTCAAACTTCTCTAGTAAATCTACTTCACGCCAAGAAGTAGAGCAGCGTAAAAAATAGATTATTCTTGGTATGGAGAACGACGCACGAAGGAGATAAAAAGCTGAATGTGCCGAGACTAGAGCCAGACGTGACAAGAAAAAATCTTTTTAGTTTTCTCGACTAACAAATTACGTGTTGCCTCAGGTGAAAGGGCTGCACCAAGTAGAAAGGCTGACGAGGTTGTGATAAGTTGTATTCCCGGTGCTGAATTTTTAAATTGTGAATATAATACTTCTATTTGATCTTGCAAAATTCCTAAAAATCCTACTTCACACTTCATAAAATGTAAGTGTAGTCCGATGTCTGCTGCCATAGTTCGAATATTGTGTAGATCACTTATAACTGTGTCAGGATCTCCTGCTATAGTGCCATCATCTAAGTACCAGATATTTAATTCAGTGTTAATCCTAGACACTATGGACTGAATTGTCATGGCGAACAAAGCGGGACCTAGAGGATCGCCTTTTTGTACTCCACGTTGCGAGAGTATAATCTCATCACCTAGAAATAGGTTACTTGGTTGCGCATAACATTGATATACATAGTGATAAATCGATGGAAAATTAGTTTTAACTGTGAGTAGCATAGCGTCTCGGTTCAGTTCATTAAAAGCGTTACGAAAGTCTAATTTCAGAAAAGCCTTTTATTGTGAATGGGGAGTAGAAAAGTAAATGCGAGCTGCATGTGCTGCGGCTTCGGCTCCATTGGGAACGCATACTCCCAATTGGTGAGGGTAAAGGAAACTTACAACGGATTCTTTAATTCTGGAACATATAACTTTTGCTGATATTCTTCTCCAAATGTTCCCCATTGCAATTGGTCGAATTCCACCGCTCTTCTTATTAAGCGCAATAAGTGATGCTCCAAAAAAGATTGGTCTTATGTAGAATATATTTCTTCATCTTCTAACTGCACAAATTACATGGCGCTTATGTGCGGGCACTTGTAGCCAACGGGTACTACTTATCGTTATAAATTGGCATATATTCGAGCTAAAATGGTCTTCTAGGCCTCGTTATATATTGAACAATCTCCTCATCGTCCTCGGACACCATCAACAATTCTTCGATTTCGTCCATGATTCACTACACGACAACTAACAAGTAGCTGATAGCTGTTAACAGGCAATTGAACTTCCTGTCAAAGTACCAACCAGCTGATAGGGTTTATCAGTCACCTGGTTGTTATCAGGACATTGTAGAACACTTATCGGAAAAATGTCAGGAGGATATTTATATCAGACAGATATCAGAAGATGGTAGGATTGGCCCTTAGGTGTTATTTTGCCCAAAACCTTCAAATTTCGAATGGTTCCTACAGCAGTTCCCTTTGAGGTAGAGTTGTAACATTGTGCAGGTGTGTTATGTTTGAGTACCACAACCCATGCACAAAATTTTAACAAAATTTAAAACATATGAACTACATTTTAGTTTCATATTTGGTGATTTCATATGGAATGACCCTTTACACAAATTTTCAAGAATTTTCTTGTAAGTAGCAAACAATGAGTAGGAAACCAACTTATTTCCTTAATGTTACAATGTTGTTAGCTAGTGAGTCAAGGCGAATGGCTGTTGTTGACCATCCAGGCGTTGAACACAAGACCAGAAATGTATCATTCTGCTAGGTTCACGCTGGTAGGCAAATGCTCCCCGAAAAATAAGTAAAGATCTACGGTTGCTTTAATCACATCTCGTTATAGAGATATATGAAAAATCAGAAATCATCTTTCCTTTTACATGCAAATGTTCTATTTTTGGAACATTTTTTTTCTCTTCAGTACGTAGCTACCTTTATTATTATTATTATTATTATTATTATTATTATTATTATTATTATTATTATTATTATTATTATTATTATTATTATTATTATTTGCTTAAAATGGAAGAAATATGTGTCTCCATATACAGAATATGCAATAAGTAAGCTATCTTGAATTTTGAAAGACCCGGGTTCGATTCCCGGCGGGAGTTCATGTGGTTCGGATTTCACGTTAATCAGTAGGTCCACGTCTCATATAGCCTCGCTGCTGCACGGGACGCTAAGCTAAAAAATCAACTCAATCTTGAATTTTGAAGTAAAAAGGTTTACGTATTTGTCAGTTCAAAGTAGTGAAGAAATGAGAATGTTTTCCTAGTTTTTAATTTACAGCGTCATAGGCCCGTATCCAGGGGGGTCGCCCCCCTTAATTTTTACTGGCCTCCTAAAATTTTCACAGTAGGCTTGCAAATGAACTATAATATGGTTGGATCGGGCCCCCCTAACTTCAGTCGCCCCCCCCCTACATTTTTGGGCTGGCTACGGGTCTGCAGTTAAGTATCCTTTTTCTAGAATGTTCCATTTTTGGGACATTGACCTCTACCTATATGTGGTGAGTTCTAACTAAGGGGGCAAATTTGGAGGGTTGATAGTACATCCAAAGAAAAGCAAAAAAGCTTGTAGTGAACGTGGGGCAAATTCCGTCCTGTTGAGGAGTGAAAGTGTGGGAACATGAACTTCAAGACCAATAGTTCAAAAACAATATACCGTAGAGAGTACTGTTTAAAACATCACTTACGAAGTCATACCTACTATATTGAAAAATGTTGCAATGCGTGCAAGGGATTCCCTAAAGTAACGGGGAGATTCCCGGACATCCTGCAAAGAAAAGAAGAGTCCCACGTTAGTTAAACGAAAGGGGTGTATAGAGAACATATTATTCGTTAGTGGTACTGCCATATCTGAAGCAGTTGCGAGATGACGGACGTTTGGAAACTAGACTATGCAGAGTTGCATAAGGACACCAAGTGAAGAACTGACTTACGAGGAAACGGTCCTAAGTGTAAACAACCGATTTGGCTGGGGTCCGGATATGTGTTACGGGAGACAAAGTAGGGGACACGTATTTTGTCTTTTGGGCCCATACGCAGAAATTTCATGTGTTCGATTTCGATCGTTACGGAACTGGAGCGTGTTGAAGATATACAAATCCATATTGGGTATGAACCAAAACGGGGTATGAACGATGACCCCTACGATAAATAGTCTTGACGCAATAGATGATTGAGAGAAGGTCTACAAAATACCTCAAAAAAGACATAATTTAAAAGGGTTAAACATGTGCTCGATTTCGATGAACGGGGTATGAACCATGATCCTACAATAAATAGTCTTGACGCAATAGATGATTGAGAGGTCTACAAAAAAAGACAATTTAAAAGAGTTAAACATGTGTTCGATACCGATCGTTACGGAACTGGAGCGGGTTGAAGATACAATGATTATGAAGACAATGGGAATATTACTTACCATTATTCTAGGGTAAATAGTAATGTGTCAGGGATTTTTTGAAAAAGAAACTTCTCAAATATACCCTTTTTCAAACCCAATATCCATGTTTGTGACGTCACAGCCCCCAGACAGAGCACGCGAGGCTGCAAAATGCCCATAAAATATGATCTATGGTGCTTCCATATTTGAATGAATGCAAAAAACCCGGTCTAAAAAGCTCTACTAGAGACTTATAAAGCAAATTCCGAAGATCGACGCCATGGCACAGGTGTTGTGCCATCATAATTTAACCCTTATGCGGGCAACCTGGGCCTCCCAGGCCCAGTACCTTCATTTTTCTAAAATTTCTCAATAACCATACATATTTCGAAGACATAAAATACTGAATTCTTCTATCTTTCGTCGAAGTTAAAATCATGAACATATCGAGTTGGTAAAGCTAATGTTTTTTTTTTGTTTTTTTTATTTGAAAATATTTTCCTGACGTAACCGGGCAACCGGGACCTAGGAGGCCCCGTATAACTTTAGTGAAATTCCTGTCAAATATTAGATCAAATTGTCACATAATTATATATTGAACACGTGACTATTGTAACCTTTAGTCGGAACAGTATGCGGCAACAGACATTGAATTTTGAGTGTTCTGCACTTAAAATATATAGGCCTACTGGGCCTGACAGGCACCGGTTGCCCGTTTATGTTACAAAAATGTCTGGACCGGATTTGCTATTCTGCTTGGCTTACAAAAGCGTGACACGAAGTTTCGCTACTTGACAAAAATATATACCGGTACATTCTAGGCTAGTCTAAACAGTAAGTGACAATAGTGTAAGCGGCTAGTAGGAAAACAACACCACTTACTGTTACAAGGTAGTGGGGTGACGAGGGATATTCAAATTAATGTAAATATTAATGAAAAGTACTAATAAAATGCTCTTACATATGTAAATCCCTACTTGGAGTGTCAAAGGTGACCTCCTGCTGGAGCCGCCACTGCCACACTTGTTACCTTTCATGAGCATGAGTAAAATAGTTAAAACAAAATAATATCTCAGGGTTTTTAATTTCAAAATATATCTCAGGGATTTTTGGTTACCTCAGCTATGGTCTCAGCAGCTACTTGTAAAGGGTATGGTAAATTTAATAAGGTTAAAAGAAAAAAAAACAATTCAAAACATACAGGTAGCAGCCTGTTATGTACCCTTTACACTCATAGCTGGGTCTCTTTGGTTCTCTGGGCGTGAAGCTTTCCTGGGCCCCATTCAGGAAAGTGGTCAGAAATACTAGAGTAAGGAGTAGAATGTTTCCTTAACTCTCCATCCTGAAAGAAAACATCAGAATTAGCTATAGGGTACTCACCACACAGGAAAACAGAAATCCTCTCGCTACTGGTAGAAGATAGATATTTATTATCCAGCTTGAATAGCCAGATGACTTATGTACACACGCACAGATATCATTTAATATAACACTTGCTTACTTGAGAATTAATTTCACTGGTGCACCATTTACACACTGCTATTTATATATATATATATATATATATATATATATATATATATATATATATATATATATATATATATCTTATTACACTTGAACCTAGATTATATATTACACACTGGAGATCTGGCTGACCTCTTAAAATGGTGTATTGGTACCGTCATAGACTTCCAAACGGAAAATATCGTTTCGAATCCCCATCACGCAATATCATTCTTCCCTATTAACCATTCGCTACCAACGTTGGTTGAAGAAGTTACAAGGCGTCACTGGCGAGAATCCGACTAAACAATGTGTACGGTCTTCATCATACAGAGTAATGTTAAGTAGTTTTCGTATTTATATTCGTCTCTCCTCTCTCTATATCCATCTATCCACCATGTCTTGCACTTTTCTTGCTTTCTCTCTCTCTCTCTCTCTCTCACACACACACACACACAAACACTAACTTTGTGTAAAGGAAATAGGTAAAGTCTCTTTTTTTCCTGTGTATTACCGAGTCTCAATCGAATCACTGTGTCATTGCGATGACCCGTTACAACTCTAGCGTGTTCATTCTATCATTGCAAATTACGTTATATCTGCAGTAGGTGACATCTAGAGTGGATGTTCGGAATAGATAAATGTTTAGAAATGACTACAAGATGGCCTCCTTTTGGTTATTTCAAGAGAGATTTTATTTATATTAATTTGACACAAAACTGTTTCCATTTTGTAATTCAATGTGTTTTATCCACATATGAAATGCGAAATATGCAAAATTTGCTACGTCTATAAGGAACCAACAACCATTTTTCCTTTTAAATATTTATAACCTTCCATTATGGTACAATTTGGACTTTTAATGGAGGTTGTTTCTGATAGAAATTTAATATAAAATAGCACTCATTCATTTTTCTTTCTGTCTTTTTTTCTATTCCTATTTTGCATTTTGTTCAGTTTGCATTAGTTGTGTGGAATGGAAGTTATGGTCTACGCTATTCACGATGTTTATCGTAATGTATGTCAGATCAGTATGTTTAATGAACACTACCGAATTTGCAACCGAACCATAGGAAGGACAGAATGTGTGTTAAACTTTACGTATGATCTTAAATGTGTCTCGGAACTTCTCAGTTTCACTGGAAGTTGAGTATTTAATATGACCACCAAGTTTGATATTCATTTTAAAAGTGACTTAATGAACTTTTCAAACATTTTCTACGTATATATTCGAATAATTCTTCTTCTACCTCCTTTCCTCTCTCTGTCTCACTTCTGTATCTCTAACAGATGTCTATTGGTTTCAATTTCTCATTGAGAAAGTTACGGTCTACATTAATTTATGAATGTAGCTTCTCATTTTTATTCTTTCACTTTATTGACACTAATACACGTATATTTTGAAATTAGAATTGTGCTCATGTTGTTGTGATTTTAATAGGGAGACGAAAGAAGGAGAGAGAGCAGAGTCTCTCTACCAGAGACGATTATGTAGTGGCCTAGCTGCAAGATGTTAGATTTTTTTTTATGCGGAGTGTATAAGTTTAGTAATTCACCATGAAGGTCAATCAGAACGAAGAAATAACATCCTGAAATTTAAAATCTATATTAAGAAACTGTCAAAATTTGAGATTCGACAAAGTGAACTTTCAGCTACCGATTACCTCGAAACTCTGGTAACCAGAATTAGCCCCGGATGTGGGACTTATGTTTAAAAAAAACGACAATCTCAGCAAAAATGAAGAAGTCTTTTAGACTGAGAGAAAAAGGAATCAAATCTCTCATTTCTACTTCTATTAGGGCCAGTCCTACAATATCCTGATATTCTTTCTGATTACTATCAGTCAGAATTAGATATCAGGAAGTTGTCAGTTACTTTAACAAGTGGTTCGTTCTACAATGTACTGTGCCTGATATATAGTCTGTCAGATAGTTAACCCGAAGCAAGGTTTTAACGGACCATTTGATTGGTTGGTTTTCTGTTGCTCATACTGAAAACAATTGAAACGTCAAGTGCGTTTTCAGTATACTTGTTTAAATTATCCTAAATCCTATTGAAAACATGGGAAACAGAAATGAGTACCGGTATTTTTTGTTATGCACGTTATTGTCTAGGGGTACACTATCGTAAAGGCAAACACAAACTTAAGTGATAAACACTTTTTAGGCTACACTTACATATGCATTGGTACTATATACATAGAAATATTGCTGTTCGTCCTTACAACCTAAGAAGCATTACTAAAATTTATAACGTTAATTTCGTTATATATTACACTCCATTTTATAATACTACACGTAATAACACAATCTGAGCTTTTAATTAATTCATTTATTTGATATTCCATCTCTAAAAATATGTAAATTAGATTAATAATTTAGATAGGTTTTTATATATCATTCAATTTCAATAATTAAACTCCATATTTTGCACAGATCACATAGCCTAACGGTCTTATCTAGAATATATTTCTTCATCTTCTAACTACACAAATTACATGGCGCTTATGTGCGGGCACTTGCAGCCAACGGGTACTAATTATCGTTATAAATTGGTATATATTCGAGCTAAAATGGTCTTCTAGGCCTCGCTATATATTGAACAATCTCCTCATCGTCCTCGGACACCATCAACAATTCTTCGATTTTGTCCATGATTCACTACACAGCAACTAACAAGTAGCTGATAGCTGTTAACAGGCAATTGAACTTCCTGTCAAAGTACCAACCAGCTGATAGGGTTTATCAGCCACCTGATTGTTATCAGGACATTGTAGAACACTTATCGGAAAAATGTCAGGAGGATATTTATATCAGACAGATATCAGAAGATGGTAGGATTGGCCCTTAGTGTTGTAGTTCTGAGTCTATGTTACTGACAGAGATAAGGACAATGAATTATTATTATTTTGTAGAACATTCCACTTTAACATCACAGGAATTTCATCTTCCGATTGGCTTAGTTGTGAAAAATTATAGAATATATTGCTATAGTATGTAAAGTATGTGTCCTGTCGGTGATTTCTGACCACAATTAGAAACAGAATTTAAAGATAAATAGTAATAGTTTTCTATTAAAGGGAAAGGATAACTACATTTATTTGAACAAATTTTTCGGCTTAAAATGTTTGTTCGGGTTCACCCCTTTCCCCTTCAACCTTGGATACGGAAATGCTAGAATATATTTAGCTTAACATTATTGATTCCAGTATGTTTCAAGCACCATGTTGGGACCTTACTCTCTCACGTATACGCAGTCGCTTCGTGCAACATACGGTTTCCTAGCTATGGGACGCGTGGGAAACTTACTTTCTAGATGCGCCTCGTATATATATATATATATATATATATATATATATATATATATATATATATATATATATATATATATATATATATATATATATATATATGTGTGTGTGTGTGTGTGTGTGTGTCTGTATAGGGTGTCCCACCAGGAAAGTGCCATATTTTGCGGAATGATAGTATTGATCATAACAAGCAATTGATCGAGATATTAACGCAAAGACCACTTTATTTGTACACATTGCTTCGAAGGTACCAATCTCGAGAATCAATGAAGACATTGGAGTCATTCAAAAACGTATTGCAGATAGGTAGCACACGTAACAGGCATTAGGGGCCGTTCATATGTTACGTAACGCTGTTTTTGATCAATTTTACCTCCTCCCTCTCCCTAGTCACACTTCGTAATGCAAAGCTGAACCCCTCCCCCTTTCTTACGTAATGCTTTTAGATTTTTGTTTTATCTTTAATTTTGCTTCTTTTTGGGGTTATCATAATAAAAAAAATTAATGACAGAACTTTTCATTATAAAATGCTTCTATTTTGAACATATTTGTAGTGTTTTTTCGCCAACAAATCAAAGTATTAGAAAATGGTAGTACCATAATACTATTTTTAACCCCATAAGGATTTTAATTAACCAGTGTTAATTCTTCGAAATTCCATACTGTCGTTTTTACAAGGAGATCGCACCCAACCTCTTACATTACAGATGATTGGCAAGGAAGGGATGCAGGAAAATGCAGGTGAAAGAGGTTCTAGAGAACTGACATTGACCTCTTTTTTCTGGAATCCAGGATGCTTCCTGTATTTGAAGTTTTCCCGTGTTACCGATACAAAGAAGTTCTCTTCCCCGTAGATCATAGACTCGACGTGGCTGCACACTTGAAGGAGCAGGAACATTTCATTTGTGAACTAGCTTTCGGCCATCTTCTTTGGACTTAAGTTTACCCCTTTTCGAATTATTCTTGTCCTAAATCAGTGCCAGAATGCGAATAAACTCGATCTCTATTAGAAAATTCAAATCTAAAGATAAAAAATTCAGTATGAGATGAATATCCGACGAATTCGGTTTTTAATATCTTATTTTGCTTGGATCGTTATGTCGCGGAAAATATTATTTCACGAAAAAGAGTTTATTCTGTTTCACATGCGAAAACCCTTGGAAGAATAGAATGAATAATGATTCAAATCAAAAGTTTTATATCTATTCTCAGAAACAGCGATACAAGTGGGAACCGGAGGGCATTTTCAAGCGGTAGTTACGATCGCTAACAACGAACTCCAGAAAGAGTGTACCGTAAATGCATTACAGCGATAGCCACAAAACAAAACTTTATTGTATTGTAATACACGCAAGGTTCGTCATCAGTCATGCTGGTGTCTAGTAGCGTCTTCAAATCCCTTCTGCATGAATCAATCTATATAGGCTGTATGTTCTCAATTTTCCAAAACGATATAAATATTTATTAATAACAATGAAAAGAACTGAACAAAATTATTCTGTTTAAAAGACTGTATATAAACCTGAGAATAAAAATAGAGATTACAGAAAAAACACGTTACTAACGAAGACGTTAACCCCTCCTCCATCGTGTCATATTTCGTAACGTAAAGCCGAACCCCTTCTCCCCGTTTGCCGCGTTAAGTAATATGTGGACGACCCCTTATATACGTATCACATTCATTAAACTCACAGATCTTAGTATCCCAGACAAAATCCCGGAATTCAAATTCAAATTTCTATCTGCCCATTCCAATTTCTGTCTGCCCATTGAATTGAAACAATTGAAAGTTGTTTGTTTTCACAACAATACAAGCGAGCGGGAAAAGTACAGAGGTGTTTTCACTAATTTGTTTGGTGTCTTTCTTTCACTCTTGGTTAGGTCATGGTCATGCGTGTGTGTGTTTGTGTTGGATATAACAAACGGTTCTGCAAACTCGAAATATTTTAACAACCGGTTCCAGCGAACCGGCTGAATAGCACCACTGCTTAAAAGTATTCGAATAATTAATTCTTCTGCTGTTATTCGATAAATATTCGAAAATATATTGGAATAATTGTTTGAATATATGTCGTTATCAGAACAGAGTGAAATTTGTCAACATGGCCACTTGTCTAAGTTGGTCACCTGAGTATCTTGGACCTATTCTTGTTGAACTTTCCATGTCTTATACTAATTACACTCTGTAAGCTGCCCTATATGTATATTCGTTATCCGAATAGAATGAACCTTGTCAACTTGACCACCTCCCTCTAAGTTGACCATTTGAGTATCTTGGTCCTATTCTTGTAGAACTTCCCGTAAGACTTAAATTAATTACACTCTGTAAGCTGCCCTGTTCGAATATATATTCATTATCCAAATAGAGTGAAACTTGTCAACTTGGTCACCTCTTTCTAAGTTGGTCACCTGAGAATTTTGCCCCTATTCTTCTAGAACTTCCCGTAAGACCATCACTAATTACGCTCTGTCAGCTACCCACCTGTCTTACTTGGAACTTTGATCGCTGCTGAAAGAGACGTTAACTCAAAAGCAACTCAACTTGGATCTTGGCCAGATTGAACCAAAATTATCTTGAATTCATCTTCATAGGTTGAGCATTAGTGGTCTTCATTTCTTAGAAACCCTTTCGGAACATCTCTTTACTTTCGTGTGTATCGGGAGGTGAATAACAATGGGAAAAGGGGGATAAATTTGTTCATTGAAGGTAATTTTACCAACAATACAGTATGCACAGTGCCGGATTTATGTATAAGCTAAACAATAGCAATAGCTTAGGGTCTTAGTCCTTTGAGGGGGGGTGGGCGTGGAGAGAATGAAGAAAAAAACTGCCGGTAATGTAATTTCAAAATAATTATAATAAAAGCAAATACGATAAAATGCACGTACAATAACGATATTTTGTATTATGTACTAGTTTGTTATGAACGGGGCTCCAGTGTTCCAGCTTGGCTTGTAGTTGTAGCCTGTTGCTCAGCCCCGCTTATGATGGGATGGAGCCTCGGTAACCCAATCCCGCATGTAATCGAGCCGTTTCCCAGCCCTGCTTGTAATGGGGTCCCGTTAAACCAGCCCGTATCCAGGGGATCTAGGAGGGCCGCCCCCCTAAAATTTTCAGGGTAGGCTTGGAAATGAAGTATAAATTTTTGGACTGGTTACCGGCCTTGCAACTTATATATAAATGATCGAAAATGGGGGATATTAGTGTCGAATTCATAGTTTTCGAGGTCGCTGAGATGAACAGTGACACTTCCGATGCCGTTTAAATTCAAATTCAGATTTCATTAGTACTCCTAAGGGGAAATAGTGACATGTAAGAATAATGACCGATGTTAGTGTCGAGTTCATAGTTTTTGGGGTCCAAAGGTCACTGGTGACAGTTTTGGTGCTACTTATGTTCAAAATGGCACGCATTCACCCCGTGCGAAGAACGGGCATTTTGCTAGTTATTTATAAAATGCAACGTAAAATATAATAAGTTACTGTATTAGAACCTCTTATATTACAGACTAAAATAGTTTTTGTTTAAGAATACGTTTATATTCTGTAAGTTGCTGGCCACCTGAGCACTTTTCAATTGAACTGGAAGTGACTAACATGGACAGCTCTCACTGTAAACGTTCGGGTACTTATTCGTTATTCGAACAATTCTTCAAATAACTATTAGGTACTAAAAGTATCCACTACTCCAGTGATGAATTATTCAGATTTTAACAGGACCAATACTAACGACGTCAATTATTGTCCTGAAAACATGGTTTATTACAGAAAATTGTTAACAGAAGGAATTATAGGAGAATGAATCAAAGACCTCCAAGCTCCATCTGATTTTATTAGTGATATGTACGAGGGATGATTAGAAAGCAAGGTTACAAAACCTGCAGTGACACGTGTATATACAGGGTGGCCCAAAGTAGGTATACATTCCCATACTGATCTGCTCACTGTATTTCATATCATTTCTTATTATTATCAAACAGTAGACCTACTTCTTTATTATTTGTTCTTAATGTCTTTTTACTTATAGCTTAAGCCCGGAACAGCCGAATCGAATAAACCCATAAGCTAAAATGTTATACTTGATCAATGCAGGGGTGTATACCTAACTTTGACCCACCCTGTATTATTTCATACAACCAATACAACCACCAGATAGTACATACATTAGCTTATTTTTCGACTAAGTTCTATATTGGTTGAGGCACTTGTCGCATCGTGGTATGAGTTAGGAGATTCCCTCCTGGTGAAAACCCTGTCGTTGCGTGTTCAGCTACGTTGTTACGAAGTGTTTCACCTCCTCGTCTGAAGCGAAGCGACAGCCTCCGAATGCTCCTTCAAGTGCAGGAACAGGTGAAAGTCACTTGGAACGAGGTTCGGGCTGTAGGGAGAGTGGTCGATGATATATAAGCGAAACTGCTTCAACAACGTGGTGGTCTCCTGGACTCCTCTCGGTGATGTTTTTTTTCTATCAGCCATTCTGCGACATGGTGACGAGACATCACTGTCCCTCCGTAAACCTCAACCAGCTGCCAGCGAATTTCAACCGCGGTTACATGTTTCACCCACAGAAATCGAATAACTTTGTGGATTTCTTCGCGAGACCAGTTTTCCAAACGAGTCGCAATTTGTGTTTACCTACAACTAGCTCCGTAGGTGGCGGGTGACTGAAACTCTACACAGTTGCCAACTCCATGCATTAAAGTAACCGCGCACTCCTCATTCCTCTATAACAGTCCAACATCCAGACAAAACTGATCTCCTCTCTCTCTCTCTCTCTCTCTCTCTCTCTCTCTCTCTCTCTCTCTCTATATATATATATATATATATATATATATATATATATATATATATATATATATATATATTCAGGTATGGAGAACTCCAAAAGTGCATTACTACCTGTAATTATTCCTTTCCTGCAATAGTAGGCAACCCCAAAACACGGTCGTTGGGTTGGTTGAGAATTAGAAAGGTGTTGGACCAAACCTCAATTTTGTTACAAATATATCAGTGTGGCAAACTGCAAGTAAGAGAATAAAATAAATTGTTAAGAATGACGTCTTTTTGTCGTGAGTGCAATGGATGACATAAAAAGTTACAAAATGTTCTTACTTAAGGACTTCAAACAAGAAGAATGGTAAGAAATAGATATCTGGGGAAAGTAATTTCTCTGATTTCATGTGAGTTTGCAACCCTTGTGAGTATATGACAGATAATGTGCTCCAGTTTAAATGATGTCATTCAGCGTTTTTTTCTGCATGTGGGAGTGAACTGATGTATTCGCATTGACAAGTAAGTAGCGGTGTCATCGACAAATATGGTATACAGTCATTTTATTCCACTGGTCATTATAAAATCCAATTATTATTTTGCCTGATACTCTAGAATCTAATATAAACAAACTGTTGAGGATTGCTAACTCACTCTAGGTAATTCTCACAAGTGCGTAGTACCAGGCCATATGCAAGCTAAAAACTGTGGATTCAAGTAGTGACAATTAAAAACTGGTGAAAATACTTATTACATAATTTGCATATTTATCAATATAAAAAAACGTCAGTTTCTTACTCCCTGTCAGAAAACCAATCATTTAAATAAAAGAAGTATTTACGAGCACATTATTCTGGTTTCATTTTTTCTTCTTTTTCTCTTGAGAGGCACATCATGGGAATCTGCAGTAAGTGTTCGAAATCAGTGTCTAGACTACAATAAATTCAAAAATTCAGTGTACAGAGTGCAGCAATATTTATCATAGTGCTTGTGTTGACTTGAAGAAAGAAGATGTGAAATTTCTTAAATCCTCAGATAATGTATGGAGATGTAAAGATTGTGAGAAGGCTCGAAGCAATCCATGTCTGGTGACCATAGATGTTCATTTTACTCCGACTTCACTCACCCTCGCCCTCAAAGTGGTAGTTGGCCCTTGCCCTTGCGCACCCTCGGCCTCGCAGTGAAAGTTGGTCCTCGACCTCGTTCTCCCTCGCCCTTGCGATGGGAGTTGTCCATCGACCTCGCTTGCTCTCGTTCTCGTGCTGGAAACTTGTCCTCGCCCTCGCGAAGGGAGTTGTCCATCACCCTCGCGCACCCTCCCCCTCGCAGAGAAAGTTGGCCCTCGCCCTCGTTCATCCTCGCCATCACAAGAATGGTTATTCGTAGCACTCGCTCGCCCTCGTTCTCGTACTAGAAACTTCTCCTCACCCTCGTGCACCCTCTGCCTCGCATGACAATTGGCCCTTGCCCTCGTCCTCCCTCGCCCTCGCTCGCCCTCACCCTCATATCAATGAGGACGAGGTTGTTTGAGGGCGAGAAAGCCCTCGCAAGGATCTGATCCTCAATTTTCCAGCGTATTTGCTGAATTATTTTCTTAATATACGTCCTAAAACAAAGAAAACTAAACATACCATCGTATAACTTACTCCGCATCACCTAAAATGGAACAAATCGTTGACTACTCCAGGCTTAATATTACCATGAAAATGTTCAGATAAAATTTGAATAGAGTTTCGTTTACATCTTTCGGTGCTAGTAGTTACTAGTGTTGATCATGAGACGAGACGAGACGAGAAATATGTTTTATCATTTCGTCTAGTAAATTTTATAGAAGTGTAGTCTCGTCTCAATTCTCAACAGACAGTACACACACACACACACACACACACATATATATATATATATATATATATATATATATATATATATATATATATATATATATATATATAAAACTTGGGCATGTAAAACTTGGTTTTGGGTGGGAGAAGAGAAAAAAGCATACAAAGAAATCCCACTGAGGCTATACCAACCGGGTGTTCATGGACGTATCATATCACTTAATATCTAGTTTTACAACAGAAGTTGGAAACGTAGCTCAATCAACTTCAGAACATATTGCTTCTTTTCAGAAACTTAATAAACTATTAATTTAATAATTAAGCGCGAGTCGGGGAGCAAGCGAGCGCGAACCCCAATGAAGTAAAGGAGCGCGAGCTGAACTGAGCCAGTGCGCGAGCCCAGTTGAAAGAAATGAGCCAGAGCCCGAGTGAACACGAGCCCAGTTGGGAGAAGTGAGCACGATCCTAGTGCAAAATGGCCATCTATGAACAAAAGTCAGTCCATCAAGTCTTTTTCCGTCTGATCTACTGCATTCTGTTGGTTCTCTCACTGATTGTGTTTGCTCAAATATCAGCGCTCGTAAGATCATGTTATTACTGCTGAATGACGTGAGTAACTGTCTGTCTACCAGTACCCTTTAAACATGACAGTGTAGACATTGTTTATCTGAAAAGTCTCTAGCACAGGCAGGGCAACAATGAGGAACACTCGCTTCTAAACGTAACGCTATTTCTATTCGGAAACTTTCAAGAGAAACAAGGAAATGTATTCATTTGCATTATTATTTTTAATATTTATGTAGAAGAACAGAAGAGAAATTGTCTACTGCAATTAAATGAAAGGAAGAATATGACTAATCTACAGTATAATCTTGCTATGACATCAACTTTTCATCTAGGAGACATAGCAGATGTTATTTAAAATATTATATTCTTCCAAAAATAGTCAAACAGCAAATTCAAAATAGTTGTTGTTCCTCCCTCGCGTGTCCTTTATCTCGCGAAGGAAATTATTCCTCTCCCTCGCGCACGCTCGCCATCGTTTTCTAAACTTGTCCTCACCCTCGCGCACCCTCACTCTCGCAGTGACAGTTGGCCTTCGCCCTCGTTCACCCTCGCCCTCGCAGTGACATTTTTCTCTTGCTCTCGTTCACCGTCGCCTTCACGAAGGGCGTTGTCCATCGCCATTGCCCTCCCTCGCCCTCGTGCTGGGAATTTCTCCTCGCCCTCGCGTCATTGAGGGCGAGGAAATTTGAGGGTGAGGATTCCCTCGAGAGGGCCACTCTCGCGAGGGTGAACATCTCTGCTTGTGACAGTTCTGTGGATAAGGCTGAAACATTCCCCACTTTGTCTGAAGTACACAATTTGTTACTGTCAATTAAAAAGGAAGTTGACGAAATTAAAGGCTCTAATAAAAGACTGGAGGGTGAGTTAGGCTCTTCCTTAAACACCATCCATGAAAAACTTGATAAGAATTGTAACCTCATCAAACATCAAACTTGGGAATTGAATAAATGTAGGAATACAATTGAGAAATTAAAGAATCAAAATCTATCGTTGAAAAAACAAATTGACAAACTAAAAGTTCAAATAGATGAATTGGACCAGTATAGTAGAAGGAACACTATTCAAATCAGGGTTGATATGTTTAAAACAAAATGTTCAAAACAAGTGTTTAAAACATGTTTTAAACGAGGGCTGTTGTTTTATTTGTTTTGAACGTTTTAAACAAATTGTTTCAAACGTGTTTTTTTTCGATGGTGGTTGGACATGCTTAAAACAACTAAAATATCAGATTGAAGAAGCTAATTTAATTTTCTAACAAACAACCCATCCTCCACAGGATTTGTGCATGAAGTAAATTACAAGCAGAGTTATATTCTTATTATAACAGCAATTACTGAACGAAATTCTGTACATGAATGTGCGTATAACTAAACCAATAGAAATTCAAGTGAAGTATTTGAATATTTCTTAATTTCCAAGAATAACTGAGGTTAAACACACTATACACTATTTTAAGATCCAAATTTACAAATTCAAAACTTGAGTATTTTTTGGTCCATAATAATGAACAGTTCTCTTATCATAAGCTAGAAAAAATACTCTGACAAATACAATACAACTCATAGAAAAGAGCAGTGACTAGCCTACAAGGAGTAAGTGACATTTTTTAAGTAAACAGTTTTCAAGATACATCTCTATCTGCAACATGGATAGCTAACAATAATTAGTGTCTACGGCATAAGAACACAATTAACCTTTAGACGCCCGCCAGGGATTTTAACAAACTGGCAGACTCTCACGTTCGGAGCTCTGGTGACCCTCCTAATTATCATAGAATCATGATTTATATACAGTTGGAAAGCTTATAGACCACAGATTCCAACGAGGTAACATTCGTGAAATTCCCGCCGTATTCGTAGAAACGAACAGGCATAGAAGTCATTAAAAAATATGAAAATATTGACTTTGTGGGCCCTGGCAACTCTTGCAGTCACTTGCGCTGACAAAATGATGCTAATGTGTAGGCCACACACTTGTGACAATAATATAAGAAATGGTAGCCATTGCTGCTATTGGGTAATGAATTCGTTTTATGTAGGAAGTATTAAAAAATGCGCAGAAAAACATTCATTGAATTAGAGATTCTCTCCCCTCCCCCATGACAGTACCACGTCCATATGCAAATCATTTTTGCTGCACACATCATGTATACGAACAAGAATTATGCTTCTAGATCACTTCAGTAAAATATATCTTGCCTTATATGGAACCGTTCTGAAATTAAATGTAAATTAGCCAAATTTGACTCCCTCTTCCTCTATAAACACAAGTACATATACAGGTTACTATCATGTAGGGGACTACTTCATTGCTTCACATACAAATTTTTGTGAATGTACTGCATATTGGAGGAATGGCCTCCAAAATCTGATGAAAAAATTGATGAAAAATTTAAAAAACGAACTTCATCCTCCCTCTCTCGGCCGTACATAAATACCCCCTATATACATAAAATGTAGGGATGGGCACGAGCGAGTTCGAGCGAATTTTCCTTGATACTTGACTCGACTCGAAACCCACATCATTGAGCTCGATTCGAGAACTCGGCTCGAGAAATTTCCTCTAAATCGACTCGAGTTTCGAGTCGAGTCGAGCCAAATCGAGCCAAATGCTGTGTGTAGTTTCAAGTACTTTCTTCAAGTATCCTACATGGACAATATAATTATTATCAATGATACTAATTATTATTATTATTTTTATTATTATTATTATTATTATTATTATTATTATTATTATTATTATTATTATAACAACACCAGCGTGTATAAACATAAATGATAGGCGGTTTGTATCTGAATACTAAAAACTAGTTAACTAGTTGACTGCTGACCTCGGAAAAAGTGAAGTCAAGGAGGCAAGGACATAGTTCACGAGGTTCTGGGATTGAGTTCCGGAGGAGCAAGTATCCAGGCTCGAACCAAAAATCGTTAAAAGTTAGACTGCGTCGGCCAAACATGTTCAAATCTGCTCGGATCGGGTTCTCAACGGCTCTAGCGGCTCAGCTCATAGCTCATTTACTATCGAACCGAGCCAACAGCTCAACCAACCGAGCCAGCTCGAGCCGAGTCGGTGCCTCATCTCAACCGAGCCGGCTCGAGCTGCTCCCCAGTTGAACCAAACTGAGCCAGTTAACATCACCACCTGGGTGGGCTTCTGCTTCGGCTCAAAAGTTAGACCGTGCAGGTCTCAGCCTTGGTGGTAAGAACTACAGTATATGACGGTGTTTACATTGGTGCTCAGATTTGGGGCTGTCTCGTTATAAAAATCCATAGTCGTCTTGTTAATCAAGACGAGACGAGATGCGAGCAGTGTCCCATCTTCTGAGCAACACTAAAAATATTCCATATTACTGCTTACATTTCTTATGACTTTCGCTTTCCAGTCTAATCAGGCATGATTTCAAAACGAGTTAAAACGAACTAAACGAGCGATCCGTTTATGAAACTCGACTTGACTCCAAACTCGACCTCAAAACAGTGACCTGGCTCGGAACTCGACTCGAGAAAATTATCTGACTCGACTCGAATTTGCTTCGAGTTTCGAGTCGAGTCGAGTTTTAGCTCGCCCATCCCTAATAAAGTGCATACTAGCGGAAGGCTTCATTCCTCAGGAATATTTTGGTACCAAATCGTCTTCTAGCTTAATTAGGGGCTGAGCTGTTGATGTTTGTTGTAAAAATAAATGTAATTTACGTAAAAAAACTGAAACTCCAAAAATTGGCTAACTTTGCCCTCTCCCTGCTCCCCCATATAAGCAAAAAGTACAAATACACGATATTACCATGTAGTGGCCTACGTCATTGCTTCATGTACCAATTTTTATGAATCTATCCCCCAAGAGGGAGAATGGCTCCTATGAAAACCATTTAAAAAGAAACAAAAGAACATGATATTTACCCTCCTCCCACCGCCACGTGGTATCCCCACATAGATAAAATGCACAGCAGCGGAAAGCTGCATCCTTCAGGAATAAATTGGTTCCAAAACCATCTTCCAGCCTTAATTAGGGACTGAGCCGTTAAGGTTTAAAGCCCTGATTAGTGCTCTCAAACGGGTCGGATCAGTCTACTCGGGTCGGGTTGTCAGGGTCGGGTCAATCGGGTCAGCTCGGGTCGGGTTGTCGGGTCGGGTCAATCTGGTCAGCTCGGGTTGGGTCACTCGGTTCGGGTTATCGGGTCGGGTTGTCGGGTCGGGTCAGTCGGGTCAGTGCACTTTGGTCAACTGAGTTTAGGTTGAGCTTAAACTCGGCTGGAGTCGAAAGCTGCTGTTTTCCACTAGCTGCCTAATTAAAAATAGCAATTTTCAATTGATTTTATAGAAACCATAAATCTATTTTGAACACTTGCAGCTAGTGTTTTTTAAATGTGGAAGATTGATTTTACCAATCGACTGCAATATTAATATCTACGACAATATGGAGTCTGGATTTAGAACAAAACTAGAAGTTGTTTAAGCAAGGACAAAAGAAAGATTGGATGGATGACCAAGCCCAAGCAGGGCCGCGGTGGCTCAGTGGTAGAGAATTCATCTCTGGTGCATAGTGTCCATGGTTCGACCCAGCTTGTGCTAAGTGGGCTTTGTGGTGGAGAAACGCCGTGTAGTGGGTTTTCTCGAGGTTCTCCTGTTTCCTCCCATTTTCATCATTCCACCAATGCATTCATTTCTCATGGTCACCATATCCTTTAGCATCGGTGCAGAATCGAGGGACCTTAAACTGACTATTTCATTTTATTTCACCAACCCCAAGAACATCGATACAAGAATAAGATAAAGATTGGATATGCAAGACGAAGTGCATAGTAATCTTGCTCTTGGCCTTGTTTTGGTGATCACCAAGTAGCGATGAGCATATTTTCTTGCTTTCCGCATAGTATGAAAGACCATAATCAAAATCAACCTTGGTCTTCATTTGTAGGCGAGAGCATTCGTGGCTCTTGTATAGCCTGAAAGACCACCAAGACTACGAAATGCAGGACCCAGACTTGACTGTGCAAGACAAAGAATAAGACGCAGTATTGATGACCAAGACCCAGGGTGCGAATTGTTTGAATTTCATTTGTTGGACTGAAAGTGATGAAATAAAATTAGAACTTTCTAATTAATTATCATACTGTATTTTTAAATTTTAAATTACAAAATTCATATTATGTATCTTCTTACTTCCAACTATATATACTGTAAAATACGTTTTAATTACCGAGAAAGAAAAATCAAAGTAGCACGGGTCCCGGAATCATAAGAACCTATTTTGGAATGAAAGTTGAAGGGTTGGAAAAAATCACAGGTGTTCTCCCGTTTCCTCAACCCTTATCATTGTAGTTAAACGATTTCCTTTTGTCTCCGCCAAGAGACTCTTGCTACTGCCTTCCGAGAAGACCCCCTGCCGTCCGAGCAGGTGAGAACACTGAACTTGAATAAAAATTTCGTCACATAGAACTAAAGCAAGAAAAAAATTCTTTCACGTCGGACATTGGTATCAGTTACAAAAAGAAATAACCAAACCTCAAAAGTACCATTAAGATGCATATACAAATCCCCCGCTTGATCTACCCATGTAAAACTTTGGTACACGTGGTCCGGGTTTAATTCCCACTGGGAGTGCATTTTGGCGTTCATCCAGTGTCGTGACCATAGTGCTCTCAAACGGGTCGGGTTGACCCGATCCGACCCGTGACCCGACTCGGGTCGGGTCAATCGGGTCAGCTCGGGTCGGGTTGTCGGGTCAGGTCAATCAGATGGGATCACGGGTCGGGTCACTCGGGTCAGGTTATCGGGTCGGGTTGAAGAGCACTAGCCCTGATACAGCAGTTGCGTCAATGTGCGTTTAAAGATTAAGAATGCATACGACAAGTAGAACGTAATACAAAGAAACTACATATTCAGTGAACAGAAATCGGAGAACAGAGATTAGGGAAGTTCCCGAAATTGATCTAACGGTTGAATATAGATGGCAAGTAATACCTGTGGGCGTGTAAAAATGGAATATATATATATATATATATATATATATATATATATATATATATATATATATATATATATATATATATATATATATACCTATTTAGATTATTGTTTTAAACATTAAAAACGTTTTAAACAAAAAACACGTTTTAAACATAAAAACGTCTGTCAGTGGGTGGGACTATTTATGTTAACCAGAGTTTAACATTACACCGCAGAATAATATTTAGTGAGGCCAGGAAGATTAAGAGAGAGAAACTTTGCTTTCCTCTGGGTTGACTATGCGGGTAATATCAAATTAAGGAAAAAGGTTGATGATTCCTTTGTATATACTCTCACTACTATTGATGAGGTCAGAAGTTTAACGTAAAATATGAATAGCAATGATCAGACGTTATTTTTAAATTATCAAAATGTTAGGGATATTCGAACCAAATTACATAAACTGTACACAGGTATTGCAGCCACTAATTTAGACATAATACTTTTGACCTAAACTTGGCTGTGTGACGGTATATATAATAGTGAATTTATTGATGAAAGGTACAGTATAATGTATTTAGATATGATAGAATTCACCAAGATGGAGGAGGTGCACTTATAGCAATTTTAAAGAACTATAGTGTTACTGAAATTCCAATTGCTATAAATTATGTTGAAGCATTATGTATAACAGTTAAAATAGCAACTAAATATATTTATGTCATTGTTGTATACTTTCCACCGAATACTAAAGTAGAGAAATATCTTGAATTCTTTGAAAAAATTGAAGAAATAGATGATATACAATTTCATAATATTATTATAGTTGGTGATTTTAATATTCCTTCAATTATAGACTGCTCGTTTGATTTGTTAGATGGTGACGTTATCTGTAAGTCTTTGTCAAACTTTATCTTATTTCAAATTTAAGATCATTGAACTCAGTAAATAATGCGTATGGTAAAACTCTTGATTAGTTCTTTCTAGTGTTGAGTTGGAAGTTAACGTATCTAGAAATATATATATATATATATATATATATATATATATATATATATATATATATATATATATATATATATATATATATATATATATATATATATATATATATATATATATCCCTTATTAGAAGAAGATAAACATTATTCCTCATTACATTGTCAGCTGTACCTTAATAACACCGTTTCGCGTATTAATCTTAATACTAGTATAGTATATAATTTTAGTAAAACTAATTTCCTTAATTTATAAATATATAGTTCTTTAAGGCAACAAAACTGAACAAAGTTACTTGCTATAAAGGATGTTAATCTAGCAGTGAATTACTTTCATAATATTTTAAATGTTATTATCGATAGTAATGTGCCCAAGAAGAAAATATTCAAAAAGCATCCTTACCCCTGCTGGTTTACCCAGGAAATTGTTAGTATACTTAAAGAAAAAAATACTATATGAAACATATGCATGTTTCAGTTTATAATTTGAATAAACTTAAGGAGCTACGAAAGTGAGCTAAAACTCTTATTTAAGCATATAGGGCTTACGAACTTTATATAAGGAAATTAGAAAACGACTTAAGGCTCCGTCATACAAGCGAGAAAACTTAAAACCGAGGAACAGGGGTAAAAAGGGCGTGATTTTTGAGATGTTATTTGCGTGGCTTTTACCACTGACGTAGCAGATACGTCACGAGATTGACAGATTCTCTCAAGCCAAAATCCCTTGCACCGCCGCAATGGTCAGAATCCGAGTCAGGAAATAGTCCGTACATTCTACACGTTGAAGCCAACGGCTCAGCTGACGAGAAAGTCTTGGACTTGGGGGTGAAACAAACTATTCGTGTGGGGCGAGTGCTGCGGAAATTGTGGTGTGGACGAGAATACGTGAAATCCCGGCGAAGACCTCTTTTGTCCTGTGTGCTCGCAATATCTGCTTCGAAATGCAACGGGCAGGGGGAGGGAGAAGTTGGCACTTGCTTGCAGGGGGTAATGCTGAAAACCTGTTTGGCTCGAACATAGAAGCATCAAGTGCCCATCAGCCAACAAATCCATCCATATGACACGATTGCCATGGGGCATAGAAGAGCCATTTCGAATTGTTCAAAGTATGCGAAGAGAAAAGAAGGGTGAGGGCAGCCCCCTGCAAGATAATACCGAAGACTTTCTGACGACCCATAATCAACATTCTCCGTAGCAGAATGGTAGATAATTTAATTATAACTAGGGCAAGTATATATGGGGAACAAAACAAAATACATTAGCTGTTCATATAATGAGAAAAATAACGCTCTTGACTTTCATCGTAAAAGTATTTTTGGCATTCTTGCTGTTTGCCGTTTTAGAACTTTTCTGCACATTTTTCGCGCTTTTCAGTTTATTATTATTATTATTAAGAAGAAGAAGAACGCGACTACAGTTTCCCTACTGTTTTTCCACAAGTCGATATAACATTCGCACTATATAAAAATTGCACTACAGTTAGGGTGACCAATCGTCCCGTAAAAACGGGATTGTCCCGTTTTTTCACTACCATTCCCGGTGTCCCGAAAACTTCCCCCGGGACACCAAAATGTACCGTATTTAGGTACATTGCGTACAAGAAACCTTCCGAATCGCTAAAATTTCCTAATTTATATTATTATTTTCTAAGCTATATGATTATATTGGAATATGTCTAATTACTGAGCAACGTCATTACGACGTTTGCAATATTGGATGTGGTGGTTGCACTGTTTTCCCTCCTAGGCCTCCCCGCTCCGCAGACGACAGCGCAAGGGGCTGAAAGTCTTATGGAGAACAAATGTAACCTGTTTTTACTCTGTTTCGGGCGGTGAAAGATTGAGGAGCTGTCATCAGTACAGTACAGTGTTTCCGTGATTTGACTAAGATGTAACATACTTCCATTTACGAAAGGTGACCAGAAGTATAGAACTATAAAAGTGAAAGTAAAAAAGAAAACTAGTTGTAAATGAAATAATGTTTAAAAGTAAGACAATGCAAATAAAAGGAGTTGGAATCCGATGCTGAGAGTAATTATAAATCCTGTTGATGATAGATTTGAGCGCTCATATATTTTTAGTAATGTTTTCAAATATTTCATTTTTTGTTAGCTGAAAAAGTGTAAATTTGCCCTTTTTTTGTGAGAGATTCAAAATGAGAGAGAGAGAACGGAGAGGCTAAAAAATATATTTAGGGGAGCAACCTATCCAGAAATAAAAGGTGTCCCGTTTTTTCTAGTTGACGATTTGGTCACCCTAACTACAGTTCAACAATGACCTCTCGTGTGAACCTATAATTTTGTTTCGCTTTATCAAACATATCATAAAAGTATTGCGTAGGTATAATTTTACGTTACAAGGAGACGTACTTTAATTCAAACTTATTTTGACGTACTTTAATTCAAATATTTGTAGTAAATCTCAGCTAAGGTACAGTGAAAATAGCATATTTTAGAATAATATTTGACGTCATAATATATTTTAAGGCTCTTTCAGTGCATTTTCCACGTTTATGACAAGCATTTTTTACGCGTTTTTTGTTTATCGTATTTTTTAAAAAGCGAGTCGTAATTATAGCAAATATCTGAGCTCTAATTACAAAAAAGACTGCTATATCTGTGAATAATGTGTAAATGCATACAATCGCCAAAAATTCATGAAATGGAAACCACTGTGTTACACACTTTATTCAGTATGTGCAATGGTTGCGTTTCCGAAACCTTAGGATTCATCTCTTATAGGGTTCATACACGGTCCACGGTTTGTGCAAACAGTTTGACCGTGTATGGAGCTGTATGAACTGTTTGCGCAAACGTTTGTGCAAACATTTTCCACATCGAACTCGTTCGAAAATTGTTGATTCCTATTGTTGAATAAATTTCGATAAAGTTCAATAAATTCTCTCCAGAATTGTTGATTCCTATTCATTGACGCTATAGCGCAAGAAATAAGCGTCTGTACATTAGGCCTCTTACTCGGAAATAAAGCTCGTGTTTGTACAAACATGCCCATACACGGTCCACGTGTTTGCGCAAACATCATGTTTGTGTAAACAATTTTTGAACGAGTTCGATGTGGAAAAAGTTTGCACCAATGTTTGCGCAAACAGTTCATACAGCACCATACACGGTCAAATTATTTGCACAAACAGCCTTGTTTGCACAAACCGTGGACCGTGTATGGGCCCTATAGGTAGGAGACCTTATGTAGAAACGCTTATTTCTCGCGCTGTGGCGTTAATGAATAGGATTCAAGAATTCTGGCAAGAATTTATTGAACTTTATCGAAATTTACCAGAACTGTGGAAGGTAAAGAGTGAAGATTATAAAAACAGGAATCTGAAAAATGCGGCCTCACACGTTTCTATAACAATTTGTCCAAGCGTCTGGGGTGCAATGGCTGTTTCAAATTTAAGTTCTCGTACGTGTTTCCGCATGCAAGATAATGCAAAGTGTCAAAGAACTCGCTCGCGAGATACTGCATCTTTCATATTTGTATCCTGTTCTCGAATAAGAGGAGTACCCATTTCCAATATTTCACCAAATATAGTTGAATCCATTCGTAAATAAGACCACAGTCGAACTTATCTCAAGCTCGACAACAACCATGTAGCCAAGGGGGATTTAGGGGGGTCAGAATCCCTCCTTCGAGTCCAGAAATGAAAAAAAAATAAGGGAAGATTAAACAAAATGAAATTAGAAAAAAAGGATCAGCGTTAAAAATAAACTACAGGAAGCTTTTGGTTACTTTTTCTCATGAGGAAATTTGTATTGCTTGCAATACATGGTGGCGAGGTGAGCGAGATATCCTGGAAGAGACAGGGAATTTGTAATTTCTATAAAAGTTACGGAATTGTCAGAATTTCTGCTACTAGTCAGGGAGATTTCAAGCTTCCGAAAGCATAGTGCCGTTGTGTAATTGCGTAGACATTTTTTAAAATCATAATTTTTCATCGCATCCTTACAGTATCAAACATGTTATTTCAAAAACAATTTTCTACTGCTCTTTTGATATGTTATTTGGAACAGACAGTAGTTGACGAATAATAAAAACAAAAATTTATGTGGAAAGAAAGTTCTGTTAACATTTGATTCAACAGAGAAAGGAACGCAAATATAGTTGAGTTGAGTTTAGTTTATCGTCCCTTTCAGCAGCAAGGCTATATGATACGTGGACCTACTGATTAACGTGGAATCCGAACCACATGAGCTCCCGCAGGGAAACGAAGGAACGCAAATATTGTAAAATACTTTACAAGACATTATTGAGTATGTACTGTTTATAATAGTGAATATGTACTTTTTATAATAGTTGAGATCGTAATGTAAGGAAAATTGTTATATTTGAATAAACAGAAGAAGGGCGTAAATAGTTTATAATTTTTTTTCACTACGTTTTTTTATTATTATTTTGCTCGAAATTTCTTCATAGTTTGTTATTAAATACTTGACAACATATCCTCATTTTATTGTCCTAACAAACCGATATATGTTGATACTAAAGCACTTTAGATTGATCGAGCTCCTGGTCCTTCAGAATTTCAAGTCACGCCCCCGTTACGAAATCCTTGCTAAACGAACCAATATATGTTCCAGTAAAAAAGTTTAGAATGATCGAGCCCCTGACCACCGTATTTCACACGTCAAAAAATGTTACACCTGTCACACAATACACACAATAATGCTGCTTTCCCTTGCCAGCAGACGTCGCATGCGGATCTTCCCTCGCGAACTACTTTATTGTATCCCTCCGAATTCTACTGTGGGTGGGGCTTAGGCCCTGTCGAACTTTAAGCACAAGATGTCGCTACAGTGCAGAGAAACTTTACGCTGTTACAAGGGTTTCGTTTTCCACGTACAGTATCGATATATCAAAACTGACTTTACAAGTTATAGTGCGAATGTCAAGTGCAAAGATCAATGCACATTTCCTTCAAAACGGATTTTTATTAGCATGTGGGGTTCTGGAGATAATTGCATGTGAAAATGACGTTTATTCCCCATTTTTATACCAAATTTACTCATTAAGGATGAAAATTTTTAAATTTTTGTTCTGAAGGATATGTGCCGACATGTTTTGTGAAGAATATAAAAAAAACTCCATAGTTCTATCTTTAGTCGTAACTGAGAAAAATGTTCAAAACGGAAGGTCTGTTCTGCGCGTTTTTGTGGAGGTATGGAGTCCTCTTAAGAAGAAACCCTAATTGCTTTTGGAATTACTTTAAGAGCAAAAGAAGTAATAATTTAGAAGTCAGTCATATGGTATATAATAATCAAATACTTACTTCTGATTCTGCCATTGCCAATAATTTTGCTCAATATTTCAAAAGCGTTTACTCTTCATTTCGTCCAAATTATAATGGGTATTATTCTCCCATCGTAAATGTTCCTAACTGTCTAGTGATCAATTCCATTACTGAACAAGCTTATGTGAATGCCATTAAAAAGTTAAAATCGTCTAAAGCCTCTGGTCCTGACTTAATTCCTTCGTACATTCTTAAGGAATGTGGGGAAGTTTTGAAGATACCTCTATATCATATTTAAAATCTCATATTAAAAACTTCTCTTTATCCTGATGTCTGGAAAATTAGCAAAGTTCGTCCTATATTAAAAAAAAAAAAACTAACTAACCCTATGGGTTATGGACTCCGAAGGTTCAATGCCACGTTCGAAAAAGCTCTCCACTGACTTCTATCCTTAGCCAAATGGATCCAGTTTCTACTTTGTATTCCTATTTCTGCGACATCCATCTTAATATTGTTCTCATATCTCCGATTAGATCTTCCTAATGGTCGTTTTCCGATTGGTCTTCCAGTCAAGACTTTGAAGGCGTTTCTACTTCCTTCCATCCTAGCTACATAACCTGCCCACCTAAGCCTCTTTGACTTGATGACCCTAACAATGTTTTGGTAAACCGTATAAATTATGTAGTTCCTCGTTATGAAGTTTCCGCCATTCCTCATTCCCGCTCCTCTTGGGTCCGAATATTCGTCTCAAGATCTTGTTCTCAAATACTTTCAGTCTATGTTCTTCTTTCAGAGAAAGCGACCATGTTTCGCAACCATATAGAACAACAAGCATGATTTAACGTTTTATATATTTTAAGCTTCAAATTCCTCGACAGAATTCGCGACGACAAGAGATTTTGACCTGAATAATAACATGAATTCCCTGCTTTTAGTCGACATTTAATTTCTTCGTGAATATGATTTTCGTCTCTTAATATTGATCCTAGATATTTGAAACTATCCACTTTATCAAAAGTATTATTTAATATTTTAACGCATCTATAATTTGCTGTATTACGGTCCCGATGTACTTCTATGTAGTTAGTTTTCTCTGCATTTACTTCTAAACCCATGTCCCTGCAAGCATTTAATAAGATCTCTGCATTTCTTTCTATTGTTCTCCTGTCATCACCTCTTAAATTTTCATCATCAGCATATGCCATAACCTGGCGAATACCGTTCAACTCTAGGCCCTGGTTGGTATCTTTGATCATCCTTATACTGTATTCCCGAACAAAGTTGAATAATAATGGTGACATCACATCTCCTTGTTTCAGACTATTTTCGACGTGAAAGCTCATAGACAAAAATTTTCCTACTCGTACTTTACTTTGGGATTCATTTAAACATATCTTAATTAATCAAATTAGCTTTCTCGGTATTTCAAGTTCTGTAAGAACGTTGTATAATGTTTCTCTCCTAACCGAGTCGTAAGCCTCTCTAAAATCAATAAATAGTTGATGTACCGGGGTATTGTGTTCCCACTTCTTTTCGAGTATTTGGCGAATGGTAAATATTTGGACGATAGTTGATCGATTTCGTCTAAATCCACATTGATTATCTCCAATAATTTCATCTGCGTATGGGGTCAATCTTGCTAATAGAATATTTGAAAGGATTTTATAGGATGTTGACAGAAGAGAAATGCCTCGATAATTATTACAGTAAGTTTTGTCGCCTTTCTTGTAAATTGGAACAATGATTGATTCTTTCCACTCTTGTGGCAATTCTTTCTTGTTCCTGATAAGGAGAATGAGTTTATATATCTTGTTCCACAATTTTTCGCCTCCAGCTAAAATTAACTAAGCCGGAATTTCGCCTAAACCCTGAGATTTGTGTTTCTTTAATTTCTTTATAGCGGTTTCTATTTCTATTCGTTTGGGTTCTGGAATATACGATTCTGCGGTGTGTATCTCCTTTCTCCACACACATTAGTTTTTGGCTGCGTGTTCAGCAAGTCGTCAAGGATGCTATCCGTATCCATCTATTTAAGATGCTATTCGTATCAGTGAGAACTTTTTCGTCAGCTTACTTTAATATATAAGCACGAGATAGATAGCCTTTCTTGAATTTGTTGATCCCTTTATATATGTCCCGAATGTTTTTATTTTTACTATTATCTTCAAGTTCCTTAATTTTAGTTTTCAAAAAATCGCGTTTCTTTGTTCTAAAAGTTTCGGAAGTTTCCCGATTGATGTCTACGGAATTTTCTGTAGTTGTTACATTTGGATTTTGTAGCCAAGGTAATTTTGCCTGTTTTCACTTCTCTGCTAGTTTAATGCATTCCTTGTGGAACCATGGTTTGTTCATATGTATTTCCGCGTGTCCCAATTTTTCTTTTGCTGAAATTTTAATACTATCTTTAATTTCAATCCAAGTATCCTCAGCACTAGTGCACTCCGAATTTTCTAAGGCCGAGAATCTATTCGAAACTTCAATCTTGTATTCCTCTCTTACCTGGCTCTCTTCTAATTTTTTAAAATTATATCTCTCAGTTTTCGGACATTGAATATTTCCTTTATTCAACGATAATTTCTTTCTTATTATCGCTGCTAGCAGGTAGTGATCAGCGTCACAATCAGCCCCTCTAAACGACCGGACATCAAATATGCTAGATGGCCTTATTTTATCTATTAAAACGTAATAAATTTGATCATGTGTTTTTTCGTCTGGTGAGGTCCATGTGTATTTATGAACGTCGCGATGTGGGAATTTTGTACTCTGCACGATTAGATTTTTGGATGTTGCAAAGTTCACGAGTCTAACACCGTTGTCATTACTTTCCTTATGCAGACTTTCGTTCCCTGTAATCGGTTTGAAAATATCCTCTCGTCCTAACTTAGCATTGAAATGCCCTAATAGAATTTTCATATGGTATCGCGGGAGTTGGTCAAATATCCGTTCCACTTCTTCGTACAAACTGTCTTTTATATCGTCATCCTTATCTTCAGTTGGGGCATGTACATTTAAAACAATAATATCACACCACCAACCCTTAAGAGTAATAAAAGAAAGTCTGTCAGTAACAAATTCAACCCGTTTAATTGCTGGTAATATTCGTTTGTGAATGAAAACCCTGTTCCTAATTTGTGGTTTTTATTTCCTTCCCCGTAAAAGAATGTAAAATTTCCGGAATTAATAGATCCATTTCCTTTCCACCTAACTTCCTGAACTCCTACTAGGTCCATCCTGTATTTCTCTAGCTCATTCGTTAGGGATTTTAATGCGCCTGTCCTCTAAAGACTTCTAATATTCTATGTTCCAAATCTCATGTCCATTTTCTTTCTCATCCTATATGAAAGAAGGGAAATCCTACAGCAATAGAAAATTATAGACCAATCTCATTAATTTCGGCAATAGCCAAAGTTTTTGAACTCATTCTTTATAATAAAATTTTTAATCATGTTGAACCGTATATATCAATTTATCAACATGGTTTTTATCCCAGGAGATCGACAGTTACAAATCTTGTTACTTTCGTTCAGTATATATCAGATTCCCTTAATAATAATCATTCAGTTGATACAATTTATACAGATTTTTCAAAAGCTTTCGACAAATTGGATCGCGATCTATTAATTATGAAGTTGTCTAGTTTCGGATTTTCAGAACAATTGTTTGAATATTGATGTAAATTTTTCATTCTCAATTTGAAATATTAGAAAATTTTCCAGTTCTTGGAAGCTAATTGAAAAATTATAATTTGTTGCTGTCTAACTTTCCTCTACAGGAATTGAATTTAATAGCTCAATGTGCAGTTAAATATAGTGGAAAATTTTCCACCTAACATCACTATACATAATATCCTAAATTGTCCGGCTTGTGAAAAGTTTTTCCACTTGTTTCTACATCGCAATAAAAATTTTCCGATCTTTGAAAATTCCTTTCACTTGTTTCAATTCATGAAAAATTGTTTCACTTGTTCCTACAAAGTACTGAAAATTGTCTGAGCCATGAAAATTTTCAGATTCTTTAAACGATCTTTCACTTTTTAACATTTTTATACATGAAGTCAATCAATTTTATGATTACTGAGGAATTGTTACTTGATCACTGATATTTGTTTAGAACGAAAAATTTTCCGAAAAGATATAGAAGAAAACTTTCAACCTCACATTACGGCTAAACAACGATGTAGGAATAAGTGGAGTATATTTTTATGAATCGGAAAATTTTCCGGAAAATTTTCATCACTGTACAGGGGGTTTAGCCGATTCAGCGCGCTGAGTCCATAATTGATACTGACCAATAGTCCATTTTGTTACTCTCATTTACATAACTGGATGCATACAGTTGCTATTTTATTAGCCTACTGTACTATTGCATAGCTGTCTCAGAGTAATCTTTAATTTTTCTTCGATTTTTTGTCCATTTTATCTGGTTTACTTTCGACCGTGATGATAATGAAAAAAATCGAAGTCGAGATTTACACATTTCATAGTCTCTACATCCTGAAAAACGGATCTTTGGATGTCTGTTCTTCTGTCCGTTCGTCCCGATATAAAGACGTTCACTCGCCTAGACACCATACTGTTCAACATATCGAGACAAAAGTTAAAATCTAAAGTTTGTGTAAGATTCTTTAGGGGCATTTTTAAAAATGTTTCTTCCTACCCCTAAAAATAAGTGTAAAGCGAATTTTAAAATTTGCGATTTTCTCCAAAACTGCTCGAACGTTTCTGTTCATATTTCATAAATCAATGTTCCACTAACAAGCCTATAATATGGTATCAGTCGTTTCTCCTAGGAAGAATCCAGAAGGGCTAGTGCATTGTTGGGGGAGAGTTTTCCGGACTGTTTTATCAAAAACGACATAGGTGATTTTGTTCATATTTAGTAAATAAATATTTCATTAATAATCTGACAATATGGCATAACTCATTTGTGTCGAACAATTCTACAAGAAGTAGTTATTTTTGGAACTGTCTCTCTTCCGGACGATTTTCTCTAAAATGACTCAGGCATTTTGTTCATAATTCATTAATAGGTGTTTTATTAACTCATTTGCATTGAAAATATTCACAAAGAGTAGTTTATTTTCAAAATGAGTTTAAAAAACTACTCATGATTTTGTTCATGTATAGATAATAGTTTTATGATCTGGTGTAAATCTATTGCCATGAAAATATTTACAGGGTTAGTTTCCTTATTATTATTATTATTATTATTATTATTATTATTATTATTATTATTATTATTATTATTATTATTATTATTATTTCCAAAACTTTGACAAACGAGATAGAGTCTGCACAAAAATGTTTTATTCGACTGCTATGTTTTAAGATGAAAATGAGCTACTATTCACATAGCTATGAATATTGTAATGATTATTGAGGTTTGCAGAGTCTTACGAGTAGAAGAAAAAATTTTGACGGAGTATGCATGCAAAAAATATTAGATAATGCTTATATCAGTGAATACTGTTTACGAAACATAGGTTTTAAAATACCAAATCATAGCTTAAAAAATAGCACGATTTCTATAACTGACTTGGAAATGTGAAATTTTAAAAAGATTGAGAGACTCTTCAAGTACATAAATTTAGACTTACTCCATTAAGTAAGTGAAAATTTTATGAGATCTAACTGATAGTTTTTACGCGTAAGTAATGACGTTTTGTAACATTAAGCTAAAATGCAATTTTAAGACTGCTGTTCTAAGCTTTTCGTTATTTTAGATAGATAGAGTTTGACAATTTTTACAGCGTTGACAAGGAATTATTTCTGCTTAACTGACATCTACATTGTGTTTTACATTAGTGTTGCTCTTTTTACTGTTTTCTTATTATTAATAATATTATTATCCGTCGTAATGTACTCCTCTCACGCCACAGAATGTGCTGTATTTTTACCAACAAGTTGTTCGCGGCACTAAGATTATTATGATTATTATTATTATTATTATTATTATTATTATTATTATTATTATTATTATTATTATTATTATTATTATTATTATCTACTATTCCCTCAAATATGCGATTTTGTTGATATAAACAAATCTTTCATAAATAACTCTAATATTTTACTTTTAGGCTGTTTTTTTCGAACGAGGTTTTCCGAAAACTTTTTTTTCGTAGTTCATAAATAAATGTTCCAATAATAACTGAAGCATAGCGTGATTTAGTTTAAGAAATTAGATCGAGAAAGTTCAATAGGGAGGAAAGGGTGAAGTCTGTTCGTTATATTTATACATATACAGAAGGTCACTTCACCTAAGATGGCCAAGTGCGCTCACCTGTTCATGATAATCGCTTCCTCCACCAATGGTTGTGCTCGATGTGGTAGCCACGAGACTAGAATATCGCATTGCAACGCAATTTCCACTGAAGCAGTACGCGTCGAACGTGTGTGAGGGGAATTGTAGATCACACCGCTTGACAAGCTTTCCAGAGCCCCGACGCGGACGCCTTCGCGCGAGGCCTTATTTTAGAAAAGGCCAAAGGCGCAGAAATCCATCGGCAACGCATCTGGTGACTTTACAGATATGAACGAGAAGGGTATAACACACCAGTCTGCAGTCTCCGTGGCTATACGCCGATAATATGCGACAGAACTGCGAGCAGTGTGACTGAATGCTTTGTCCATGTGGATCCACACCTTCCAGGGTGTTCTTGCCATACAACTATGGGATGTGCGTTGTGTATAAGGGTTCCATGATATTCGTTTGAAAATAGTTGGCTGCATCCACCTTGGCCTTCGAATCCACACGATGTGTTGGCAACTTCCTATGGGCGCAGAAATCTGCCACCACCATGAAGCCTTTCGAAAACTTCTCGCGACATTCACGGACGAACTCACCGCGCCCCTTCGCATCATGTGGCGAATAAAAAATGGGCCGTAGGCTTATTGATGTCATCAAGGTAGATCCAGGCTTCATCCAGAGTGACAACCCACTGCCATTGGTCACCTGAGAGGTATTGTTCATACAACTTTCTTGCGTTCGTGAATCTCTCTTGAATGCGCCTTGGTGATAACTTATGCCCCATTACCTTATGACGTTTTTTCAGTCCTAAATTGTCCTTTATGATACGACACTCTGTGCTCTGTGATATCCTGCATGAGGTGGCAAGTTTGCTTTGGGTGGGGGTTTTTCATTCACAACTGATGCCCTGATGTTTCTCACAACGCGTGCCGTTTCCGTTTCACTCTCACGACTTGATCTTGATATTTAGGGTCGGTGCTTTTACAGCGCTGGCTTACCCTTTCTACTGTACGCCTGCTGATACTGTTGCCCCTTGCCGCACACATTTTCACAATCACTGACGCACTGAATTGTGCATCGGAAAGTGCACATATGTACCCTTCCCAATAAGGTGTCACTTTAGCAGATACAATAGCTGTTCACCACAACAATTTCCACACAGCGTTGTACGTGACTCACTACTGGATTCACAAGTTACTGACTTCTGGTTCCTTCTCCTACGTTGTGCTTGTCATCAGCTCTGTAATATTGGCCACCTTAGGTGAATTGACCTTCTGTAAATGTTAAGTCAAACAAATGGATTTCCTAAAATATTTTTTCTTTTCCTATGAATAGTATATTGTCACATTTCCTAGTTGTGATTCTAATTTTGCACAGTGTCAAATCCCCTGTTTAAATTGCAAATAATAATAATAATAATATGTGTAATATATATTTATAGTCTACATGGTAGGCCTAAGTTATTATTACTTTCACATTCTGAAATAGGTCTTTCGGTTCACTTTCAATATGTAAAAGTTCGGCTTCTTTGAAAAAGTCTTGGCCCCGAAGAAAAACTTGCTGGGTACACCCCGGGTAGCCCCAATACTATATTTGAGCGTTTATGAGAAGAACTAACGATGCTTCCCTAGCAATCCCGTAGGCACGCCTTAACCAATGTGTGGGGCCAATGTGGTCAAGAAGAAAATGAAATGAAATATTCAAGTTTTATATCCTACTATTATTTCGGCTAGGCTGAAGGAGACGGTGATGATGAGAAATGAAGAAAATGGTGGAATGAAGGAAGTGGGAGGAAACTGGAGAATCTCGAGAAAACCCCACACACGGTGTTTGTCCACCACAAAGATCACTTGGCGCGAGATGGGATCGAATTAAGGACCTCATGCACCAGAGGTGAACGCTCTGCCACTGAGCTACTGCGGCCCCTCCGTGGTCAAGAAGAATGAGAAGGTGCACCAAACTACTACCATACCTATGTACAAAAACATATGGTCCCAGAATAAAATAAACATAAACAGGAACGAAAACCAAAGAAGATCAGAATGAACAAAATCACAAGAACAAAGAAAATGGTGCGAAGTTTTAAAGTTATATATTCGCAACTGACTAGTGAGAGGACAAAAGTATGCAAGTCAATAGGTGATAAAAGAATGATAGGTAAAACTGCGCTTTCAGCCTCGCCGTTTCTCAATGATGATGATCCGCTACATGAAAGGCGTTGAGAAAACGAAGTTCCTATTTTACAGATGAGAGAAGCTTTGTTCGAATGATTTTCTTGAAGATTATCCTAATGATTTTCAGTGTATTTCCTAATTAAACATATAATTTACAACTCTATGAATTGGCTAATTCGTTTGCTGTTAAATGGTAATGGCCTGAATTCCAGAACGAATGAGAGGTTCGTTCTGGAGAATATCTCTGGGAAATAATAGTTTGTTTATTAAATAGAAATTTTCATTAAAAATTTTATAATATATAAGTTTTAGTAAAAATAACTCAGAAGAAAGAGTAATTTAATGATGAAATGAATTTGGTTCGGACGATTTCCTCCTAAATGCATTTAAAGATCAACAATCCTACGATTTGACGTAATTAATTTCTTTCGACAAAGCGCAAAACAGGTGGTTTATTGGTGGAATGAATTGATTAATTCGTGTTTGATTTTTCTTTTCAATACCGTGGCTATATGATGCGATATCTACTGCTTTGAGTGGGATTTGAACCACTAATTGCGGGAGCACGGTGGCTCAGTGGTGGAGCACTTACCTCTGGTGTGTGGGGTACCAGGTTCGAACATCGGCCAAGTAAGTTTTTTCGAGGTACCCCGTTTCCTCCCGCATTTTCGTTCCGCCACTTCTTCCATCATCATTCACTTGCCTTAATCATCGTCCCCCATTAGCCTCAATAGGATAATCGTAGATAGGATAATGCATGATTATCCTATCCACGATAGGACAATAGGATAAAAATCATTCATTTTTCGAACCACTAATTGGGTTCTTACTCCTACAGAGAATCGAATTCCAGATCATGAGAATCCACGAAGAGGCACATTAACACCAACAATTCCGCAATCAATGAATAAAGTACAAGAAGTAAAAGAAATGACAGATTGTAAGATTGTACTATTTTCAATATTTTAAGTTCAAGTAAATTATTTCGAGACTCTTAAGGCCAGAAAGGAACTTGCCTCTCGAGACCAAAACAATGCTTTTACACATTGTGACAAGAAGGTAACAACCATTATCAATTTGTGATGAGACATATTGTACGACGTGTGTTCAAAAACTATCGAACCTTTGGTTGACAAAAATATATTTATTGATGTGGCAACTGAAACACTAATCCCTTTCAAAGTAGTCTTCTTGGTAATGCACATACTTTTCCCAGCGCTGCTGCCATTGTTGGAAACAATTCTGGAACACAATTTTTAGAATGGTGAACAACTGCGCCATCGTATTCCTCATGATGTCTTCTCTTAACTCATATCATTCCCCCTTTAGTGGCATTTTCAGCTTAGAAAATAGTTACATGGAGCCATGTTGGGTGAATAGGGAGCCTCGCGACACACAAGAATGTTGTGTTTGGCGGGGAAAGCCTGAATTAAACTTCGCAGACATTCTCCTTATCCTCAAATTCTCGTTCAAAATTGAATGTAACGGACCCGACTGAATGGTTTCCGCTTGGGTATGACCAAGCTTTTTGGCAAAATTTGATGCTATATCGCTGCTCAAGTTTTTCTATTATTTTACACAAAGTTAACCCTCTATGGCCTGAATTACTATAACATTAAAGAAAAAAATGTAATATTTACAGCATTTACTCCATACGACACATAAAATTGAAAATTATGTTTCAATGTAAAATGAGACCATACTGGTGTGAAATTTGAAACGTCACGTTTTCGTTACGCTCGGCATTTACAGGATTAAATATATGAAGGATTCTAATAATAAGCAAGACGAATTTGTGAATATTTATTTTACACTCGTACCCTAATACACTAGAAAATCATTTTCATTTTATATTAATGCTTGTTTTCTATGAATACATTTTTAGGTTCTTTACAATACGTGAAAAAATAAGGTAAAATACAAGCAATAGAATGAGATACTAAATGTTGATCTTTTACTAACTATTGGAAATGTTTCAAGGTTATCTTCATTGGTGTATCAGTTTCAATGAAACTCAGAGAAACGTTTCTTTCGCTTGTTGAAACACAGGAATACGTTGCATTTCTGACCCATAGTAATGGGACATCCCTTGAAAGTAGAATTCCTACATCTACCTCTTTTCTTTGCAGTTTCAGGCCAATGCCCTACGTTATCTCTACAGATGGCCTTCTTCTTTTCCTCTGATAGTCGAAGTCAACAAAATTGATTGGGCATTCTGACATTTTCCTTTCACCTTTTCTCTGTTTGGATAAGACATCTGCTACATCTCCTCGGAACTCATACAGTTGACGCTCATTTTTCTCCGGTAGTCCAAATTTGTTACAATCTTGTCTGTATAATAACTAACTACTAACTAATACCATATCGATGATGTGGAAAAATAATATATGGTAGTACTTCTTCGGCCTTATTCCTCATTTGGAACATATTCATTATCTGACCCAGAATCACTCAGCATTTCATCTTCATTTTCGCCATCTATTGGTCGTGTAACAATCTTTTGCCTTGCCCTCCGACCGTAATCATAGCAGGATTCATCTTGATGTAAGAAATTAAAACTGGAGGTTTAGTGCCGGATGTTACGAAAACGTTACATTAAGTGGCAATAACATAACAAAATCCAGATTGAAGCAAAAAGTTTCATTACAACCGTTAAAAAAGTTTACAAGCGTATGCGTTTTAGAAAATAGTTCTTCAACGTTATCACTTAATTGACCACCTACTTCTAATCCGACGAAAACAATGTTTTGAATACAGCAACAACAACAGTGACCCCGCCAGTAAATCTTCTCAGAAAAACTTCCAATAGATTCCACCCGGGACATCCACCCACAGGAACAACACAGTGAAATGTGACGAAAACGACACTATCGTCTCTTTTCACAGCAACTCTTTTCCTTACTCGTTACTCTTCCCTCTGTGAAACGTTACTTTTTCGTTACCCCTGACCATATAGGGTTAAAATCCAATCACTGTTCACTACACGTCTTCATTCGTTGGCCGACTGTCAGGAGAGACTGGCGCTTCCTGGGGCAGGAAAAAAATTCACGACTGCGAGTGAGTGTTCCCTCTACATCTACGCTGAGGAAAGTATCCCGCGCTTCATTGGGCTTACTAGGGAAAAAATGAAGTTCGATACTTTTTAAACATACTTTGTATATTTCTGAATCAAGACGATACCGAAACGATACCGATACCGAAACGATACCGATACCGAAACGATTTCCGAATCAAGACGATACCGTTGTCCTGTCTTGTCTTGTTTCGATTTTATCCCTAACTTCAAAACCTTTCATGAAAGCTCGCACTAGGAATGTATTTCATTAAGTAGATTTTTAAGTATCAGGTATTTAGATTGGAATCTTCCGTGAATTCACTGCGCAAATATTTTATCATAGATTAGGAAGAAATAGGATGTCATTGTAGTATTTGAAACGAAGAAAAAAAAACTAAAGTATGTTATCTGCTCCTTATATTTACACCATATTGTGTTACATTGCTTATCATCAATTTGGATTTGATATAATGCCATTTACTGTATGTAGGCCTATTGATTTATCTTTGTGGAATAAGGAAATGAAGAGGAACACTCAAAATTAACTGAAAATTATCTACGTTTTCTTAATCTACCTTTGTTATCTATTTACTCAATTAATACTATCGATTGGCTGTTTCCTATACGAAGTAGGACACAGGATACTTACATTATCTATCTGACTGCCCTCTCAGAAAGACAATAATCAGCTAGTGTTCGCAAATTTTATACGTACAGGGCAAGAAATAAACTTTCTTGATTAAAAGAGATTTTTACTAGATTTATTGTGAGTGTTTGACTATTTCTGTACGTGCCATGAGACCGAGACTCTTCTTGACTTCTTTTGTACTGATAGTTTTTACTGTATCTTGTATACACGCTCAAGGAAATGGTATTTTTAATATTTATTTTGTTAGCAACGTAAAATATCAGTTTTATCCAGTGCTTGAGAATTTAACATCTTGTACATCTTTTAACCCATTGCCAGGTAAGCTAATTGTTTATTTTAATAGTCTAACTAGATGTTTGATATGTGGGAAAAGCTAACAGTATGAAGAGTTTTAATGTGCATTTACAGGCTCCATGTTTATTCGTTCATTCGGATAACAATAAACAACTTCATAGACACGTAATAGTCTGCGAGAGAATATAGCATCGGAAATCTTCTGATGATTTCGTTGCACGAAGCGAAACGGAAACAACTTATATTTACAAAAGAAAGAGAGAAAGAAAGAAAGAAAGAAAAAAAAAGAACCAAAGAACCTAAGGTGTTTCCAGAATTTATAAAGTTTTACGTAAATATCAATTCCAGAATCGTTTTATTGTTATTATTATTATAGAAGCTAAGGTAAATTGTGAAAATTCTGGAGAGTTCTCGGGCAGTACTGAGCTAATTTTTCTCAACTTCGTAATGTAGGTATGATACGATTCGCAAACATTAGTATTTAAATAGGACTTAATAGTGCAAAATTAATATTTCTGCCTCACTGGTAACATGAATTGGTGTATGGACCCAAATCTATTTTGTTTGTTTTTATTGCATTATACAGTATATTTATTTACCTACTTACCAGGTATGAGACGTTAGGAAATGACAGAAATGAGAGGAGAATTTCTATGGTCCTACTTCAATCTTTCACGTCAGTGCTATGAGGACACAATATGAGTATGGTACTCATTTAGTGGGTTCTGGGGATCCAGATTTCCTGGAAATCCCTACTTTTCTGTAAATTTAGTCTAATTTTAGAAATTTTAATATAATTTATCCTCATATTGAATTTGGATCCCAGTGGAAAGCTTTGAACTCCCCCCCTCCCCGAAATAAATTTCTGTATTTCCCTAATGATGTGCACTTAAGTCAGTGAAGAGTAAGTTATATATAGTGTTGTAGTGTAGCCAAAACTGCGACATCTGCAGTATATTTTTTAGTGTTGGGTCTAATAATGTGCTGTATATGTACCCAAGCCTAATGTTTCCAAAACTTTCTCATTGTTATGCTTGGGACTTACCCATTGTTACGTTTACCTATGTCTCTGGGACTTTTCTCGTTTGTTAGCCTATATTCCGGGACTTTCCCGGTGCCGAGCTTAATCTATCTAGTTTAATCTGAACCATGATAACAAGATCAGTGCGCAGTACTACAGGGTGATTTAAAAAAAAAAAAAAACTTTCAGATTTCATTTGGGTCTAGATTTTCTAACAGATGTCCAATTTTCATGTGGTTTGTGGCAAATGATCAAGGAAGAATGGGAAATTTATGGGACCATGTTTACTGGTTTAAATTCATCCGGGGTAATATCGGCCACGCCTCAAGAAAAACCGCAAATATTCGCCAGTGTACCTTACAATTGGAATCAAGTGAGGTGCGGTGTGAAGATTTGAGTTCTCTTCGTACATGGAAATCTCGCCAAGGTCAATAGCAATAAGAAATAGGAAACTGGGCCGTTGTATGGGGAATTGCGCTGTACAATTCTGTGCTACTGTGTGAGTATGATCAGGACACAGTGAGAATAGTGTACTCTTTCGAGCAACATGAGTTTATCGTTAAAAGTTTTTGGTAAACGGAATCTGTTGTTGCTTCGCGAAGGTAATTTAGAAACAAATTTGCCTCCCTTTCTGCACCAGATAGTAACATAATATACCTATGGTCGCTAGTGAATAAATTGGAATATTCAGGATCGCTTCTGAGTGAGACAGGGAAGCATCGGACCCTGTAGGCAGCTCTTGTGGAAAATGTCATTTATCGACTCCTTCGGTCGCCCAAGAAATATCTCCGTTGTTTGTCGCAAGAAATCGGTTGTAGCTATTCAACATGGGATTTTTGGGTGTTACGGCTAACACTTAATTTGTATTCTCACTAACACTTAATTTATATTCTGCAATTTCGCTTCAAAAATCCAAAATCTCATTCCAATTGCAAGGTACACTGATGAATATTTGCTGTTTTTCTTGAGGCGTGGCCGATATTACCCCGGATGAATTTAAACCAGTAAATATAGTTTCATAAATCTCCCATTCTTACTTGATCGTTTGCCACACACCGCATGAAAATCGGACTTCTGTTAAAAATTCTAGATCCAAATGAGATCCGTGAGTTTTAAAAGAATCACTCTATATCATGAATGATAATGTTGAATCAGCTGTCGAAAGAGTGAAGATACACATAAAATAAAATCCCATAAAATAAGAATTATTCTCCGGGAGAACGTACTCAATTCTTTTCTGGAATCGGTTTACTTTTTAAACATACGTTATTATTATTATTATTATTATTATTATTATTATTATTATTATTATTATTATTATTATTATTATTATTATTATTATTATTATTATTATTTACTGTATCTAGACATGTTTATTGCATTCCTTTGAAATTATATACGAGGAAGTAGTAAAAGTAGTAGAGCATTATAGCAATTATTTTAAAACATAATATTGATGTTAGTTTCCAGCACGGCAAAATAGAAAAAAAATCGATTTGTCAATCATCAAAGCTGAAGTTACCATCCCCATCCACGAAAGAGATGCCATAATTTTCTTTCTTAGTGCAACTGTGTTCGAACTATACAGAAGACAACTTGTCATGTAGTTTAACTTAATTTGGGATGGTGTCAAACTCTTATACTGTATGTGCATATGAACAATGCACTTTACATGCATATACTGTAGAAGTAATTACCTTATTTCGATTTTTCACTTTCATTATATTTACTGTATTTTCTGAACGATGAAAGGCGAATTCAGTGTCCAAAACAACATTACAGCCAGTTGCAGACAGGAGCTTCATTTGGGGAAGGCAGGTGGCAATTGCTGCACCATGAGTTTGATGAACATTTGATTATTTTTATGTGTTTATCAAACTTGGGGTGGCTATGATTTTTTATATATTATATATTAATAAAAATCTGAAACTCTTATTTTGATGAACAAGCTTGACTCCCTGGTAACATCTGAAATGATGCTACTGTTTGTGGACAGCAGCGTATTTCAGGGGACAAGATGTTTCCTTGATACAAGTGTTTCATTTATATATTAATATACAATTGATTAAAAAGTATTTCTCAAACTCAGGGAGGAGGCAATTTCCTCCTCTGCCCTTCCCAAAGGACGTTCATGGCTGCGGCGAATGGTATACCAGTAGTCACTGTAAAGAAGAAAATATGACAGTATTCCTTCAGAATCAAAAAAAATAAAAATAATAAAAATGACGCAAAATTTCAGTAAGGCCGAAATAATACATACGGTTCATGGGGTCAGACTGTATACCGTACCAGATCAAATTATCGTTTGTGTACAGTGAAGAACGTGTGTCTGCTAACGCTGAATAAAGTTTCCTAGCAGTGTGCGAAATTAATGTTCTGGTTATTACTAAGAAATTATTATTTTAAAGTATTAGCTAGTTGAAATCTAGTTTTTGTTTTAAATATTTATATCAAATTAATATTCAGTATGTGCTTTCCTTTATTAGGGAATTTACCGCTTGTACATTTACGTAGTATATATACACGCCTAACGTCGTAGAAATTGAGAGAATAGGGTTACCACTTTTTCAAAGCAATATTTAGGGACTCTTCATGCAGCTAAATGGGGAGCAATGTACCAGCGACCCTTTATCCGTAATAATGCAATGTAAGTTTTTAGTGAAGAGCGAATCACACATACACACACACACACACACACACATATATATATATATATATATATATATATATATATATATATATATATATGTGTGTGTGTGTGTGTGTGTGTGTGTGTGTGTGTGTGTGTGATATAGATAGATAGATAGATAGACAGATATATCTCTATCTATATCTAAATATATATATATATATATATATATATATATATATATATATATATATATATATATATAGAGAGAGAGAGATATGGATTTTGCTTCCCTCTTCATCTAGGTAGGAAGATGAAGTGACATCTTGAATTGAATAGTTCTTATCACTACAATGATAAGGGTTGAAGTTTGATCACTATTTGTGATTCGTGTAGTTCTTTTAATGCTTTATGAACTGTGTATGAAGCGTTAAAGTTAATAGTAATTTTTTGACGAAATTACGAGTAAAATTCTAAGACCGAAGCAGCTCTGTAAAGTCTCACATAATAAGGACAGGGATCGAAGTAATGTTGTGTGTCTCTCGTAGCAAATAAATCTGTCTCCGTCCTCTAACTATCGTCTCTCCTACAGTATTGGATTGCAAGTTAGTCTGAAGATCTTGTGGTCCGCTGGTCGATTCCACTCACGCCGTACCATATTTCTTGAGCACAAGTAGAAAATGTAATAAAAATGAGTCACATGAAATCTGAAACTCCGGCTGAACCAAGTGAAGGTTCATTACGTGGCTTGTTTAAAGAAATAATAAAATAGTGAAAAGATGTGTTTATCTCTGTCTAGGAATGCGAGTATAAAGGAGAGAAGAAACCAGAATGGCTATGTTCTTTTGGAAAACAAGAGGATCAACATTACTATTAATAAAAAGAGGAATAAAACATAATGCCAGTACATTAAAGAAAAGTAACCTCTTTGAATTTGTATACTCATGAAAGGTAATTCTTTTATCACGTTTAGAAACACCAACAGAAAATAATTAAATGAATTAAAACATTTCTCTTTTAGACATTGATGTAATAGTTACTTAACTATTAAAATATCATAAAAACACATGAATGGGGAATACGTAAAAACTGTTCTCCATATAAAATCAAAAGATATAACTTCACTCTTACCACAATTTCTAGTGGAATTTTTAATAATTAGCATAACAAAGAAGTTTATTTCTCTGAGAAACTTGAAGGAAATCAGATGATTGAATAAAGAAAAATTGAACGAAATAAAATTTTCACATACCACTACAATAGCAAATAAATGAAACTTTACTTTAAGTTCTCCATACCTGTGCTGTAGATGGGGGAGTATGAAAATAAGTAATGAACAAATCGATGGAGTGTAGAATGAAAAAGTCAACTGGAGAACTCGAGAAAACTCACGAGCACGATAAACTCACATGACGGGACCCTTGGAGTCAGAGGTGAGCGATCTACCACTGAGCAACCGTACCCTCTACGACTATCTCCAAAAGGTAAAAGAAGTATAGAAGTCACGTCGTGTTTCGCAGGAGGCATTAAAAATAACATCAGACAGACGTTTACTCGTGCTGGCTATGACATTGGAACAAGTTGCTGGATGCAGTCGGAAATGATCCCAGAGTTCTATGATGTGAGCCTGAAGAAATTCCTGGTCCCGGTCCTGTCGACGTATTTGCCATTCTTGAACCATGGAAGCCGAAAGATGTCCTGTGAGGTCAATATCAGGAGATTTGGGAGGCCAATCTACACAGATTATTTCACAGTGATAATCGCATCATTCCATCGTTTGTCTTGATGCATGAACAGCACTATTATCGTGCATACAAACGAATTCATTTTGTTCCATGAAATGTCTCTTGTGGTTTCTTTCTTCACTTATACACTTATACCTTTCATGCGTATCCATATTCAAAGAGGTTACTTTAATGTACTGGCATTATGTTTTATTCCTCTTTTTATTAATAGTAATGTTGATCCTCTTGTTTTCCAAAAAACATAGCCATTCTGGTTTCTTCTCTCCTTTATACTCGCATTCCTAGACAGGGATAAACACATCTCACTATTTTATTGTTTCTTTAAACAAGGCACGTAATGAACCTTCACTTGGTTCATCCGGAGTTTCAGATTTCATGTGACTCATTTTTATTACATTTTCTACTTGTGCTCAAGAAATATGTTACGGCGTGAGTGGAATCGACCAGCGGACCACAAGATCTTCAGACTAACTTGCTATCCAATACTCCAGGAGAGACGATAGTTAGAGGAGGGAGACAGATTTATTTGCTACGAGAGACACACACACATTACTCCGGCCTCATTACTTCGATCCCTGTCCTTGCTATGTGAGACTTTACAGAGCTGTCTCGATCTTAGAATTTTACTCGTAATTTCGTCAATAAATTACTCTTAACTTTAATGCTTCATACACAGTTCATAAAGCATTAAAAGAACTACACGAATTACAAATAGTGACCAAACTTCTATCTTTATCATCGTAGTCACAACAACTATTCAATTCAAGATGTCACTTCATCTTCCTACCTAGATGAAGGGCGAAACAAAATCCATTACTACCGCCGGCTGATAAATATTTATACTCCATTTCTTGTCATAAAATGATCGTTCTATTTGTAAACCATAAACGTAATAATATTATTACCTTCATGTGTAAACTAAGAAACATCTTACATATATTTCTTCTGTTCCTATCAATAGCTTCAGCTATGTAACTTTTTCATTCCTTCTTTTGTCGTTCTGAAAATAAAAAAGACTGTTTTCTTTTGTCAGAAACTGAACTTATGACTTTAAAATTTATAGTGTAGAGAGTTGACGACGACAACTCACTGCCCATTGTTTACAAAAATACCGATAAGCGCTATTCACCAGTTCATTGCTCACGGTTTGGACCTCAAGAAATGAACATATTTCTTCACTTTAATATTCCTGCCAAAGAGAAATGTTGTGTTTTTACATAATTTGGTTTGCTTATATGACTGGGTAAATTAAAAAAAAAACTCTTCTATTCTGGTAAAGGAAAGGAAAATATTACTTCTGCGGGAATCGATCTGAGAACTACACGATCTTCAGTCTACATTGTTATCTGTTACACCACGGAGATGCAGCTTAGAATAGGAATGATACATTTAGTGATTTGTTCGAGAGAGGCGACAGTTTGCATCTAATCTTCTTCCTTGTTTCGTTTTTATTGTGTTCATTCCTTGTGTTTTTCGTGTAATACATAAAAAAATACATTTTTCCCTAACAAATATATTTCCAGGAGTACTGTTTTAACTGATCAGAGAACAGGAATATGCAGGCTCAAGTGATATGCGGTAATGTGTGGTATTTTATTTTCGTAACAGTACGGGACAGACAGACGATATTATTCCGCGAATACCATGCATTTACTTCTTTGACACATAGTACCTAAATACATACAAAGTAAAAAAATCGTTAACGTATTCCTATAGTTTAATACAGTAATAATGAAAGTAGCGTGGGTTCCGTGTAACGTGGGTTCCTGTCACCACGGCATGGCGCGTCCTCAGGTTGCGGATCGAGGAGAAGGCCTCTAGATATAGAGGTTAGCTGCGAATATACTGAATAAGCAGTCGCGGACAGACGACTAGGAGTGGTCCTACAGCTTGGGGGTTTGGGTAAGGCTAAAGGTACTTGTTCAGAAACATTCACAAAAGCCTCGTACAAGGACTGATAACTTGGCACGACATCAGCAAAAGAAAATGGACATGAGATTTGGAACATGGAATATTAGAAGTCTTTATAGGGCAGGCGCGTTAAAATCTGTAACGAGTGAGTTAGAGAAATACAGGATGGACTTAGTAGGAGTTCAGGAAGTTAGGTGGGAAGGAAATGGATCTGAGAATTCCGGAAATTTTACGTTCTTTTACGGGGAAGGAAATAAAAATCACCAGTTAGGAACAGGGTTTTTCGTTCACAAACGAATATTACCAGCAATTAAACGGGTTGAATTTGTTACTTACAGACTTTCTTTTATTACTCTTAAGGGACGGTAGTGTGATATTATTGTTTTAAATGTACATGCTCCAACTGAAGATAAGGGTGACGATATAAAAGATAGTTTTTACGAAGAAGTGGAACGGATATTTGACCAACTCCCGCGATACCATATGAAGATTCTATTAGGGGATTTCAATGCGAAGGTAGGACAAGAGGATATTTTCAAACCGATTATAGGGAACGAAAGTTTGCATAAGGAAAGTAATGACAACGGTGTTAGACTCGTGAACTTTGCAACAGACAAAAACCTAACCGTGAAGAGTACAAAACTCCCACATCGCGACGTTCATAAATACACTTGGACATCACCAGACGGAAAAAACACATAATCAAATTGATCACGTTTTAGTAGATAGAAGAAGACAATCTAGCATAATTGACGTCCGGTCGTTTAGAGGGGCTGATTGTGACACTGATCACTACCTGGTAGTAGCGATAATACGGGAGAGATTATCGTTGAATAAAGGTAATATTCAATGTCCGAAAACGGAGAGATTTAATTTAAAGAAATTAGAAGAGAGCCAGGTAAGAGAGGAATACCAGATTGAAGTTTCGAATAGATTCGCGGTTTTAGAAGACTCGGAGTGCACTAGTGTTGAGGATACTTGGATTGAAATTAGAGATAGCATTAAAAGTTCAGCAATAGAAAAATTGGGACACGCGGAAATACGTAGGAACAAACCATGGTTCGACCAAGAAAGCATTAAACTAGCAGAGAAGAGAAAACAGGCAAAATTACGGTGGCTACAAAATCCGAATGAAACAACTACACAAAATTTCGCAGATATCAGGCGGGAAACTTTTAGAACAAAGAAACGCGATTTTTTGAAAGCTAAAATTAAGGAACTTGAAGATAATAGTAAAAATAAAAATATTCGGGACATGTATAAGGGGATCAGCGAATTTAAGAAAGGCTATCAACCTCGTGCTTATATATTAAAGAAATCTGACGGAACAGTTCTCACCGATACGGATAGCCTCTTAAATAGATGGAAAGATTTCTTTGACGATTTGCTGAACACGCAGCCAAAAACTAATGTGCGTGGAGATAAGGAGATACACACCGCAGAACCGTATATTCCAGAACCCAATCGAATAGAACTGGAAGCCGCTATAAAGAAATTGAAGAAACACAAATCTCCGGGTGTAGATGAAATTCCGGCTGAGTTAATTTTAGCTGGAGGCGAAAAATTGTGGAACAAGATACACAAACTCATTCGCCTTATCTGGAACAAGGAAGAATTGCCACAAGAGTGGAAAGAATCAATCATTGTTCCAATTCACAAGAAAGGCGACAAAACTTACTGTAATAATTATCGAGGCATTTCTCTTCTGTCAACATCCTATAAAATCCTTTCAAATATTCTGTTAGCAAGATTGACCCCATAAGCAGATGAAATTATTGGAGCTTATCAGTGCGGATTTAGACGAAATCGATCAACTATCGACCAAATATTTACCATTCGCCAAATACTCGAAAAGAAGTGGGAATACAATACCCCGGTACATCAACTGTTTATTGATTTTAGAAAGGCTTACGACTCGGTTAGGAGAGAAACATTATACAACGTTCTTACAGAACTTGGAATACCGAGAAAGCTAATTAGATTAATTAAGATATGTTTAAGTGAATCCCAAAGTAAAGTCCGGGTAGGAAAATTTTTGTCCGCGAGCTTCCACGTCGAAAATGGCCTGAAACAAGGAGATGCGTTGTCGCCATTATTATTTAAGTTTGTGCTGGAATACGCCATAAGGAAAATCAAAGATAGCAACCAGGGCCTAGAGTTGAACGGCATTCACCAGGTTATGGCATATGCTGATAATGTAAATTTAATACGGGATGATAGGAGAACAGTAGAAATAAATGCAGAGATCTTATTAAACGCTTGCAGGGACATGGGTTTAGAAGTAAATGCAGTGAGAACTAAATACATGGAAGTGCGTCGGGACCGTAATACGGCAAATTGTGGAGGTGTTAAAATATTAAATAATACTTTTGATAAAGTGGATACTTTCAAATATTTAGGATCAATATTAACAGACGAAAATCATATTCACGAAGAAATTAAATGTCGACTAAAAGCAGGGAATTCGTGTTACTATTCGGTTGAAAATCTCTTGTCGTCGCGAATTCTGTCGAGGAATTTGAAGCTTAAAATATATAAAACGATAATCATGCCTGTTGTTCTGTATGGTTGTGAAACTTGGTCGCTTACTCTGAGGGAAGAACATAGACTGAAAGTATTTGAGAACAGGATACTGAGAAGAATATTCGGACCCAAGAGGAACGAGAATGGGGAATGGCGGAAGCTTCATAACGAAGAACTACATAGTTTATACGGTTTACCCAACATTGTTAGGGTCGTCAAGTCTAGGAGGCTTAGGTGGGCAGGTCATGTAGCTAGAATGGAAGAAAGTAGAAACGCTTTCAAAGTCTTGACTGGTAGAGCCATAGGAAAACGACCATTAGGAAGACCTAGGCGCAGATGGGAGGACAATATTAAGATGGATCTCGCAGAGATAGGAATACAAAGTAGAAACTGGATCCAATTAGCTAAGGATAGAAGTCAGTGGAGAGCTTTTGTGAACGCGGCACTGAACCTCCGGGTTCCATGGGCCATAGAGTTAGTTAGTTAGTTAGTTGGGTCAGTTCGTCCCGACAGTCACGTTGTGACATCAGGGCGAAAGACATTTTCTCCAAAATCGGGAAGAGTAATAACCCTTTGAGGAATAAGCAGCAGTGTGACAGAGAATGAGTGCAAAAACAGCTCGTTTTATTTTTCCATTTTTCAATTCGTTTTTTTTTTGTCGTTATGTTAGTTCTGGTGTGATGTTGTATGTGTATTTGTGAATTTTAGTGATCATTAAATGAAAACTTTATTATTTGCATTACTTTTGTGAGCACTAAAATGGGTAAAGCAAAACCTCAATATACCCAAAGTTTCGGGAGGTGTAGTTGAAAATCTCAATGTGGTTAATAAAGGTTGCAGGCGATAACACGAATGCGTGTTTAAAATGTTATGGGTTTAAAATGTTATTTATTGTAATATATGAGCTAGACTGGATGATTTAGAAAGTAATGAAGAAAAAATCTGCAGCTTCTTTAAAAAGACAGCCATGGATTTACGGCGGATTCCGTACAATTTAACAACACCGAAGGAACACTTGCCCTGTTCGTATCTTCGCATTATGCAATAATGGCATGCAATAATTTAGGAGAATTGTGTAAAAACAAGTTCAGAAATAGTGCTGTTGCCCGTCAGATTAAGTTACATCGTACAAAAATGTAGTGATATTATTAAGGGCTATATTTCTTAAGTGACTTAAGAAATGATATTGGTGATGGGATATTTTTTCTATTTTAATACCGTAGATGAGTCAACTGATTTAGGGTCACTAAACTTTTAGCAATAACTATTATATATTATAGCAGGACGTCCGATAGAATTGATTCAATATTTCTTATCTATGCTCAGCTTGAAAAATGTGAGGCTGAATCTATTATGATTGCTATTAAAGAATCATTGAGGAAGGCAAATTTAAATTTGAACAAACTGCAAGACATTGGAACAGATCATACTAACGTGATGGTCGGAGCACCAGCATTGTATATCAAAGTGGGATATATAATTATTTAATCTAATAACTTCCTTTTAAATCTGATTTCAGATTCATGTAGAGGAGGCTTAGCAAGTTTAGCATCTCTACGTAAACAAACAATTAAATTCAACAATTTATGGTTAAACACTGGGAACTTCATAGGAAGAGACAAAGAAAATCTATTCGACATTTTGAAATTTGACCCTGCAGTGCAGGCTTCCACAATTCTGAATTTTCATGCAGCAGTAAGTATTAACTTAGGCATTAGTATTAAACAGTAACTTATATTGTGTTAGATATTGAAATTTCCACAATTATGGAAACTTTTGGCTGAAGAAAATGTGGCAATGAAGATAGCCAAAATCAAAATTTAACATCCCCACTATTTACGCCTTGTAGGTTAAAGGGCAACTACGATAAATGCAAAGTAATGATGATGAGAGAACTGATGAAAAGAAGTTGTGTAAAGGAATGAAAATCCCCTCCCTGAGGAAGATCATAGGTTCAAAGTTTATCCACAGAAATTCATGCAACGTGGGAACTAACCTTCGCCTTTCATGTTCACCTCCAGATTCCCCTGTAACTGAAACATGGTACCCAAACTAGTTTTGTTAGTATGAAGTGTCAGCATACATATATCAGCTAGTTCATGATTCCTTTATTTGCATCAGTCATGGTAACTGAATTAGAAATGTTTGGTGGAAATATGTGATTACTTAGCCCTTTATAGCAGTAGTGGCAGACGGAAGTTACAAAACAAACTATGTCATCAAAAGTTTTAAAAGAGCTCCTGATAAAAACAAGGTTAATATGTTAAACCAGAAAATAATAAAGACTTTTTTGGGAGGAGAGGGTACGATTTCAAACTTTTTAATTATATTCCAAATGAAGCTGAAAATATTAACTCTGATGCCATATCCATATGGCACAATTTGTCTTCTTTCTGGACCTAGTTGGACTAAATAAAAAGCTGCATAATTTCTATAGCAACCTATGGATATAAACTCGCCATTCGTCGTTGGTTTATGAATTTGATTGCTTGAGGCGCTAATTAAGTTGGTACAGAGGCTTTGCCTCTGTTACTGTTGGTTTATGAATTTCTCACAGGTGACACACAAAATCTACCGCGTTGACAGGTATACTTCTGATGCAGAACGTAGAATCTGATTTCTACTACATTGCTCGTAAATTGCAAGAGGGTGCAGGCGCACCACTCAGAGTGAACGGGTAAGATACGTGTGTACTCCATGATGTATTTTTATGAAGAAAATTAATTCTTTCCAAGTGCATCTTCAATGCTAAACATTGAGGCGAAAGGGCTTTTATTCGAATTGTTACAGCACTGAAAATTGAAATTTGTACAGTAATTGTCTATCAGGGTTTCCATTTGTCAATACTTGTTGTTTGGTTGGTTTGGACTTCAGCGTCCTAGATCAGCATCGAGGATATATAAGACGTGGAGCTACAGCTTAACGTAGGATCTGAACGAAATGAGCTCCCACTGAGAATCTAATCCAGGTCTCTCGCCAAAAGTGAGTACTCTGACAATATATTTTTCTTGTCGATACTATTGAACATACAGAGAACTACATATACCAACCGCCCATCCTCAAAAGATACATCTGCTTGTGTTGTGTTTGATAACTGAAATGAAGCCTATATTGTTTTCTTGGAGTAGATGTAAACCACAAATTTCGATTATTTTCGTGTCGAACCGTTAGCAATGTCCAATACAACTTGCACCAGTAGCAGTCAGCATTGGTGAACAGATGCATACCCTGCATTTGCATGCTAAATCCAAATTTCCATCTATTTCAGAACACTTACGCATGATGCTTGCTTTCAGGTAATACCTGTGATTTTCACTGAGAACAACTTCTCTTTTGGCACATCCCAGAAAAGGTCAAGTAGATTAATGTTAGCTGAGTGAAGAAATGTCTTTCAATACAGGAAGGAAAATCGTCATTAAGCCAAGCTCGTACACCGTTGCACAAGAAACAGTGCCTTCATGATACTGGATCCAGTCAGGGAGTCCTTCGTTTAGTCTGTCAAGTTGGGGCATTAGCTGATCTCCCAATATGCTCAGGTATCTTTCACCAGTTACGTGATCTTCAAAGGAAAACGGCCATTGTGGGTGGGTGGAAAACGGCATATTGTCATGGGTGGGTTTGTCAGGAAGTGGCGTCGTTTTAGTGCCACTGCTCGCAGAATGTTTTGCAAAAAATTGCACTAGTACTCTGCACTAACGGTGTGTCCTTGGGAATGGTATGGTTTATGATTACACCATCCCAATCTTATGTAGTGATGAGCATAGCTTTCACGTTGATTGGGGTATTCCGAACTGTAGTTTTTCTCGGTGACCCAGGATGACGCCACTCGTTTGATTGCCGTTTCATCTGTGGTTCATACGCTAGGGCCCAGGTCTCATCAATAGCAATGATCCGCCGTAAGAAGGCGTAACCTTCATGTTGATACCGCTTTAAGTGTGTTCGAGCTGCATCATATCGCAGCCACTTGTGTTGTTCAGTCAGATCATGTGAAACCCATCTTGAGGCAATTTTACGCAATCCCAGGTTCTTCAGAATTTTCAGCACAGTCGAATGCGCTAGTCCTGTATCGTTGGCCAATTGACGAATCGTGGCGTTCCGATCCGCTAGCAATAACGCGTTCACGTTCTGCACATCTTCACTTACAGGAGGATGGGCGGAGCGAGGCATGTCTGTGACATTTTGTCGTCCGTCATTAAAGGTTTTGACCCATCTTGTTACTGTACTGTATGGTAATGCACTTGCACCGCAAACATGCAGTACTTCGTAGCAGTGTTTTGCATTCTACCTCTAGCGCATTCAATTTTCTGTCATCTTACTTCGTAAACATGACTGTATTCGGAGAGCACTCACGCAGCGTAACTGTTGTCCACGAGCACTCACTCGGAACTTCCTTCTAACTGCTGGCGCTGCGCGCGCATGGAGAGGAGGGCAGGCAAGTTCATGTGTTCTGAGGAAGGGTCGGCATCTAACCTACCGCTGGTATGAATTATAATGGATTGCTTTGTACCCGAGTGTTGCCATTACTAAAAATCTAATCCTTGTATTTAAGATAAAAGTCTTTAAAGTTTCTAATATAGAATGTTTAATCAATTATAGTTACATGTATCATCTTAATCCTAAGTAAGTATTAACTTTATTTCGCAGACATTAGGACCTGAAGAGATAAAGTACGACCGAGGCGTTATAGATCCTTATTTACGTGCACTAAGGAACAGGATTGTAGCAGCTAACATAAATGATTTCAAGAATTCATCCATTCATACACTTTTAGCTGGAAATACAACTTTGAAAGTTGCTGTTATTGGATTCCTAGGATTACCGAACGAGGTTAGTCAGAATTCAACTAATAATTAAGTATTGAGGGTGAATGGAAATTTCAGGGGACAAGAAGAAAGAAAAATCGTGACTGACTGAATTACTGATCAACGCCTAACCAAACTACTTCAGAGGCCTCATCCCGGTGAAATTAAAATACCGCTAATTTTACAGTAATTATGTGATATCTTCAAATAGCTAAAAGATAATCGAAATGTGGAACAAGAGCGCCCTATACAATATCATTTTACATGAGATACCGTTATCATGACTCACTTATTTGCTTTCGCTTTCGAGCCATTTTGAAAATCGGCATTTATTTTCGCGTTTCTAAACGGCTGAAAACGGAAAGCCACTAGGTGACTTGGAACAACGTCTAGGGCGCTCTTGTTCCACATTTCAATTATCTTTTATCTATTTGAAGATATCACATAATTCTTGTAAAATTAGCGATATTTTAATTTCGCTGGGATGAGGCCTCTTAAGGTTGAAACTTGAGATAAGAACAGTACATGGGATTTGTATCATAAGGAATCACTAAAGAATGTGTTTCGGAAATTTACGTGAAAGAGAGAGGAGAATGGGGATTGGAAATATGTATAATAAGATGTGCATATGTCGGAATTCCTTAAGATTAGAGACATGAGATTAAGTGTTTAGAATTTTCATTTCAAATAATTAAACATGTATTTCAGTCTTTTTATTTTTGTGCTTTAAGGGAAGAAAAGATATGGATTCAAAAAGGAACACGGATTACAATTCTTATAATAAGATGTCCATATGTCGGAATCCGTTAAGGATAGGGACATGAAATTTGGTGTTTAGACTTTTCATTTAAAATAGTGCGTTTCAGCGCCTTTTGACATTTGTCCTAGAAGCCAAGAAAAAAGGTTCGAATGAAAAGGGGCGCAGGTTGCAATTATTATTATCACATGTTCAAATTTCGGTTTCCTTTAAGGTCTGAAACATGAAATTCTATATATTAGCTTTCCACACAATAATTAATCACGTGCTTCAACGTTTTTGGATGTTTGACCTAGAAAGCAAGAAAAAAAGAGGTGGGGTGATATACAAAGATGCCTACAAAAGTCGTTCGAATTTTGTACGAGACTTCGAGTGTGGAGATGATTGTGAAGCCTCAAATATATGTGTCATATTGTATGGAAGGGGGAAACAATCCTTTCTAAATTAGGAGGGAGGTACACTCATCGCTCATTCATGACTGATTTTAATTCCAAGCATGGAGATTACGGAAGAGAGTCGAAGAAAATGTACTATAAATATTTTTAATCGAAAATTATATCGGAACATAATTCACCCTTTCAGTTGTGGCAGATTTTAACACCAAGTTGTGGGGATTAATTAGAATGCCTTAAACAAAACATGCACTATATTTTGTTAGAATCGAATTATTTGTAAGTGATTTATTTTGGAAAGTTGTCTTACATGTTCAGACTTAAAACATGGGTGAATTTTACCTCATTTACGCCGTTATTCTTAATGGAATACAACCACAAGGAAAAGAGTTTTTTTCTGAAAGGTGAAAGAGGGCACATACCATGTTTCATTAAAATCTGATAAATTTTGAGTGAGTTATCGTGAAATAGACAGGCTGATAGACTCACAAATGACAATCTAATAGAACGATAGAATCCGGCACGTTCGCTTCAATAAACATACAATTATATTACAGTGGCTATGAACAGAAAGATATATTTGGGCTCTGCTCCGCAAATTTTGCAGTACCCAGAGTTGGACACAGATCTCAATCTAGCTTCCTGGTCCTCATGTAATTATTCTATAAGAAAGGATACAAAAGGGTCAGCATTGTTAGTTTTCGGCTTCTAATCCTCATGGGAGGATATTTACCAATATTCTAGAAGCAGAAGATGAAACGATTACCTATAGCATGAAAGGTAGGTGGATGTAAGACCCAACAAATCTTATAAACCATCCTAGCGGGATTCCAACAATTGATAAAATTGCGGACTCCAGCTGGAGGCTGAAGAACGATGGACAGAAATCCAATTTCCTTATTGTTAATCATGAGGCGGATTTACTAGGAACAAAAAGGACGTTATGGTTCCAAATCTGGTACGAGTTTGGTGTAGGATTCAGTAGATATGCTTAGAGTCATGAGTAGTCATGGGTCAGTTAGTAGTAGGGATCTACCATATAATGCCTTAAATCTATTTGTCTTATTTATAATTACACATATGTTAAATATAGATTAAACGATATTTACATATACGAGACTTTCATCAACTAAACTATGGTTTAAGCGGCTAGCTGCGAAAATAAAACCTCTTCTTTGGATATGATTTTGAACCGAAACACTCCAATTTGAGTTGTTATTATTATTACACATCTCCCCAAGATTTTGCTGTGTGCTGGTGCGATTGAAATATTCAATTGACGTGTGCCTCTTTTAAAAGACAAAAAACAAAAGAAAGAAAAAGGAAACCTGAGATACCTGCTTGGTCAAATCAGTCTCTGTCTCACGCACTTTTTTCATTACTCAGCCAACGATTGGATTTTAAGGCGATAGAAGACTTGAATTTCGGATGCGAAGAAGACAATCGCACATTGCACTACCCGGTCATCAGTAAAATTCTTCCCTGCCAAGTGATCGAGATGTTGGAAGAAGTGGTAGTCGGTGGGAAAGATGTCAGGAGAATACAATGAGTGAGGAAGGATTCATTATTCATGGAGAATCTATACCCTTCTTTGAGCGACACATAGGCACCATTCACTATTGCTGGAAGCCTGGGAACAAGTTTGCCGTGCATTTCACCAAGTGGAGTTGTAACAACAAGCGGTGATAGTTTCGTCTCGAAGGAGAAAGACATGATGGATCACTCCCATCATAGACAACTTCCTGTGGGTGAAGGATGACGCTAATTACTATCCAACCACTGTTCTGACCTTTTATGATTGTCACTACCGATTCATTTTTCATGAGAAGTGACAATTCCTGCATGAAACTTTCCATATACTCAGAAAACTGCACATTACTAGATGGTGATTCTTGTCAGGCGGTGCCAACTCAGGTGGCACCCATGAGTCCAAAATTTTCACCTCACTAATAGCACTTAGCTATCGAATGACAGTGATATGGTGTACGCCTGATTTGACTGGAATTGCACAAACACTTTATCGAGGTTCAGTTCCACGATGTGCTGAAGAGCTCATCAGAATTTCCTATTGGTTAGTGGCCCCGAAGCTAATTTTTCAATATTGTGTGCTAAATCTGCACAAATGTCCTAGTGTGAACTCGTAATGAAAAATCATTGGTAATTGATGTTTCCATGGTGCACTTTTACACGATACTGTTTAATATACTGCTGGCTGGGCACCTCAGCCATTGGCGTGACTAGGATATTTTGCTTAGGGAAGAAGACACGACACCATGCTTCTGCAGCGACCCCAGTTTCAGGATGTGATCCAAGGTGTAGAGAAGCAACAGTGTTCTACGGAAGGCTGCCCCCTTTAGTTAAGCCTATGAAGGGGTGTACTCAGCAAGTTTTTTTGGGGGGCGGGGGGAGTGCATGGCTTTTAAGGGGATCGGACTTGAACATACCAAAAGCGAACCGAAGGTCTTTCAGGATGTTAAATCTTTAATAACTCTTCATTAGCCTACATACATATCATCTTTATTATTAGTATCTTTATATTTGCAGTTCAAACATGGGTTTTCTTCTTATAAGCTCTATGTTTGGCTCTGAAAGATTTAACCAGAATAGTTATACTGTCTTCTTCAGGTTTTTAAACTATTTTTCGTTACTATGCGCATCAAAATTTACCATCTGCGGGTGTGTGAATAGAGAGCATTAAAAAGAAAATGGATATTCAATTTTATTATTATTTAGTTCCTGTTTAATTGAATTGTTGGCGTGCACGACCTCGATATGATTTATCTTTGGTTTTATTTTCGGTGGGAGCAAAATTTTTCCGATGTTGAACCAACATCATGGGGCAATTTGGAAGCTATCTGAAATAAGAGGTAGCGATCTCCGATCAAGAAATAATGGCGCCTGGGAATCTATGCGCTTGCCACGCATTTCATAGTTGAATGTCAGCTGTCTGGCTGGCCATAACCTTTCATGGGCTGTAGCGCCAAAAAGTTTAATTTAATATATCTTTACAAATTTCATCAGTACCGTAAGAAGGGGTTACTTTGCACATCAAGGGTAACTTTGTACAAAATATAAAAAGAGTTTCGCAGTCCTCTGTCGGCAAAACCATGTACAATAAAGAGAAAGTTTCAACTGCCACCGTAAGATAGAAAATCTAACTGTATTTTGGCTATAATGTTAGTGGTTAACATCAGTTCTAATTACCGGGAGGATCGTTGTTGTAGAGGTATGAAAAGCAGTCACTGTAAATGCCAAAAAAAAAAATTGAAAGATATCACCTACAAGAATTTTATGTCAAAGTTAAGTCAGTTTCGTGGAATACTACTGTGTATAATGGGACTTTGATGCAATAGTTGAAATTGAAATGTGAAACGTTTTGAAGTCATAAAAAAAAAGTAAAACTGGAAGAAGGCGGTTTCTGCCTCTACTCGGGGTTACTTTGCACTGGTTCAAAATACCTCTTAGATAGGAAATTATTACTACTGGAACCTCCTGCATTCTAAATTTAGGTAAATTTTTTATTTATTTAGATGCCGGAATGAATTTCTTGTTGGAAAATAAATTATGAATAGTGGCGGATCCAGAAAAAGTAGTTCGAGGGGGCTTCACTTACAAAGGCTTCGTTAAAAAAATCACTAGACTTGGGGGAGGGGCGGGCTCGCAGCTTATACACATAGGAATGACTAACATTAGATTCTTTTAAAAAGAAATCATGCAACTTGGGTGGGATTCAGCCTTAAACTCCCAAACTCCGTAAATCTTCCACTGATTACGATTGGGATGATATTCTTGGACATAAGGAATAACCAAGGCAAATCACTTCACGGGATTTCTTTTTTTCTGTTCCTGAGTTGGCATTTTTGTGGGACATATGATACACTATCAGAATGTGGTTCCTGTGCCGGTATCAGAAAATACATATTTTTCTTTACAAATATCTTTAATTCAAACTAAGAACGGATACCAGTACCATCATTCTAATATCAATTTTTGTAGACTGCATGCAGTTTTGTGTAGAAAGTAAAATGTATAAATACTGAAGGGAAAACATTACACAGAAATGTTATGTTCGTATGTTGAACATACTTTTTGTATGTTGTGTAATGTAACCCCATGTATGGGGTTACTTTACACCAAAGTTTATATTTCAATAACTATAGTCATACTGAATGTTTACTAATGAACTTGCACTAATGTTTTCCTTATATGTCTGGCTATTATATATTTAAAATACTGCGTTCTAAATCATTATTTTGTAACTTACATGCGATTTTCTTCAAAATTGCTTAGATCTTGTGCAAAGTAACCCCGTCTTACGGTATATCAATACTAGGTAACGAAAGAAAACTTAACGTTACTTCTTTCTTATATATTTCTCCTGCATTCCGCCTCACCGCAAGAAAGAAAATACTAAGTTTCGTTTCGCAAGAGTTCATAAAGTACTCTGGCCGACTATATGTTCCACATTTCAGCCGGTGACGCCACATATAGCTTGCGTATGTGAATGTATGTGTGCAAGCGCGATTTCTCGTTATGGTAATTATCATTACCTTCCATATTGTTCTAGCTACGCCACTGATCAGTATTGGACTACTAATTATTCCATTTCAAAATCTATTATAATATGATGAGGTTTGATTTTCCCCCTTTTATATACCATTACAGTGAAACCTGTCTTTGTTGGCCACCATCAGTTCTATTGAAAAGTGGCCAACTTAGACAGGTGGCCAACTTACAGAAAATAAGTAATTGGTGTATTTTTAGAATAGGATTTCTAGTGTTACTTGATTGTAAAATTTTAATAAGCAAAGGCACGACAGCTACTTTTAAATAATCAGAGAAATATATAGAGTAATCATAAGAATACACGGGACTAGAAAAAAAATCTGTACATACCTTTCTAAAAATAGCAAATCAGTTATTAATAACAAAGGTATTCATGGTGGTTCATTCTAGACGTATTTTTTTATTCTTTTTCTCACATATGCCCATTCTAATTTTGTAGTTACTACCTCTTGTTAATGAGCTACAAGTGCTTTCCTCGAAGCAAAGGATGTTACGAGATATTTTAATAGGATTCATATCTCAAAACCTCCACCATCTTTCGACAAGCCGTCAGGTGCCAATAGTTGTCAATTGAGATGGTTAGCTTTAACCTTGAGAATTTTCTGGAAAGCTCCCCACTGATGAAAGAAGCTAATGTTTTACCAAAACAGACAGGGTAAACAAGTACGTACAACAATTTTCTGAATTCCTGTACTTCCTCTTTCTTATTCACATCTTCCTTCACCATCCTTTTATCAGGGCAGTGTTCTGGCCATTGACTTCCAAGAACAAATCGTGGGAATCCATGCTTCTTTGTCTGCAGTAATAAATACAGAATATTTGCCTCTGATATAGGAATACGAAAGACTTAAGAGAAATAACAAAAAGGAAATTTGCGTGGCGAAGATACGCAGGTAAATTTATCATTATCATCATAGGGTAAACATTGCTTCAATGCGGCCAACTTTCAAGATAGACAGGTGGCCAACTTACAGTAATAAGTAACGAATGTCTTATGGGAAAATGCAGGTCCACGACGAACCGGGCTAAGATGAGCAAATGGCCAACTTAGAGAGATGGCCAAGTTGACAGGTTTTACTGTATAAAAAAGAGTAATATATGAGTCATATCAAAATGAAGGTCATACTACAACAACTAGAAACATAAAATTTGGACATTAAACCCTTCTTGTCATGAAAACAAGGAATAAGAAAGGCATTTTAAAAAATATATATCCTAGGGAAAATAAAAAAGGGCTCAAATATATTAAGTACTTCAAAAATAAAGTGCATATCTCACGTTGGGATATGGAACTCTGCGTATGAGCTTCCCATTAAAAATGAGTGATCACCTGTTTCCGCATACAAATTTCGATTATTTGAAACTAGCAAATTGTGAAGTTTTACTCAAGTCATATATATATATATATATACAGGCTGTTAATGAACTATACCCACAAACTGTAAGAGGTGATTTCTTACATCAAAATAAGAGAAAAAGTTCATATGGACCTATGGGGGAAAATGTATAGTTTCAGAGCTAGGGCTGTCCAAAATCATGAAAAGGGAATTTTCAAGAGGCTCTATTTCGAATTCCCGAAACTGTTTATGGTGGTCCTTATCAACGTAAAGAAAGCCACGCATGCATAATCCAAAAGTGCTTATTTCATCAATTTTCAATAGGTGTACAAGGTATTCCCTACATGGTGTAATTCTCAGATATGCTCTCAATAGAGTTTTGAAATATACCATGATTTCAATTAGGGTCCAAAGTAGACAAGAGGTAAGCCTTGATAAAATCAACACCCAATATTCGGAGGGAAGTCGGAAGTGTTAGGAGCCGGTAGCTGCATGTTCTCTTGTGTTCGGAATAACGTGTGCTGCGATGTATTTCGTCATGGTATATATAACTTTTTCTTCATTTATAAGCGTGAAAGAAAACATCGCAGCATGCATTTTCACTAGTACAAGAGACTGTATTGCTGACGATCTTTAACACTTCCGACATCGCGCTAAAGAATTCCGTGTTCACTGCTATCAAGTCTTATCGTTTGCCTACTTTGGACCAATCATAAAGTCAGAGCATATCTCAAAATTCGGTTGATGGCATGTCTGGGAATTACACCCTGCAAGGAATACTCTGTGCATACATTGAACATTAATGAAATTTGAATTTTTGTGCTACGTATGCATGACTTCGTTTACGCTGATCAACCATCCATAGTTTTTCGAATTCGAAATAGAGCCTCCTCTTGAAATTTCCCTTTTTCGTGATTTTGGACAGCCCTAGCTCTGAAACTATGCACTTTCCCCCTTAGGTCCATATGAACTTTTTCTCTTATTTTGATGTGAGGAATCACCTCTTACACTTTGTCGGTATAGTTCATTAAAACCTTGTATATATATACAGTGAAACCTCTCTAAAGCGGACAGCCGCGGGGAATCAAAAATTGTCCGCTATAGAGAGGTGTCCGCCTTCAAGAGGTTTCAGTATTTTTTATGTAAATTAGTGAGCAAGATAATATACAATTAAAAAAAATTTGCATGAATCACGTATTTACGAATATTACATGCATTATTCTCTGTCATCCAATACTCTATGTTCGAGGCACAACATGGAAATAACATATTATAGTTCTCTGCACTTTACACTTATCAGTACTTCCTTCGTTTTCAGTATGGCGCTTTAATTTGTGGGATGATTGGAGTCCTGAAGTGTTCTTTTTGAGACAATTTACATACCTGAGGGCAAAAAGTACTAAACTTGTATTCTGGTTAGTTAGAGACTCCAACGAGACAGTAGCATAATGTGTCATCCCTAACGGCGGGCAGCTGTCAATCACTTTTGTGTCTAAAACAGCTTGGGTGTGAGTGGGATGCAAGCAAAGGACATAAGAATGTTGTTAAACAGAGACGCTTCGTCTGGGTTGCTGAGCAGACAGTTGAGGGGGCAAAATGTTGTCACAATGCTTCCTTGGTGATACATGTGTAAATTACTAAAAATGCATTTTTACGACACTTTTCAACTTATTTCTAGAGAAAGTGTCCGTAATACGGAGGTAAATAATACCGATAAAAGACAGAAAAGACTGTCCGTGTCCGTACTAGAGAGTGTCCGCTTTAGAGAGGTTTGTCAATATGCTTTTTCCTATTCCAGTGTTTGGGGAATACAAAATACGTCCTATAAGGGAGGTGTCCGCTTTATAGAGGTGTCCGTTAGTAGAGGTTTCACTGTATATATATATATATATATATATATATATATATATATATATATATATATATATATATATATATATATATATATTGAAATGTTTTATAGGTAGAGTCCATAATGGACAGAAATTTGTCCCTTCACCTATTTTATTATAAAATAGTTCTTTTGTGTTACAAAAGTTCTTATAAATAGTTCGGCCTCCTTAATGCAACTAATTTAGATTTTAAATTTTCGTAGGATTATGTCCCCAATTGATTCTAGTTTTTAAGTTGCAATACTAAATCTAATGCTGTATCCTGTAAATATATTGCTAAAATTACCTTCTTTTTGGTTGGTAACCATGACTATGTGGTTGCCATATGATCGAATAACATGAAAAATCTGACTGGGCCCTCATGCACATGTCCTGAATATTTCGTAAGATGAGGCATGCAAAAAGACATATTAGATGCACCCGCTGTCATATTAAAATTCGTATTATTATTATTTCCTTCTGACCTATACGTCTGTTTACCAGATCTCGTTTCCGCATAAATCGCACTCAAGAAAGGTGAAAAAATGATGAAGAAAAAAATAGAACTTAGAAAAAATTGGTACTGACTTAATTAATTTTGTGCTTGTTAAAAAGTTAATAAAAAGAGTGTCCCGTACAAAATTTTCGTGCCTATCACCTTGAAATGTTTTAAGGTAGAGTCAATAATGGACCGAGGTTTACCGCTTCACCTATTTTATTATAAAATAGTTCTTTTGTGTTTATAAAAGTTCTTATAACAAAATCTCTATTATGACCAAGGTTGAAGGTTATATCGTTTCGTACACAAGAGTTTGTTTGTTATTGTATTTTTCTTCTTCTTCTGCTCCTCGTCCATCTTCTTCCGCTACAGGTAAGTACTCGTAATGTTGTTGTATTTTTCTTGTATTTGTGCCTATGTAGCAGTCCGTGCTAACAAATTGATGTCATGTTCTAAAAATTTCTCTGTTTTCGGCATTTATTATGTCCATTGTCTTTGCGACTACATATAGCGTAGGTAATTCGTTTGCTACAAATATATATATTTATTTCGTTCTTCTTTAGTTGGAAATTGTCCTAGTTCGTCATAGACCCACGCTGTCGCAATGTCTCCTTCAAGATGAAGCAGTAGCTCCGCCTGTTTCTTCTCTGGTAGTTTTATAAGTTTCTGACAATCTGGGCACCTGCATATTTTATGAGCAAGATAGTTCTTAAGATGCGACATATAGAATTTCTTCATAGCAGTTTTATATGATTTTGTGAACTTAAAGTGCGGACCTGTAGCTTGCCTGTGAAAGGGTGTAAACCACAAGTTGGCTAAGGATTTCGGTATGCATAGAAGATGTAATAATTCGTAATCGGGATGATTTTGTTTTCTGTATAGTATGCCGTCTTTAAGGAAAAAAATCTTGCAGACCTAACTGTAGAAATTTTGTCTGGTTCTTTCCCTTCTACGACAGAGATGATATCTTTATAATTATCGTCTTCACGTTGGTCTTTTGCTATATTAGGTAAAACATCGTTATATTCTACCTGTAAAATATTAACCTGAAGAGTATTGGATCTAAATGCATGACAATCTTCGCCTTTCTCTTCAATATTGTCATTATTCACCTCTTCCTTTAAGACGTCTTTTGTTTGCTCAAGTCTACTATTGATATCAGCTGGGTGTTTAGAACCTGGCAAATAGTGTGTTGAAATCATAGTTTTCTACGAATATTTTATATCTCGTATACTTCCCAACCTTATCAGGTTGTGTATTTAATTTAATGTATCTAAGCATTTGGCGTTCACATGGAGATTAAAATTTCTATTTAGTAGAAAGTAACGAAATTTTCGTAAGGTATATATAAGAGCATATAATTCTTTCTCACAAATACTACCCTTCTGTTCGCTTTTCGTTAATCTCCTACTGCAGTAAGCGACTACTTTTTCTGTGTCAGTTCTTAGGTCATAACAACCGAGTATTCCTCCTGCTTGTATCTGGCTGCTGTCAGCATACTCGCGAATTTCTAGGGAATCGTCAAAATGAGAGAGAGAGAGAGAAGAAGCTTGAAGTATGTCTGTCTTTTTCAATTGTTCAAAGAGAGTGTCATATTCCTTTGTCCATTTAAATTTAGATTTGGGAGTTACCAATTGTTGGAATTGTTCAATTTTTGTCGCGTAATCTTTAATATGTACCCTAAGGTAATAACATCGCCGAATAAAACTTTTGAGAATCTGTTTTGTAGTTGGTCTTTTAAAGTTTCTTATCTTCTTAGCTATTTTTGGTGATATTTTAATGGATTCGCTGCTTACAAGGTATCCCAATACATTAAGCTCGTGATAACACAAGTGTGTTTTCTTAAAAGATGCACGAAAATCGTATTTTCTAAGTTTCTTCAATAGTAATTCTAAATCCTGTAACTGCTGGTGGAAGTGGTAACTCCCACACACGATATCATCAGCGAAACTAGAATCCTATTGGGTAGGCCATCCAAAATCACCTCGTTGCGATTGACAGAGGTTGGGAACTTGTTTTATGGCCCATAACGCATCTCAAAATTCCTACGACTTTCTGAAGTGATAACGGTGGGATCGGTGGGGAATGATCATGAAATACAGCTGTCAAACATTCTAATTTTATAAACGTATCTCCTGAGATATCCAATATCATTAAGAGTATATGTATAAACGTCCCTATACTTGAACAATAATTCATAAACTGCTTGTTCTTGAGTTTTATTTAAGTCAGGGTTGACGTTAAAGAGCTCTTTAAAAAATCCGTGTATTTTAATCGTTCTTCAATTTCTTCGTTTGTTGTAAATTGCTGCGCTTTTCTAGAGAAATTTGTGTTTCTAGAGTGTTAAAAGAAATTTCGTGACCTTCCTCAAAAACGCCACTGGTGTATTCTTCTTTATAGTATAGCTGTTAGGATTTAAAATTAAAATTGTCAATTTCTTAACGTCAATCTTCTGGTCGAGCGCACGTAATCTGTCTCTCAAGTATTCCAGGAAGCAATGACACATACAAAAATTCTCCGTTATCTATTTTTTCTTTGTTGCAACAAAATGAATGTATGTGAACGAAGAGGAAGAGTAATGTTTTTAGTTAGATATAAACAACCTTGCTGAGGTTGCATAATGACTCGAGTTGTAAGAGCTGATAATGTGTCTTCCTTCTTGTAAGCTGGTAGTCTCGGCTTGAGTGGATATATAAAGAAATTACTTTTATTTTAGTCTATGTTGGCATAAGTACGTTGGAGGAAATAAATTCCCAAAATAATTGACATTGACCTTTCAACTATCCAAAAGTAATGACTAAATGCGGTTTGTCCTCTTTAAAATGTTATTAGTGCTCTTTGTTGCAAATAAATGTATCTTTCTGATACTCCTTTCACTACTGTTTGAAATGAAATTAAATCAGTTCCAGGTGGTATAGTGACCGGCACGTAGAATGGCAGCTCAAGGTCACTGCAAAAGCAGACGAATTCTGAACAGCGATCCTACCGTCAATCAGCTTTCCAATAACCAGCAGTGCTGCCAGTCCTACGCAATTATTACAGCATCCAATAACAACAAGTACAGTCAATCACAGAGGGATTAATAACAGATAAAAAGGAATCCTTAAGTAGAAATAATAAAAATAAATTAATAATGATATATGTGCGTGTATTTCTGTCTTAGAAATTATTGTTAGATCGAAGTCATCATTTCATTCAAAATGATGACATATATATTTTATAATTCATCTTTATTTTAATCCGTGAAAATACGATATATATTTAAATTTTATTACAACTATCCGAAAAAAATAGCACGATTTGAAATAAATAACACTCTATACCTTTAGTTTAATACTAACAATAGCACCAATTTGTCATAAAGAACATCTTTGGGTAGAAAATAAACGAATATTTCTCGTCCCTATATTAATCAATAATGTGTAAGATAAACATAATCCTAGCATGTGAGTGACAATATTTTCGCGTATTTACTAGAATATTATGTTTGTGTTTTATATACAGACGCATACCTCATAACTCTGATGCACTGCAACGTACATTCTGCAATGCAAAGTAGCTAACTACCTTGCCAACCCTGCAACAGAATAATGTGAAAGCTCGAATCCACCAGCTCATTGTGACCTTGAGCAGCCATGCTACGCGCCGGTGACTATATAGAATCTAACGGCCAAATTGAAATTATACTCCCTGTATCGACTATCGCTTTTTGTGGTCCTAATTTGGTATTGATTATGAAATTTGATCTAGTTTCGTCTTCTAAAGTGATGTTTTCATGCCGATCTGCCAAATTTTCTGATTGGTTTTCCGTCGCAGGAATTTCATTGCACGTGCTCTGCACGTGCACGTTTTCTGTTACACGTGTCATTATAATTGCTGATTTCTGCTTTTCCTTCCTCATAATTTGGACAATGTTGGCTGTCGGTCCCCTTGTCAAGGGGCTCCCTCACGCGTTTTTTGATGTCTATAACATGTGGAAGCTCCATGTCCCTGTTTCCTACTTACAGAACAGACTAATATTTGGTCCTCTGTATGTGTGGCCAGTTGACTGTTCTGGGAGGGTCTTTTTTTTCTTTATTATTGTTATATTGATTTTTCCTCTTTCTATATCCGCGTTCTCCAATTTGTTGATTTCTATAGCTTGACTGTGCTATCACTAATAACTCTGCCATTTTATTGGCCAATGCGGAATAATCGGTTTGAGAATGTTGTTCCTCCTGGTGAGGAACGGTCTTTGGTTCGTGATCAATTTGGAGATGTTCTTGCTGACTAGGTGCCAATGGTTGAGAGGATTTTAAAGTTAGGTTAGGCTAATAGGTATTAAATTGTTGCTGACATACAGGTACATAACTGCAATGGATGCATGGCAGGTTGCGTGTGTATAGGATAAGTATGATAGTATGGTTGTTGAATAGGATACGTCATTTTTTATTCATTTGCTGATATATATGATGACCGTATATTGACCTATAATGTATACAGTGTCTGTGATAACTCTACATGATCTCTTATTCGTAAAATGTCATTGGCGGCTTCTAATATGTTCAGATTTGTTTGTAAAGCGTCCAAGGTTTGAAATCTTTCTAATGCAATTTTTTTTGAGAAAATCTCGTTGTAGTCCTAAAGAAAAGTGGTGAATCTTCTATTCTTCTGACGCGTTTGGTATTAATAGTCTAATTGCACGGAGTTTAGGCAAAAAAAAAAAAAAAACGAATCCATAGGTTCATCTATTCCCTGCTGAACTTGAAATAATTCCTGTTCCGCTTTGTACGAGATGATGGAGTTTTCGGCCTGCTTAATGCAACTAATTTAGATTTTAAATTTTCATAGGATTATGTTCCGAATTAATTCTGGTTCTTAGGTTGCAATACTAGGTATAATGCTGTATCCTGTAAATATATTGCTAAAATTTCCTTCTTTTTGGCTGGTGACCATGACTGCATGGTTGCCATGTGATTGAATAACATGAAAAATCTGTCTGGGTCCACATGCACATGTTCTGAATATTTCGTAAGATGAGGCATGCTAAAAGGCATATTAGATGCACCCGCTGTCATATTAAAATTTGTATTATTATTTCCTCCTGACCTATACGTCTGTTTACCAGATCTCGTTTCCGCATAAATCGCACTCAAGAAAGGTAAAAAAGGAAAAGATGAAGAAGAAAAATAGAACTTAGAAAAAATTTGGTACTGAACTAATTAATTTTGTACTTGTTAAAAAAGTTAATAAAAAGAGCGTCCCGTACAAAAATTTCGTGCCTATTACCATGAAATGTATTATAGGTAGAGTCAATAATGGACCGAGATTTAGCGCTTCACTACTTTATTATAAAATAGTTCTTTTGTGTTTATAAAAGTTCTTATAACAAAGTCTCTATTATGACCAAGGTTGAAGGCTATATCATTTCGTACGGGGAACCCTTTCGCTTTATAGCAGCCTTCAGGGTTGTCCAAGGATGCGGTTCTAGGAGACCGGAGCTCATAGCAGCCTTCTTTAGGTACTGTAATTTTTAAGGTATAGTCCTTTGCTTCATTGCAGCCTCCAGGGTAGAGTTGTGGTTAGGAGAACCCCTTCGATTCAGAGCAGCCTTCAGGGTTATTAGGATAGGTTGCGATTAGTGGTCGACTGATGCTCGCTTCCAAGGACAAAGGATATATCCTTTGCCTGTGCTCGCTTCCTCTGCGGTTCCTCTTTTATATGTTCTCTTCGAGTGGCTCGTCTTGTTTTGGTTACTCTTCTCGGTGGGTCGTCTTCTTTCTTCCTCTTTAGTGCATCATCTGCTTATTAGGACTATTAACTATTAGGACGTGTCGTTTATGAGCATGTGATTGTGTTGTGAAGTGGGGATCCTTACTATAAATATATATATATATATATATATATATATATATATATATATATATATATATATATATATATACACTCTCAGTTTAAATCGACAATTCCGGCAATCGGAAATCGACACTTATTTTATTATCCGTATAATATTCGATGGTGTGTAGCTACTGTTAATTTCACCTATCTACTCGTCTCTGTTTATGTCAAATCACTTCCTTAAACCTACATTTTCGAAACTTTTATATTAAACAGCTCATAAGATCTTAAAAGGAGAGCAAACCAATCTACACTACAGTTCCGCTTTACTGAATTTGATGAGTCCCATAATGCTTCGGTTAAACTGGAAGAAATGTTTCTTCATACATATACAGTACTGTATATTTGATACACGTACGTATTTTCAGCGTGAAAAAACGTTGGTAAGCATATTTTTTTTCTCGCGCTACCCTAGCCAAACTGTTTTGTCACAAGGAAGGAGGTGAGGTTAGATTTATATCAAAGTTGCATCATATGGGGGTCACGGTGGAACGAAACGAGCCCTGCAGGGCTTCTAACCCCTTTCACTCGCTGACACTCTCTCACCTGTTTCGTAACGTAAGTAAATCACTTTTTTTATCAATAAAGTTGTGTATGCTAAGTCTTTTCCCCTCCTGGTGCCTCCGACACCTCCCCCTCTCTATTTCTCAAATACCTCCTTCAACTGTTCGCTTCGCGACGGCTCCACTTACTCTCCTGCTGGTTTATAATGTCATTGTTTATAAGAGCTATCAAAATCTCTAGGTAGATGGTGGAAAAGCACAATTTATACATTATATATTACGTACAAGTGAAAGTGAGTATTATTTTCATCTTATGTTAATGGAAAAAGTTTTTATGATTTTTTCAAAAAATTAAAAAAAATCCTTAGGCCGGGTTTGAACCCATGCCGAAACCAATTTTCATTACTAGCACGATCGCTAGCACGTCTGGCTATTTTTTATTTTTCATTTGTTTACATTACATGAACTTATAACATCTCAGTTCATATATTCATTATACAAGATTTGTAAGTAATGAGCAAAAATTTGTTTTCGCACTACACAAAAATTCTTTTACAAGCATTTTTCAGAAAGATTATGTAATCAAACATATTACCACACGGATACGTGTCCATTATATAAAAAAGTGATTGTCCAATTAGCCGGGTGACAGTATTGTGTTTTGTGATCGAAAAAAACGATATTCTGTAAACAGTATACACTGATGGTCAAACACAGTGTCATGTAAACGGCAGATGACACTTAACATCCATGTTAACGTTTTCAGATATCAGGTGGTTGAGCACAGAATAGCAGTCTGTGTTCAATCGTATCTGGTTGAGCACACTGTTGACATACGTATATGCGTTTGTAGTGCATCATTATGTTTTAATTTAACATTAGTAGGAACAAGCTCATTCACAATCATATACCAGGTAGTTTTTACCTACATTGAAAGGGTGACATTGTACATACTGTGCCATATTATCTTCCAGTTTTTTTTGTGGGAAACTTTTGCTGAATATGTGGAACCATTTTTTTGTACAAAGGGGCAACTAAGTACTGACCTAGAAGTTTTACATTGAAATAATTGATAGAATCCAAGAGAGGAAAATATGACCAACCTTGTACGAATTGTTTCATATACACAGGGGCGTGTTTGAAGTATTTCATATTAGGGGTTAGGTGTCGGAAATGGGGCCATCCAGCACGAAAGCCATTGATGTGTAATGCTGTCAGGAAATTGATATTGCTTATAATTATTGGTTCAGATGACGCCTTAAATTTCTCACGTATTGAAATGAACTGTAAGCCCCTTGTTTCCAAGGTAGAGTAAGGGTGTCACGTGTGATACGAGAATAATGTCCTGCCTACATAAACCAACAAATAATAATGAATTTTGCGAAGATATAGCCATGATATCGGATGTATGTACGCGTAATATCATAATTTTGCACACAAATAACTATTTACATACCAAATACGTTGGATAAGGTCTAATTTTCGTATTTTTTGTTGGAGACACAACCCGCGCACATTATTCAGTGATGGATCGCAAATCCTTTCATAGTGGATACTGCCACTATTAGAAAACGTAACAGTAGTAGTGGTCCCGTTATATTGCGTCGAGTCAGCAAAAATTTTTGTGACGTCATAGGTCAAAGGTCAATGACCTTGGCCCGGGGTCAATGACCGAGGGGTACCTAGGACCACCCCCTCTAAATTTTGGCAGGGGTACCTTGGCCCACCCCTTAAATTTTGGCAGGGGTACATAGGACCACCCCGCTTAAATTTTGGAAATTGCCAAATCTAAAAATTTGGTATGGTAGCCTAGGACCATAGTATGTACCTCTATCAGTATTCGGGGTCTATGTCGTTCCCTTTCATGGGTAAAAAATTGCCAAAAAGTCAAATTTCGGGGGTTTTTGACCTAATTTATCCCCTTGGATGAGGTGTTATTACCTTATATAGTTATATGGGCGTATACAGGGGTTCATTACCTTTCATAAGACATGGGTACATTAATGCACCCCTTGAAAAATTTGGGAGGGGTACCTTGGCCCACCCCTTCAATTTTGGAAATTGCCCAATTTCAACATTGGGTATTATAGTACCGGACCCTAATATGTATTATGATAAATTTGGGTGGTCCACCTCGTTTCCTTCTAGGGGTACACAATTGCCAAAATATAAACGTAAGCAATACGTTATACCACGTGTTTGGTTTTTGGTCGATTTTATCCCCCTTGATGAGGTGTTATTATCCTATATAGTTATATGGGCGTATACAGGGGGTCCATTCCCTTTCATAAGACATGGGTATATTAATGCACCCTTTAAAAATTTGGGAGGGGTACCTTGGCCCACCACCTAAATTTTGGAAATTGCCCAATTTAAACATTGGGTGTTATAGTACAGGACCCTAATATGTATCATGATAAATTTGGGTGGTCCACCTCGTCCCCTTTTAGGGGTACAAAATTGCCAAAAATGGTTTTTGGTCGATTTTACCCCCTTTGATGAGGTGTTATTACCTTATATAGTTATATGGTCATGTATAGGGGTCCATTACCTATCATAAGACATGGGTATATTAATGCACCCCTTGAAAAATTTGGGAGGGGTACCTTGGCCCACCCCTTAAATTTTGGAAATTGACCAATTTCAACATTGGGTATTATAGTATAGGACCCTAATATGCATTATGATAAATTTGGGTGGTCCACCTCATTCCCTTCTAGGGGTACAAAATTGCCAAAATATAAACGTAAGCAATACGTTATACCACGTGTTTGGTTTTCGGCCTAATTTATGTGCTTGGATGAGGTCCTATTACCTTATATAGTTATATGATCATGTATAGGGGTTTATTACCTATCATAAGACATAGGTACATTTGTGCACCCCCGGGAGGGGTACAATGGTCCACCCCTTAAATTTTGGAAATTGACCAATTTAAACATTTGGTATTATAGTACAAGACCCTAATATGTATTATGATAAATTTGGGTGGTCCACCTCGTTCCCTTCTAGGGGTACAAAATTGCCAAAAATATAAACGTAAGCAATACGTTATACCACGTGTTTGGTTTTTGGTCGATTTTATTCCCTTTGATGAGGTGTTATTACCTTATATGTTTACATGAGCGTATACAGGAGTCTATTACCTTTCATAAGACATGGGTATATTGATGCACCCCTTTAAATTTTTGGGAGGGGTACCTTGGCCCAACCCTTTAATTTTGGAAATTGCTTAATTTCAACATGTGGTGTCATAGTACTGGATACTAATATGTATCATGATAAATTTGGGTGGTCCACCTCGTTCCCTTTTAGGGGTACCAAATTGCCAAAATATAAACGTAAGCAATACGTTATACCACGTGTTTGATTTTTGACCTAATTTATCTCCTTGATGAGGTCCTATTACATCATGTAGTTATATGGTCATGTATAGGGGTCCATTCCCTATCATAAGACATAGGTACATTGATGCACCCCGGGAGGGGTACAATGGCCCACCCCTTTAATTTGGAAATTGCTCAATTAAACATTTGGTATTACAGTATAAGACCCTAATATGGATCACTATAAATTTGGGTGGTCCACCTCGTTCCCTTTTAGGGGTACAAAATTGACAAAATATAAACGTAAGCATTACGTTGTACCACGTGTTTGGTTTTTGACCTAATTTATTCCTTTGGATGAGGTCCTATTACCTTATATGGTTATATGGTCATGTATATGGGTCCTCGCTATCATAGTACATGACCTCAATATGTATCATGATAAATTTGGGTGGTCCATCTTGTTCCCTTTCATGGGTAAAAATTGCTAAAATTTAAACATAAGCAATATGTTGTACCATGTGTTTGGTTTTTGGCCCAATTTCTTCCCTTTGATGAGGTTTTATTACCTTATATGGTTATATGGTCATGTATATAGGTTCATTTCCTATCATAAGATATGGGTACATTGATGCATCCTTTAAAAATTTGGGAGGGGTATCTTGGCTCATCCACTCGGTTTTAGAAATTGTTTAATATAAGCATTTGGTATCATAGTACAGGTCTCCAATATGTACCACTATAAATTTGGATGGTCCACATCGTTCCCTTTTCATAGGTAAAGAACTACCAAAAATCAAATTTCGGAGGTTATTGACCCTATTTAGCACATTATATGGGTATGTACAGAGGTTTATTACCTTTATATGTTTATGTTCCCTTTTAAATTTGGGAATTATCAAATAACAAAATTCGGTAAACGTTTTCTAGGACCCGTTGGTATTCCTCTTATGGCCAAATATTCAAAATTTAAAGGTTATTGACCGGCTTTATTATTGAATAAGTACAGGATTTATTACTTTTTTCATAAGACACAGGTGTATTTGTGTACCAGTCTTAAATTTTGGAAGGGGTACATTTCTTATTGTCGTATCAATAATTGGTAATTGTTCATTGGGTAAATCATTACGATCACGTGATCGGTTATTGACCTATGATGGGATTAGGAGTCCAGGACATTGGTACATTGAAACTTTTGTAGGATAATTTGAGAATGCGTCATTGGTTTTGATTATTCCCGCCAAATATAAACGTAAGCAAGACGTTGTACCACGTGATTGTCCTTGATGAGGTAGTGTACAGGGATTCATTTCCTTTGTTGTGGTACTTCTTAAGTTTGAGTACACACACACTTCTAGAAAACAGTTGGTTCTACTCAGGTAAACAATTGACGGACATTATTGACCTTATTGAACATATAATGATATGATTAACTCTAAGACTTAGGTATATCAAGAGAAGTATTCTTTAAATTTGGGAATGGTGATAAACAGAATTTTAACATAAGGTGCGAAATTTGAAACAATACATTGAACTTTAGTCACAGCTCATAGTCTAAGATCATTGGTGGTGATTGATTTGAAATCTGATAGCTAACCTTATTGAATCTTATGACTCATAGACGAAAGGCAATACATGCTACAACAGTTTAAAATTTAATCATAAGGTGATGTAATCTGACACTAGCAAAGTTGTTGTGTATGCAATTTGATTGGATGATCACTATCTTTCCTGCAATCTGATTGGTTGATCACTATCTTTCGTGCAATCTGATTGGTTGATGATTTTCAAATCTTTGCTGTATTCAGTTTTAAGTTTTGTTTTAACATTTAAAAAGTTTTTAAATTTTTTTGTTTGAAACTTTGGATTGACATTTTTCGTTTCCAAATTTTTTGTTTCAAAATTTTTTGTTTAAAAATTTTTCGTTTGAAATTTTTTGTTTGAAAATTTTTGTTCGAAAATTTTGTTTAAAATTTTTTGTTTGAAATTTTTCGTTTCCAAATTTTTTGTTTGAAATTTTTTGTTTCAAAATTTTGTTTGAAATTTTTTTCGCTTTAAAATTTTGTTTGAATTTTTTTTCGTTTGAAATTTTTTGTTTGAATTTTTTTCGTTTCAAAATTTTGTTTCAAAGATTTTTTGTTCTAAATTTTTGTTTCAAAGTTTGGTTTGACATTTTTAAAAGTTTATGCACTCATTAGTAAAGAACTGGAACTGTTTAGAACAAAAACCTTTGACAACATTGTGGTGCAATAGTACACGTCAGAACCTGGGGTTGTACTTGAAATGAAAAAACACAATTCATTGAAATGGATCATTTTATTACACTCCACATACATCCATACCATATAGTGGTTCTGGATATTGTCGATACAATGTATTTTGAACTTCTTGCACTAGTTTGTCTTTAGCATATAATTTTAATTCCAGTTGAAGTCTTTTAAGGTCTAATGCAATATCAATTGGTGGAAACTCAATGTCCATTTGATCACAAATAAACTGTTTATCAATACAGGTATGCACCCACGAACGGTGTTGACAACCATCACAATATCTAGATACATGTTGTACAATATGCATAACACATTTTTGAAAATAGTACTTTTTCAGGAATATACTAGTTTTGTTGCACACTTCCACTGCATGTTTCACACACTGAAATACGCTGATAAATTTGTTCCATTCTGTTTCCGTTAGATATACCATATTGCGAGGGACATGAAATGTACTCTTTTTAAGTAACAGCACCATCTTCTCTTCGAGGACTGTACGCATCACCACTTCATGATTTGAGCCTAATGATTTGACTATGGTCACATTTAGCTCATCATGAAAATAATCGTTCATTTGGTCGATTCGTGAACATAATATTTGCCATTCTTCACAGGTCAATTGTACACCAAATTGTTCTGCTTTGCCCAATCGAATCACTGGTTCAAATGTTCTAGCACTGATACCAATCATCACATGTTTTGTTTGAAATATATTTATTGGATAATAGCTTGCGAAGATGAACTCTTTATCGTTAGAAGTACACATCTTTCCTCCTGAAAAGCACTTGCTCAAATGATTTCGTGGGATGACACTGTATTTGCTGGTTTATAGTTATTGCTGACGTCATTGGAAAGGAATGTGCTGACGTTTGAATTCATGATTTCATCACAGTTGCTGACGTCATGCCGACCAACCAAATTCATACAACTACGGCTGACGTCATTGGAAAGAAATGTGCTGATTCATGATTTCATCACAATTGCTGTGTACTAAATTCAAGTTGATGACTTCGACCCAAGAATCCTTTGTAACATAAAGATACAGATCCAGTATTTAAGAAACGCAGTAGTTCTTCTTGTTTTGATGCTTCCATGGGTAAATATCTTGCTGGTAAAATTATATTCTTATCATTTTCAAGCTTCACTACGATTCTTAATCCAAACTTTGTAGGGATCATTTGGCTAGCTAAGATTCTATAAGGTACATTCTGTTGTAAATCAGTAATCTTGGTAAATGATTTCATCACATCACGTGTGTTTAGAAACTGCAGACAAGTAGCCATGATGATGTTATCATGAATACTAACTCGAATGATACTCATATATGATGCAAAACTGATGACGTTGCATTATCATGTTCTGACATGTACTATTGCACCACATGTTGCCAGAGGTTTTTGCTCTAAACAGTTCCGGTTCTTTACTAATGAGTGCACAAACTTTTAAAAATGTCAAACCAAACTTTGAAACAAAAATTTAGAACAAAAAATCTTTGAAACAAAATTTTGAAACGAAAAAAATTCAAACAAAACATTTCAAACGAAAAAAAAATTCAAACAATTTTAAAGCGAAAAAAAATTTCAAACAAAATTTTGAAACAAAAAATTTCAAACAAAAAATTTGGAAACGAAAAATTTCAAACAAAAAATTTTAAACAAAATTTTCGGACAAAAATTTTCAAACAAAAAATTTCAAACGAAAAATTTTTAAACAAAAAATTTTGAAACAAAAAATTTGGAAACGAAAAATGTCAAACAAAATTTTGAAACAAAAAAAATCAAACAAAAATTTGAAAGCAAGAATTTTTAAACAAAAAGTTTCAAGCAAAAAAATTTTACGTTTCACGGTTAACCGTCAAACTTTAACCGGTTTTTAACTATTCGATTAACAAATAAACGGTTTTGATCATATTTATCAGTGAGTGCAAAATGTTGAACGAAACCAAGATTTTTAAATGTTAAACAAACTTAAAACTGAATACAGCAAAGATTTGAAAATCATCAACCAATCAGATTGCACGAAAGATAGTGATCAACCAATCAGATTGCAGGAAAGATAGTGATCATCCAATCAAATTGCATACACAATAACTTTGCTAGTGTCAGATTACATCACCTTATGATTAAATTTTAAACTGTTGTAGCATGTATTGCCTTTCGTCTATGAGTCATAAGATTCAATAAGGTTAGCTATCAGATTTCAAATCAATCACCACCAATGATCTTAGACTATGAGCTGTGACTAAAGTTCAATGTATTGTTTCAAATTTCGCACCTTATGTTAAAATTCTGTTTATCACCATTCCCAAATTTAAAGAATACTTCTCTTGATATACCTAAGTCTTAGAGTTAATCATATCATTATATGTTCAATAAGGTCAATAATGTCCGTCAATTGTTTACCTGAGTAGAACCAACTGTTTTCTAGAAGTGTGTGTGTACTCAAACTTAAGAAGTACCACAACAAAGGAAATGAATCCCTGTACACTACCTCATCAAGGACAATCACGTGGTACAACGTCTTGCTTACGTTTATATTTGGCGGGAATAATCAAAACCAATGACGCATTCTCAAATTATCCTACAAAAGTTTCAATGTACCAATGTCCTGGACTCCTAATCCCATCATAGGTCAATAACCGATCACGTGATCGTAATGATTTACCCAATGAACAATTACCAATTATTGATACGACAATAAGAAATGTACCCCTTCCAAAATTTAAGACTGGTACACAAATACACCTGTGTCTTATGAAAAAAGTAATAAATCCTGTACTTATTCAATAATAAAGCCGGTCAATAACCTTTAAATTTTGAATATTTGGCCATAAGAGGAATACCAACGGGTCCTAGAAAACGTTTACCGAATTTTGTTATTTGATAATTCCCAAATTTAAAAGGGAACATAAACATATAAAGGTAATAAACCTCTGTACATACCCATATAATGTGCTAAATAGGGTCAATAACCTCCGAAATTTGATTTTTGGTAGTTCTTTACCTATGAAAAGGGAACGATGTGGACCATCCAAATTTATAGTGGTACATATTGGAGACCTGTACTATGATACCAAATGCTTATATTAAACAATTTCTAAAACCGAGTGGATGAGCCAAGATACCCCTCCCAAATTTTTAAAGGATGCATCAATGTACCCATATCTTATGATAGGAAATGAACCTATATACATGACCATATAACCATATAAGGTAATAAAACCTCATCAAAGGGAAGAAATTGGGCCAAAAACCAAACACATGGTACAACATATTGCTTATGTTTATATTTTAGCAATTTTTACCCATGAAAGGGAACAAGATGGACCACCCAAATTTATCATGATACATATTGAGGTCATGTACTATGATAGCGAGGACCCATATACATGACCATATAACCATATAAGGTAATAGGACCTCATCCAAAGGAATAAATTAGGTCAAAAACCAAACACGTGGTACAACGTAATGCTTACGTTTATATTTTGTCAATTTTGTACCCCTAAAAGGGAACGAGGTGGACCACCCAAATTTATAGTGATCCATATTAGGGTCTTATACTGTAATACCAAATGTTTAATTGAGCAATTTCCAAATTAAAGGGGTGGGCCATTGTACCCCTCCCGGGGTGCATCAATGTACCTATGTCTTATGATAGGGAATGGACCCCTATACATGACCATATAACTATATGATGTAATAGGACCTCATCAAGGAGATAAATTAGGTCAAAAATCAAACACGTGGTATAACGTATTGCTTACGTTTATATTTTGGCAATTTGGTACCCCTAAAAGGGAACGAGGTGGACCACCCAAATTTATCATGATACATATTAGTATCCAGTACTATGACACCACATGTTGAAATTAAGCAATTTCCAAAATTAAAGGGTTGGGCCAAGGTACCCCTCCCAAAAATTTAAAGGGGTGCATCAATATACCCATGTCTTATGAAAGGTAATAGACTCCTGTATACGCTCATGTAAACATATAAGGTAATAACACCTCATCAAAGGGAATAAAATCGACCAAAAACCAAACACGTGGTATAACGTATTGCTTACGTTTATATTTTTGGCAATTTTGTACCCCTAGAAGGGAACGAGGTGGACCACCCAAATTTATCATAATACATATTAGGGTCTTGTACTATAATACCAAATGTTTAAATTGGTCAATTTCCAAAATTTAAGGGGTGGACCATTGTACCCCTCCCGGGGGTGCACAAATGTACCTATGTCTTATGATAGGTAATAAACCCCTATACATGATCATATAACTATATAAGGTAATAGGACCTCATCCAAGCACATAAATTAGGCCGAAAACCAAACACGTGGTATAACGTATTGCTTACGTTTATATTTTGGCAATTTTGTACCCCTAGAAGGGAATGAGGTGGACCACCCAAATTTATCATAATGCATATTAGGGTCCTATACTATAATACCCAATGTTGAAATTGGTCAATTTCCAAAATTTAAGGGGTGGGCCAAGGTACCCCTCCCAAATTTTTCAAGGGGTGCATTAATATACCCATGTCTTATGATAGGTAATGGACCCCTATACATGACCATATAACTATATAAGGTAATAACACCTCATCAAAGGGGGTAAAATCGACCAAAAACCATTTTTGGCAATTTTGTACCCCTAAAAGGGGACGAGGTGGACCACCCAAATTTATCATGATACATATTAGGGTCCTGTACTATAACACCCAATGTTTAAATTGGGCAATTTCCAAAATTTAGGTGGTGGGCCAAGGTACCCCTCCCAAATTTTTAAAGGGTGCATTAATATACCCATGTCTTATGAAAGGGAATGGACCCCCTGTATACGCCCATATAACTATATAGGATAATAACACCTCATCAAGGGGGATAAAATCGACCAAAAACCAAACACGTGGTATAACGTATTGCTTACGTTTATATTTTGGCAATTGTGTACCCCTAGAAGGAAACGAGGTGGACCACCCAAATTTATCATAATACATATTAGGGTCCGGTACTATAATACCCAATGTTGAAATTGGGCAATTTCCAAAATTGAAGGGGTGGGCCAAGGTACCCCTCCCAAATTTTTCAAGGGGTGCATTAATGTACCCATGTCTTATGAAAGGTAATGAACCCCTGTATACGCCCATATAACTATATAAGGTAATAACACCTCATCCAAGGGGATAAATTAGGTCAAAAACCCCCGAAATTTGACTTTTTGGCAATTTTTTACCCATGAAAGGGAACGACATAGACCCCGAATACTGATAGAGGTACATACTATGGTCCTAGGCTACCATACCAAATTTTTAGATTTGGCAATTTCCAAAATTTAAGCGGGGTGGTCCTATGTACCCCTGCCAAAATTTAAGGGGTGGGCCAAGGTACCCCTGCCAAAATTTAGAGGGGGTGGTCCTAGGTACCCCTCGGTCATTGACCCCGGGCCAAGGTCATTGACCTTTGACCTATGACGTCACAAAAATTTTTGCTGACTCGACGCAATATAACGGGACCACAACTACTGTAACTCCCAATATTTTAACTTGATCTACTATTTCAACAGTTGAGAAGGGCTGTGGGATGCCATTCATTTCCAGTTATGAAATGTCAACACTTTTGTTTTACAGAAATTGATATGTTCACCATTAATATTACTGAATTGTCGTAATTGGGCAATGATGTGGTGAAATTGCAGCTAATATTCACATCATCAGCATAGATCGTGACGGAGAGATTTTGTAGGTCGTAAAGCGGAGGTTGTATATACGCAGCCAACTTATATAAAAGAGGTTCAAGAGCAAGGCCAAAAAGAAACATGGACATGGGACAACATGGTCGCACCCCGCTTTTTAGTCAAATGGACGGAATGAGAAAACAAAATATCTGTAGTCGCACTGTCGCCGTGCTGTACAGTTGCTAGATAACGTTAAGGAAGCTAAGCGGAAATTTATACACACTGAGCACTAAAAGAAGATAGTTATGTGATAAGTGATCAAAGGCATTTTGAAAGTCGAATCACATAGGACAGGCCAATTTCCTAGCGAAAAGAAAGTATTCTACTACATCTTGGATCTTCGCAAGTGCATAATACAGGTTTTTTTCTTTATTGAACGCTGCTTGAAAAGGACTAAATTTATCAGCAAAGAGGTTGCGCAGGCGCTGCACTAAAATTTTGGTAAACAATGTTAAATCGGTATTTAGCAAGGTTATGGGCCTATATTGCGTTTCATCTGTGGCGCCTGCAGATTTTGGAAGAAATATCACGTGACCTTTATTTTATAGAAAGTTCGGAGATTTTAACAGTTCATTATATAGGGTGAACATGTCCTTCTCGACTATATCCCAATACTTTTGATAATTCATCTCCGCCAGAACTGGAGTCATGATTACACTGAGCCAGCGTTCTACTTATTTCCTCTTCAGTGATGGGTGACAGTAAGCACTGGCGCTTCCCGTCCGACAGGACGGGAAGGGAGAGATTCAGGTATTTCTGGTACCCATCTTGAGGTGCCTCATGTTTTGCGCATAAGTTCGTATAGTGATCGTAAAAAACTTGCTGTATCTCTGGGAGTGACATGATCGTTCGATTATCATGATTTATTTCGTCAATAACCTTGGCAACCCGACGTTTATGTTGAACCATGTAATGATACAGGGTAATATGTTCATCGGGAAGATAACCGCAGGCAGATCATGAGCATATTTTCTGACCGAAGTAGTCTGGATTTGTTTAATCCAAGCCTTAGTTTTGTTAATGGCTATCATATTTTGCAGTGAATTTGGGAGGAACCATAACTCTTAGAGAGCTTGATACAGATATGAGAGACTCTCGTTTTTCTCTTTGTAATTCAGCACCTTGGAATTTAAAAGAAACTCTGTATTTTCGGCTTAACGTATTTAACCCACCATTCATTTAAAGTTGGGTAGTAATGACGTCTGAGCCAGTACTCCCATTTCGTACGACAGATGCATTTCGTTTCAGCATGATTAAGTAACTGATTGTTTAGTTTCCACGGGGTCTTGCCGTAAGTAATCTAAACACCTAGGTTGTGCTTGCATGTTCAGAATAGTGCTGCGTGATCACTGAATGGTATAATCTGTAAATGAATATGGGTGACAGAAGCTATTAAGTTAGATTTTAAATCTTATATGTAAACTGAAGATCCTGGCAATGTTGAACCCAAGTGTCCTTGAGTTTGAAGGAGGAAATTAATTTTTGGAGAATAGGGGAGTGAATGAACTTCGAAGTAGTGTCTATCCCACGATTTACAACATTAAAGTCCCCAGCCAATATTATTTTATTCGGAATAGTGGGGAATAATGGTAAAATATATTTATTGTAAAACTGTTCTCTTGCATTCCTATTATTTGAACCACTCGGGGCATAAATACTAATCAGAGTAAGATCTCCAAAAGTTACGGCGATACCCCTGCCAGATGTAAGATACGCAAGATTCTTAACCTCGACACCTCGTTTAAATAATATTGCATGCCTCGGTGCTGAGGGCCCACGTTCATATAGGCTCGATACATAGGGAGGAAGTCAAAAATTTGAAACACTACTTCTTGCATTAATATGAATTCAGGCGATGTTTCCATAATAAAACTATGTAATAAATTGCGATTACTATAACTAGTAATCCCTCGAATATTTAATGAGGTATAAGATCGTGAAGTAGAATTACGGATTGCTTGCATGAACAATGTGTAGACAATTAAAAAAAGTAAACAAATAACACAGGGCAAACACTTTCCTGTAAAACCTTGGATTCCCCGACACATTTGTAAACATTATGTTTATGTTCATATAATGTAAACGTGGGCAGTCAGACGAAGAAACAGTATGCACAGCGTTTTGTGTTTCTCGTAATTTTACGGATTGCTCACAGGTGACACCCTATCTTGTTTCCTTTGCTCTGGTTGTGTTGTGACAAGTGGCTCAGGTTGAATTGAAAAAGGGGGGGAAGTCCTTATAAGCAAGGAGATTAGCATCCTGGGCAACTGAAGTTTGTTCCAATTCCATGTTTTGGTCATTAGGCTCATTAGTCATCGTTTTAGCACTGAAAGACAGATAAAAGTTCGGAGTGGTGGGCATGTTTTCAGAGGAAAGGTCGGTCATCTTAAATCCAGTAACGGGAACTGAAGGCACCTGAGCTTTCGTTTTGCGATAACAGGAGCTTGCGATGTGTGTAAGAGCCAGACAAATGAAGTATGTGGGTGGTTGACGTTGATACATCACAGTATACGACAACCCCGTACCACAATTTTTGATGGATTATAGCCCTATTTTCCTAAACACATTTGCACAATACGACTGCCATTGTAAATGGGAAAAGGGAGGGTATTCGACCACATTTCTTCATTTATTGACATGACCCTTCCAAAGGGGCAAAGCACAGCACTGAGTTGTTCGTTACTAATTGCCATCGGGAGATCCAAAATGCGTACACGAGTATACTGTTACTAACATTTGAAATTTTGACCTGACTTACTGTTCCATTTTCATGGCGGAAATCCAGTGATTCCGGGTGTCGTCGTAAAAATGTGTCAACATTCTCTTGCGATTTAAATTTTAAATATAAGCTATAATCATCATTGTCAAGTTGAATAGCTTCAAGATCATGGATTGAAAGCTGTAACTCGTTAGTTAACCAACTTTGGATGAGCGCGACCGAAGGCCGGATATTTTTGGTCGTCTTGTCAAATGCAAGCCGCACAGTATTATTCCGTAGGTTATTCATGGCTGAAAACACAACTCGGGATACTGTGTTAAATAAACTGCTTGTCACTTGTATTAAACTGTTAGTTTACACTGTTACACTGTATTTTCTGATACTAAGAACACACAACTGAAGTACAGCTCAAAAACTCACTCAAGCAACACCAACGAACGTAAAATGCTCGTTGAAATCGGAGACACACCACAGCGATGTTCCCTACACTGCTGCTCACGGCAAACTGCTAGAAGGAGAGATAGCATTTGGCGTTTGGTTTTTGCTATATATATGCTACGTGGCGAGAAACGGATAACTCCAACCAATCAGAATTGTGTATTTAGTTCCTATGGCTATGGTCGAGCGTAATTAAAATATATGCTGTTGGCAACAAATCATGTTTTCAAAACTAAACATTAAAATATAGCACTGGTAAACTGAAGCTGTACGACTAAAATAATGCATTTTAATTCAACTCGAGAAAAGAATAATATTTTCTTTTGAAATCTCTTTCTTGCGTTCTTGTTCTTGTTAGGGCGTTCCTGTAAAGCGTTCTTGTTATTTTTTAGCGATTCAGTTAACCTGGAGGATCAGTTAATCGAGATCGATTACACGGGACCACAATGCATATTAAAATTACTTTACATTTTTTCGTTACAAACACTTTACAAGTTTTGAAGCTCAAAATTATAAAAAAAAAATTAATACAAGGTTGATTTGTATATTTTGTCTACAATATTTTAGCGTTAGCTTTAATTGGAACGTCAAACACAAATTATATTCATTATGATACATGCTACGTACTTTCATATAGGGTCATTAAATAATAATTGTAGTTTAGAACTAACAAATGTCTAATAAAAAATTAAGTATCAATTACTATTCTTGAAATCAGACCATTAGTTGAAATTAAAACCAGTTACTTTTCCCATCCCATGTCATTAATATAACTACCTAATTTCAGTTTTCTGCCGGACATTTTTTCACGCGCTATCCTAGCCAACCGTTTTAAGTTGGTCACAAGAAAGCAGGTGAGGTTAGATTTACTTCGAAGTTGCACTACCCTTAGTGTGACTTATTATCATGAGGGTCAAGGTGGAGCAAAACGAGTCCTGCGGGCCTTCTAACTCCCTGCGTTCGCTGACCCTTGCTCTGTTATGTTTCTAAGTGAATCACTTTTTTATCAGTAAAGTTGTGTGCAAGGCCTTTCCCCCTCCTGGTGCCTCCGGCACCTCCCCTCTCTATCTCTCGATTACCGCCTACGACTCCTCGCTTCGCGAGGACCCCACTTCTTACTCACCTGCTGGCTTATAATGCCATTGTTTATAAGGGCTATCAGAAATCTCTAGGTAGATGGTGGAAAAAGCACAATTTATGCATTATATATTACGTACAAGGGAAAATGAGTATTATTTTCATCTTATTTTAATGAAAAAGTGTTATTTAAATTTTAAAAAATAAAACTTTCCTTGGGCTGGGTTTGAACCAGAGATGTGCGTCTACGCGTAAAAACCGATAGTTTACGTTTACGTGTCAACTATGCGTAGACAATGTAAACAACGTAGACTATGTAGAATATGTCAACAACACGTAATTTAATATTGCATCGTGAACAATAAAGGAGCTTTATTTTGTCGTTACCTTGCGAAATTGCGTACAAAATAAAATGCCTAGACCAGCGAATAGTAACTTTCGAATACTTAGTTTCGTCTTGATGAAGGGAAATGAAAAATATTATGCATTTTGTAAAATATGCAAGAAAAAATTAGCAAATACAGCAGATTCAAGACTGAAAGCCCACAGGTGAAAATCAGTTTTGTAAATTTCATTATAAAAGCAGTGCTCGAAGTAGAAAATCTAAGGAAGTGGTATGTGCAGAGCAGAGTAAACATGCAGATTAGATAATTCCCTCTACTTTTTATATGTTACTTGTTTACCTAATCTTTCGCTGCACGAATATTTGCGGATCTCAAACGTTTCAGATATCATCTGATCTGATTGGTCGATACAGATACGATATCACAAGACATGATCTACATATAGCACAAAGTAAACAGTCAGTGGTGTTGCCTCTGGTAGCCGAGTGGGCTAGCGCAACATGCTACTAAAGAAAATGTTTTTGGCGTGGGTTCAAATCCTGCCTACTGACAGTTTTTTACTACTTTTAAAAAATTTTATAACACTTCTTTCGTTAAAATAAGATTAAAAATAATATTCAAAAAGTGATTTAGCGATCATTTTTGAAAAATTTTCATTAAACTTCTTTCATTAAAATAAGTTTGCCCTTGTACTATATAGATCCACAGCAAATGATGTAGTAGTACGTTGCCCTTGTACTATATAGATCCACAGCTAATGTAGTAGTAGTTGTAGTAGTAGTAGGAACGGGTTAGAAGCCCCGCAGGGGTTGTTTGGGTTCTGTTCTCGACATCAAATTGGCAAGAATGCTGAAACGTTTGGGATCGGCAAAAATGCTCGCTGCACCGAAGTGAAACAACTGAATGAGAAAATATGAACAAACGAGCAACGAAATTGTTCCTTACATTTGATAGTGGTTGTCTACATAGTCTACACGGGAAAAGGTGTAATGTAGATTACGTATAGATTACAGTAGACAATCGCGTAGACGTAAAATTATAGTTTGCGGCACATCACTGGTTTGAATCCACGCCAAAAGTGATTTTCATTACTAGTCCGCTTGCTAGCATACTCAGCTACTAGGACAGACAGCAACTGGCGTTTTCTGTGTGCTATATGTATGCTACGTGGCGAGAAACAGTAACTCCAATCAAACAGAACTGTGTATTTAGTTCCTATGGCTAGGGTCGAGAGTGATTAAAATATATGCGTTTCTGCCATAACTTGAACTGTAATTTGTTCTAATAAAGTAATGTCTTTCTTTCAAGAACTACAATCGGTCTAGCTGGAAAATAAAGCAGAATATAATTGATATAATTAAGGATGAGGTGACAAAGATTAAAGGAAAAGCCAATATTACCATTGTCATGGGTAAGTAAATAATTTACTTTCTGACTACGTAATTTAACGTCTTAAAATTGTCGTAGACGATATTTGGGGCCTCATTCCGTACCAATTTCAGCCAACGCAATCCAGAATTTGCGTTTAGTTTGCGAGAATCGTCATAGCATTTATAACCACTTCTTGCATTATTTGTGTTACGTTGCAATCCACAATTTTTGCAAAGACTGTTATGGAATTAGGCCTCTATCATTTCTGTGGTTCTTTCACTGTTTCTTTAGTTAGCTTGATTTTATTTTATAAACTACAATAGAAAGCCAATAACGTTATTAGATAGTGACTAATCACACCGGACAGCAAATGAGTCATCCCTGTAGAACTTATCTAATACCCATAACACTGCCTATGCCCTAGATAGCCTGGATTCTATTTGGAAGTAATCCCACTCAAAGTTGCAGGTATGTCAAATGAATATAAATCCATTTGTTCATCAACAGATGCTATTATTACAGCAAAGTATGGGGATACCAATTCCTTTAGCTCTCTCGTGGTTAAGCTGTTAGTGCACGCGCGTTTGGCATGGGAGAACCAGGTTCGATTCCCGGTGAAAACTGATGTGTTTCGGATCCTACGTTAAGTTGTAGGTTCACATCTCATATGGCCTTGTTGCTGAAAGGGACGCAAAACGGAAAATCAAATTAAATCAATTCTGCATTATACCCGGATGCTACAATTATCCCACATATTTTTAATTGCATTCAAATTTGAGGACTTGCATGAGAGTGCGATAGGTACACCCATGCGCAAAAAAAATTGCGCGTATACTGTAACTCACGATTTGTCGCAATTATTCCATTTTCCTTATGTTTATCGGTAAAATTCAGTTATTAGTAAGTGGAGATAATAGAAAGCAATCCATCTAAGGAGATATTTCCAAAAAATATAATAAAATAATAAAAATGTCAGCAAAAAACAAAATTATGTTCGGTTTTGTGTATACTGGCAATAATCTTTTCGAGGGATTTTTTGCAGAGCAGAGCGCGATTGCAGAGGGAATAACAGAATTCGTATGGGAGAGTTGAATCAAGAAACTGGAAAGTGGAGTAAAATATTGCATTTATTGGCTTAAATCTAGGGTGTAAATTGTATCCCAAATATAAATTAGTTTCTGTAACCAAGATGTTGTACGGAAATAGAAACAAAGAGAAAAACTGTTCTCTAAAGTTTGGAAGTGACATGCTCTATAACCATGAGCATTTATTTGTTAAGAAAAAGACAGGCACCAAGAGGAAGTCTGTGTGCTGAAGTGGTTAGCGTGGCGGATTGGTAATTCTTATACTGTTTTGACACCAGATCGAATCCCATCCGATCCTATCCATTTTTTTCTTTACAAAACATCGTAGAAAGTGTATAATGTTTATGTTAATAAGAACCGAAACAATATAATAATAAAATAACTTTTTGTTTCCTCTGATGACGTATTTATTTAGAATTAGTGTACTATTAGTAATAGTGAATGCTTTCAGTTTATGCTTTTGTATGGCTTCTTTTCTCATCCTCTTCTCTTAAAAAAAAACAAATTTGTCTCCGATAAAGTATGAAAAATATATATAGACAGAAACAGACATCTTAGTATCAAACGTGATTTATCGTGATGAAATAAACAAATTTCCCGTTATTAAAAGAGAAAACTGTAGAAAATTATTGAATTTGGTCTTCTTTAGGTTTTCAGCATGCTTTATATATTGTTTATAAGACTATACTTTATAAGGCAAGATGTACGATCATTCCCACAAATTTAGCTAGTGAGTGAAAGATGTTTTCGGCACAAATATTTTACAGGTTTAGGTGCATGAAACACCAATAGGCCATGGTCTCGACCTTCGTTTATTCCACATTATTATCCGACATATCATAGCAGGTAAAAAGCAGCATCAATCGGCAAGAAGAACTGCAAGTTGTGGTCTTAGTCTGTTTTTGATGCTTCGATCGCCTAGCACGACAGTCTATACCATGACTCATACGTCTATCATTCAGTGCAGGCACGTATCCAACTTTTCTTTTCGGAGGGGGCCCACACGAATCCTTGTAAGCACGTAATTCTAATGTTTCAAAAATATAAAAAATATCAATAATAATAATAATAATAATAATAATAATAATAATAATAATAATAATAATAATAATAATAATAATAATAATAATAATAATGCAACAGTTCTGTATCTCTCTTAAACGTTTCTTACTTTTCATTTATAAACCGATCAAACTGCATTGTAACACAAACGAAATCAAAAAATATTTTCTAGAGACATGTAAGGAAAACTGTCTGCTACGTATATCACATAACAAAAATAGCAAATGGCAATGAGTGTATCGTTCTAATACAGTAATGTTATAAACAGAACGGAAACGAAATTGTAATTCCATTTAAAAGTGTTCTTTAACTCCACCTGGTATCAATGGCATTACGGTATATTTTTACAAGTAACACTTCCCAAGTGTAACACTCCGATTTTGATAAAATTTGACAGGTAGATACTACACATAAAATAAACTAACACGTGTTTTTATTTTCTGTGGAAAAACGGTTTTAGGGGGCAAAAGCCCCACCCAAAATTTTGAAAGTTGACGCCCAAAAGGCAAAAACAAGTGGACCAAAGTGAACGAAATTGTGCACAGATATGGCAGACTTAAAATGAAGGAATACGTGTTTTGTATTTTCTTGGAAAAAACGGTTAGGTGGGGCACAGACCCCTCCAAACCTTTGATCATGAAACATCAAAAGTGCTAGTAACAATATGTCAGATGTGTGTAAAGGACATGAAGAATTGCAACGACACTTTGTGTATGAACAATACGCAAAAAGTAAACGAATGCGTTTTTTTATTTCCTGCCAAAAAACGGTTTTAGGGAGCAAAAGGTCCCGCCCAGAATTTTGAAATTTGACGCCCGAAAGACAAGAAGAAATGGGCCGAAGTGAATGAAATTGTTCTCAAATGTTGTAGAGGCAGGAATTTAAAAAAGCCGTATTTGTTTATTTTTTGCTTATTGTCCTAACGCAAACTTTTGTTTGAATTTTTCATGTAAATTTAGGCACTTCTGACATACTGTTATTAGCACTTTTGATATTTCATAATCAAAGGTTTGGAGGAGTCCGTACCTCACCTAACCGTTTTTTCAGGAAAATACGAAGCCCGAATTCCCTCATGTTTCGTCTACAATATCTATGCACAATTTCATTCACTTCGGTTCCCTTTTTCTTGCCTTTCAGGTGTCAACTTTCAAAATTTTCTGTTGGGACTTTTGCCCCCTAGAACCGTTTTTCCGCAGAAAATAAACAAAAACCGTATTTGTTTATTTTTTGCGTATTGTTCATACACAAAGTGTCGTTGCAATTCTTCATGTCCTTTACACACATTTGACATATTGCTACTAGCACTTTTGATATTTCATGATCAAAGGTTTGGAGGGGTCTGCGCCCTAACTAACCGTTTTTTCCAAGAAAATACAAAACACGTATTCCCTAATTTTACGTTTGTAATATCTGTGCACAATTTCGTTCACTTTGGTTCACTTGTTGTTGCCTTTCGGGCGTCAACTTTCAAAATTTTGGATGGGGCTTTTGCCCCTAAAACCGTTTTTTCGCAAAAAATAAAAAAAACTTATTTGTTTATTTTATGTGTAGTATCTACCTGCCAAATTTTATCAAAATCAGAGTTACACTTGGAAAGTGTTACTTGTTAGAATTATAACAACAACGCATTGCCCACAGTTTGGACACTGACTCAAAGTAATCTGATATAAAAGAACCTCAAAAGGAAAAAATTAGGTTTATTAACAAGTGCTTGAGATTTAGAAAGGCACAGCTTGCATGACCCCACGCTGGATACGTCACTGAGTCAATGCATTATATTTGTTTCTTGCAAAACATGATTATTAGATGCGTAATATGTAAAATTATATCATAGTTTGACTTTTAATAGGTTTTTCCTTAATACATCCATATTATCCGGCGTTCTGCCTGCCGGATGTTTTATGTCGGATAAGCGAAACTCTACTGTATTTCAAAGATAGCATATACACAGGGGCTAGAGGTCTGCAAGGGCCGGAATTTTTAGAACGGACCCGTCCCGGCCCCTTTAATTTATAATCTATAGGCATTAGCAAATTAAAGGAGGAGCTAGTGGAGTCCAGGCTTCGGGGCCCTAAGCTCACGGGACCCTTTAAAATCCCTCTGTTTAACACTAAAATATAGTAATCAATTTATTATATTATAGGCTTCAGACCGATGCTAATTTTTTCACGCTCGTTACGCTCGTGGTATCCTAGATTTAAGTCTTTCCATTCAGCAGCATTTAACTGTTAATAATGAATGCAATTATTTAATTGTTAATAATGAATTTAACTAAACTAATTATTGTAAACTTGGAGCACATTCAAATATTACAGCATAGTTCTCGGTAGTTCCATAAGCCTATGAGGCTGTGGAAGGCAGCAAAGAAAATTTATGCACTGGAACTATTCTTAACATAGGGCTCCCTTAAAATAGTCGGCTCTAGGTCCCCAAAAGCCTTAATCCTCCCCTGTCTATAAGCAATATTTCACGAAAAGCTGGTATTTTTTTTTAACATAACAAATGTGTTCGTCATCAAGTTTTCATAAAGTAGTCCCTTTCTCCTTTAAATAATTTTAGAGGCCACGGTGTTTCAGCGGTAGAGCCTTCACCTCTGGTGCATGGTGTCCTTGGTTCGATCTACGGTCGCGCCAAGTGAACCTTGTGCTGGACAAACACTGTGTTCGTGGGTTTTCTCGTAGTTCTCCCGTTTTATCCCACTTTCTTCATTCGACCATCTCTTTCATTTCTCATCATCACTGTCTCCTTTAACCTAGCCGGCATATATGTGGGATGTAAAACTTAAAGATTTCATTTTAAATAATTTCAATCAAAAATAGTTGCATGAAGTATGTAGTTTCGAATAAAACAAACTACTATATACAATGCTGAGTATATTAATCTTTTATGAAATTCTCGCGAACCTTATTTCTAAATCGAAGGGTAAGAAGACTAAATTCACTCTCTTGTTATTATAGATCCATTTCAATTGAAGCAGTTGGAATAGTTGGGAAAAATTAAACAGCCATACCCTATATTCCAGTGTGCCACAATCGGTATAACGCGGCACACTGGTGTGTCCAGCAAAGTGAACAGTGTGACGCAAACTTTTTCCTATTATTTGCAAGAATATTTGTCGAGTTTCTGTTATTTATTATTATTATTATTATTATTATTATTATTATTATTATTATTATTATTATTATTATTATTATTATTATTATTATTATTAACGATTCTTCCATGGATCAACTGTCTGTATACGGTTAAGCAGCCACAAGTATCATATTGACGGAATGAAAAATGAAAATGAAATTTTTGAGTTTTACGTCCCATGTTTATGCCGGTTAGGCTAAAGGAGACGGTGATGATGAGAGATGAATGAAATGGTGTAATGAAGAAAGTGGGAGGAAACGGGAAAAGCCCGAGAAAACCCACGCACACTGTGTTTGTCCACCACAAAGTTTATTTGGTGGGAGCAGGGTTTTCTTTTCGGAACAAGCGAGTTATTGTAAGATTACTACAGATAATATTTTTACTGAAATTAGAACAAATTTGTCTCAGTCATTACTGAGAAAATTGTCCCGCAAAAATTCATCCCTTGAGAAAACCACTTCTTCCGTATGTTATTGGAATAAACGATTTATGCTGGATGATAATTTATTAATGAAACATTTCTTTACGAGATGTGAACAAAATTGCCTGAGGCGTTAATGGGAAAACCATAGGGGCAAAGCTCACCCTAAGAGTAAACTACTCCTTCGAACGAGTTGTCATAATGTTAGGTTATTAATGATACGTTTATTTATGAAATGTGGTTGGAAAATTGTGCAAAAAGAACGCATACCATACAGTAAATTACACCATATATATTTTTTTTCAGAAAAATTATTCACATACTGTGGAGATTTGTTAATAAAATATATATTTATAAATAGTAAATAAAATTGTCACAGCTTTCTTTCTTGAGAAAATTGAATTATTTTAAATTTTAATCCTTCAGTACATTACCCTTACTTTTAGGTGTCGAAGGATATAAAATTCGAAAGAGAGTATCTTATTAAAACGTTATGTCTAGAATTCGGTCCAGATACGTAGAACAGTATGGCCTCTACTTGAGTGCATGTAAAAGCGTGACGAATCGACAGACGAATAGATGGACAGACATCGAAAAATCATTTTTTCGATTTGTAGGAGCCATTGAAATCATTGAAATCTGATATTCGGTTTTTATAGCTATCATCACACTTTCTTCTTTCGTCACTCGAATGTGGAAACGAACAGGCCTACACCGTCATGTAATGTGATAATTTGTAATCCCAAAAATTGAATTTGTTATGTTTAATGTGTTGTCAGCTAGAAAAAAAGATTATGCATATTACATCATTTTATTATCAGTTTTTCACGCTACTGTATAATTCGGATGAACGATACGACTACACTTAATATTCATCGCATCTTTTGGAAGCATTCGTGTTCATCACAAATAGAGCTGTAAAATTTAGTTTTGTTTAAAGAAAGCATTCTTTATTTATTACGCAGACCTATGATTGCAAATTGCACTTGTGGATATGAAAGAAAGAAAGAGAGAGAGAGAGAGAGAGAGAGAGAGAGAGAGAGAGTCAATACTCTAAAAAGAAACACACAGAAACACTAGAACAGAATTTAACATCAGTTTTTTTCTTCATGACAACGAGCTATGGCTGTGACTGTGGACTGTGTTCATCACGCTGTGTGTAAGGCTGCAGGTCGCGCATGTTTTGTCTTTTTCTGTTCCTGACTCACAGACACACTCGCAGTGAGTTGAAGTTACTTCTGCTCTGTAAAACGGAGAGGGAATAATTTAAGCATACCATAAACTGAAAACAATAGCTATTAGTAATAGTAAAATAACTCAGAATAAATACGTCATCAGAGGAAACAAAAAGTTATTTCATTATTATATTGTTTCGGTTCTTATTAACATAAACATTATACACTTTCTACAATGTTTTGTAAAGAAAAAAATGGATAGGATCGGATGGGATTCGATCTGGTGTCAAAACAGTATAAGAATTACCAATCCGCCACGCTAACCACTTCACCACACATACTTCCTCTTGGTGCGTGTCTTTTTTTAACAAATAAATGCTCATGGCTGTAGAGCATGTCACTTCCAAACTTAAGAGAACAGTTTTTTCTCTTTGTTTCTATATTTCCGTACAACATCTTGGTTACAGAAGGTAATTTATATTTGGGATACAATTTACACCCTAGATTTAAGCCAATAAATGCAATATTTTACTCCACTTTCCAGTTCCTTGATTCAACTCTCCCATACGAATTCTGTTATTCCCTCTGCAATCGCGCTCTGCTCTGCAAAAAATCCTCGAAAAGATTATTGCCAGTATACACAAAACCGAACATAATTTTGTTTTTTGCTGATATTTTTATTATTTTATTATATTTTTTGGAAATATCTCCTTAGATAGATTGCTTTCTATTATCTCCGCTTACTAATAAGTGAATTTTACCCATAAACATAAGGAAAATGGAATAATTGCGAAAAATCGTGAGTTACAGTATACACGCAATTTTTTTTTTTTTTTTTTTTGCGCATGAGGGTACATGAATATGCTTCAAGCAATGTATAAATACTTTGAGCCACACCATTGTTTCTTTTTATGTTGTAAGAGGTGTTTTGTTACACATGTATGTAGATAAATTTATCCTATTAATGATCTGTGCGAAACTATCAGTTTTTTCAACTTTCACAAGATTTGCCAATAACTAGACTCGGAGGATTCTCAAACTATCTGAGCCCCCTCTTGCTACACCAATGCTGCAAATGTTTATCTAGGAGTAAAGACTATTTTACTGAGCTGTGATATTATTTCCGACCTGTGACAATCATTTAATAGTATTTATCTGAAATCTCCTCATTGTAGGCCATTACATACTATTGATGGGATGTAACACGCATAATGAATAATGTTATCTCCCTACTAACTTTCGTGTAGGGGAAATATCTACGTATCTTACACAAAGTGCATTTCCTTATTTTCAATTCTTCCATACATGATTATTTAGTCCTACCATTTTTTCTAACAGGATTTCTGGCATCAGTTACTTCTTTTGATGAATCTCATACGCTATTACCCCAAACTTCTAAACGAGTTATTTTTGAAAACTACGGATGTGACTTTGTGTGTAAATTTTTAGAATCATCTTTATTGTCGTTGTTATGTTTTCCATTGTAGAGCTTCAAAGTTCTGTTTCGCAAGATTTCTGGTGCTCATAATTCAGAAAGAAAGCCTCTTTGTCAGGAGATCGCGATACTTGATATGTTATTCTTTCGTATACAATAACCAGTAGACTTAGTTATTTCTATATAAATATTCCTCACAGCATACGCTCGCCACAATCGTACTGCACTATATAACACCATACATTCCGCGAAACACGCACAGGCTCATTCCCGAGGTGAAGTAAAAATTATAACTTATCAAAATTATAACCTCGTCTTTCAATCTTTCAACGTCCAATTTCCATGTCGGATCACTAGGAAAACCATTGGCGTTGCTGAATCCAAGTAAGGAGCGAGTGAAGTCTGAAACATCTGCTCGAATAACCACTACACACAAGTATACAATGCAGGATATATTTTCGAGTAAATCACGATTGTATTGGTTAGCTTCTCTAGCATGATACACCTGTAAGGTCATGTTGATTGCTTATTGCGACTCCCGCCCCGAAGATCATTATTCTGCAATTTTGCCAATGATTTGTCATCAATTGTCCGTTGTCACTAGTCTTAATATGCTTGGACTACTGCTGATATCGAACACTTCATAACACAATGTTTCCGCGACCGCGTATCTTTGCTGTCCACGATCTGATATTTGACCTTTGACAAAGGCTTTTAAAACTTTACTTTCACTCATCACACACGAATTCTCGTTACTCAGGTCTAGAACTGTTCACTACTGGGATGCAGGCTGGGTCTTCACGAAGCTCGTAAGTTGAAACCACTAATTGGGAAATTGGTCATAATTCAGTGATCGGGATCTGAATTGTCATAATTGTTTATGATTTGATACGCTGTAACGACGAAGAATATTTATATTATTTCTTATACTGGGCTCTTTTTCCAGGGACTGGAACTATGCAGTTAGCTCTCAATATAGCTGGTATTAGTGGAGTGCATGTGGTTATGGTTTCCCATTACAATAGTTCAGGTATGTATCATTCTTTTCAAAAAATGAAAACTGAAATACAAATTGAAAATCTAAAACATACTTGTTCGGTGTACGGATCGCGAGTCGAACGTAATCCACGAGACTTTAAAGTTCATTTTGGAGAGTGTAGAAAAGCTTTATATTGAACTAAAAAGCTTCTTTAATGGCAAATCAAACGAGATATACCTAGGTACATTGATATAGTGTAAATATCAAGTACGATTGCATTAATTTTATGTGAAAGTCAAAGTGAATGATTGGATTGTCAAAAAAACTAAATGTAGAATTGCAAACCATTTCAAAATAATCTTCGATTATGGGTCCTCTCACACTACACCACTTCGTATGTCGAAAACGCGCCACAAGCTGTGTCGTCGTGTTGCTGATATTCAACACACACCCGCGACGCAACAGACGCTAGAACTTACTTCACGTGTCGCAGGAATGTGACACTTTTTTTAACCATCTCCTAAATGGTGCCTCAAATATGATTTTCTTACAAATAAATATCCTAATACTTACATACAATGTACTTCCTTTACTACATCCAGCAGCGGATTTAGAGACTTTCAGACCCAAGGTCAGGTTTTCTTGTGCGGCCCCCCTTCTGCTGTGAATTTGAATAAATATTAAGTAATTCATAATTTACTTGATCTCAGATTAGTAATAACATTTAAAATAAAACCAGTAGGTTACTATAAGTTGAACTCACTGACTGATCTATTCATTGACTGATTTATTCATCACAGTACGAATAAGGTTCTAATTTTGTGTCCGTATTGAACGTCAGAGTGCAAACATCCCCACAAGGAGTACATATGTAGCCTGGACTGGAGTTCGCAGTTCCCTTTGAGCCGCGAGCTAAATCCGGGGCCTAGTCAGTATATTGCTAAATCCACCACTGACTACATGAGGTATCGCCTTCATATCTCGCGGCCTCTCCTTATAAATTTCATTATGGAGTGCCACGAGGGATCAGCGTTATGCCTAAGTGCTTATAAAGCATTATTTTTAATATTTTCGTACAATATACATATTCAATACCAGAATATATAAAAACAACGAAATGTTATAAAATTACATATTGGCTTGGAGGATCGCAGTCCGTGAATATGTAAAATACATATTTGGGAATATCTGGTCATTTGTGCTAATTTTTGAAGTTCAATCTGAAATAGTAAAGTGAAGTGATAACCAATGTAGTTTTATGTTGCAATTTCAACCAAACAGTTCTTGGTTTGGTACAGAATTTTGGAAAATGTAAGGAAGAACAAATTGGCAATCTCCAGTGTACTTACCGATACGATTCTTGTCTTTTGATGGCATATGCATGAATCCACTATGGAATGCACAACACACTTTTCCCCATGCTATCGTCTTTTCAATTCTGTTGCTATAGGGATCATTGCTGGAGTTCCGTATACTAGGTTGTGCCTGAATTTCTGCAATGAAAGCGTCTATGTCGTAAACTTCCATTGAGTTCATCTTTCAGAATGAGTTTCTGATTATAGTCCAGGCATTTTGTATCTAAAATACGTTAAAGTTGGAAAAAAATCCCATAAAGCTGAATTTTTCACAATAATTTCCTTTGTTAATGTACTTTGACATATCAAAAGTCTCCTACTCTCGCGTGTTTTCTCTCAAAATTGCGGATAAAGATGGTGGCCATGAATTTCAACTTAAAGACTTTCAATGATAATAACTTTTTCCTTTATGACATTTTGGATACGTATCAAGTATATATTAGGGATGGCCAAAAATTTTCGGATCCGGATATCCCGGATCCATTGAGATCCGAATCCGGATCTTGCCGGATCCGGACCTAGATCCGGATCTCGGATCCGAATCTCAGATCCGGATCTCGGATCTGGATTCGAAATTCGGATTTGGGTCCGGATCTCGGATCTGGATCCGAAATTCAGATCTCGGACCTGGATCCGGATCTCGGATCTGGATCCGAAATTCGGATCTCAGATCTTGATTCGTATCCAAACCTACATCTGAAATTGTGATGATAAAATTGAATATGTAAAATTCGTTAAAACTCTTTTTTAGGATTCACTGATATAGTAGGTTGCTGTGCTTTTAAATGTTTCCATAACACGTTTGTGTTACCTTTGTTCTTTATTTTATTTTAACCTTGCAATATTTACATGTTGCACTTTCTGTCGAAGTCTCTGTAGTAAAATGTTTTCCAGTTTGATTTCTTCCCATTTCAGAGTGTTGTGAACTGTCTGAAAACTGATGTAAATGTTAACATATTCTTCTGTTTAGCTCCTCTTCGAAACTTAATGTTAGCTTCACATTGAAAATATTTATTTTATTCTTAGAAAATAAACTTTCTTCTTTTCTCATATACAAATGAAATATCTTTTAGATAAGGCCCTTCTAATCGCAGGGATAGTAGACGAAACAAACTCTTTCTGACTCACTAGTCCAACCACCAACAAATGTAATAATGAATATCTTTCACTTCGAAGGTATATACAACAAAAAAATTAGACTGGTTGGCGTGGAACAACAGTTGATTTTTAAACATACACACGAGAATTTCAGGAGAGCGATATGGTTGTGTTCGTTGTATGTTTTTATTACCTAACTTATGGCTTGCCCTTCTGAGGTCGAGGGTTTGTTGAAGTGGTAAATATAAAAGAGATTTCTGCTATTTTTTCTTTCCCCTCCTGGTTTCTTTAATCATACATTGCAGGACGTAACCAAAACATATCCATGCATCATATCATTGAAGCGTTTTGTGTTTTGTATATTAAAGTGTTCAAAAATATTTAACATATTCGCATTTGTTCATGTGATCTCAGGTTCAATTCTCGGTGGGAACATACATGAGAAAATTGAAAGCTGAAACAATATGAAAATCAGTGGCGTCGGAAGTATTTTTCAGCTGGGGGGGCAAACTGCTGTCTTGAAAATAGACACCGGAATGTAACATAGGTAATATATTACTAATATATGTTTGTAATGTAACAATAATTTGATTTGATTGGTAATAATAATAATAATAATAATAATAATAATAATAATAATAATAATAATAATAATAATAATAATAATAATAATAATAATAATATAATGAAGCTGTAAACAGTTTTGTGAGAGTGAAATTTCCATCGATAAAAGGCATCTTAGTTTACATCTTTAGATTAATTAATCCCGTGTCAGTTTTGTGCTGGATTTTGGTCTGGTACAGAAATTTTCAATCACTGAAATCAGAGTTAAAAATATATAAAATTGTAAAATTTCTACTGCTCACAACGACTATTTGTAAGTACAATTTTTACCATTTTATATACTGGTACATATTTTTAATTGTATTGGACGTGGTCACACAGACACTATTAAAGAATCTTAAAGCTGCTTAAATGACTTGGAAACGAGGAAATTAAAATTATATTTTTAAAACTCCAGTTCTAGTGTTGCAGTACACTGTAGTATTAGAAATTGCTATTTAGAACTATAAACTTTGTAGCACTTTGTAGTAGAAAGTAACTCGAACATTATAAAACAGGCTACATAATCAAGTAAAAAATAAGCAAATATATTTTTCTACCTACTTGGCTTCGTACCAGAAATGGAAAAATGGAATTTTCACTAAGGATTTCATAAAATTTATATAGAAAATTCAATTACACTAATTATCCAGAGTTATTTGTATTTTTTACAACACTTACTTCAGTATATCCAGTTTGTTATTACATTCACCTCTCTTCCTAATCTCGTTATATTTACTTCACTTCACACTAATAAAGTACGACACAATTAATAAGGAATAATTCAAGTTTATATTGAATTTTAAGTGCTATTTTGTAATTTAAATAATTGGTTATATAACGCATAACATTTTCACTTATGTAATTCTACATTTATTTCTTTTCAAAATTGACCAAAAGTATCTTTTCTTTCGCTTGTCTTTGATTTGAATTTTCTTGCAATGGTGTTTAAATCTAAGTCTGATCGCTACACATATACAACAACAGCAGATGAGTCAATCTTTGCTGCGTCATGGACGTCCTCAAATATGTCTTTAGACGACGCAAATAGCTGAATGATCTTTCGCAAATGCTCAAGAATTGAGAACGAAAGTCCCTAGACGAACAACTTGGTCGAGAAGGCTGCGAACAGTTGGAGCTTCAGCGCTAATAGTTTTAATATTCTGGTGGTCGTCAGCGACTCAGTCGTCATTCAAATAGGTGGAAGCAGCCTGAGCTGAGCCCATAATCTATCCAGGTTAAAATCCGACGCGTGAACTCCCAATTCCAGCTTCAAATAATCTCTTAAGAGAGGTCCACCAGCACATATAGCTCCTTCACAAAGTATATTCTAGACTTTTATGAGTTGTTTGAGGCCTGGCTGATTGAAACGACGCTGCACTTCATTCAACAAATAGTCAATGATTTCGAAGTACATTTTTGGAAGATCTAATACAGGTTCTAGGGTAGCTGCTATAGAAGGATTATCAGTCTGCTCCAACCTAATTGGTGTTCTGTTTGATTTTGATCAAGTGGGCAATTTTAAGTGCAGTCTGTCTGCATTTTCTTTTGCTTCCTTATAGATGTTTTCATATGCACTGTCCGGTCATAATTTTCTCAGAGTATCCTCTAGATAGAATTGCTGCTGCTTTTTTAGCTCCAGAAGCAGAAGCTTCAGAATTTTGAAGCACTTTCGCTAGTTGTCCGCAAGGTACAAAAACGCTTATACTGAGTATCAGAAAAAATATCATTCCGAATTTGTTCATTCTTTTCAAATACCCTTTTAGAATTACTTTTTGATCATCATTTGGACCACTTGTATTATTAATGAGTCTTTTCCAACGTGATTTGAATTCGTTTGTGTAGTAGATTGAAATCTGATTAGAGATTTTCGCCTAACACACCAGCGAGTAGCACAAAGTGGCAGCAAATGTTTAGGATTACTTTCGTTGATAGTTTTTCAGGGTTCAAGAACAATGTCGACGTATGTTGTCTATCATTTTGCAGAATCCAGGTTGGTGTTTCAAACGTCTTTCACTATGGCCCATACATCACACAAAGATTCGCATTTTTGTGCTACTTCCTGCAATGGAAGATCTAATGCATGATTATTGCAATGAATGCATACAGCTTTCGGATGTTGAGCCGAAATTATCTTCTGCACACTATTCACCCGTCCTGACATAATAGCTGCACCATCATGACACTATTCGCGTATATTTTCTGCATTCAGGTTATGTTTCGTTAGAATATCTTTGATCATGAATTCTGTTTCCGAATTTTGTGCCATATTTTCATTCCCATAAATATTTTGTTGGGTTTGATGAATCAGAGTCAATACAGCCTACACAGAGACAACTGTTCTTTCTTTGAAATATCAGTCGTGGAGTCGGCTATGATTGCATAAAATGGAGACTCTTTAACTTCTGCTACCAAGTCTCTCTATACTGCATATCCCATAATCTTTAAAATTTCATTCTTTCAATCAGCACTAAGCCAGTTATTCCGTCGATTAATCCATTGATTGAGAACTGGCACATCCGTTTTCCTTTCAGCCAGCAGTGACATCAAATTATCCGTACTATGCAAATGTCCACTGATTGCTTGACCACTGCGAGCTAAATATCTAAGACTACTGATTATTACAAGTAGCGACTGTCTTGCTTGTTCTTGTTGTTTACGAACTTGGTCTGAATGGAGACTTGAAACAGGTGTTTTGTTTCTGCACTCATATCTTAACCCTTTTACTACCACTGGGACATATGTGTCCCACGATAAATTCTCAGAGGACCCGTAGCACTAGTAAAGAGAAGCCTGCTAATGGTTCACAGAATTCTTATGAACATTATCAAATAGGCAGTAGTGGAAGTGAGCGTGAACAATGAAAGTGAGGACCAATGTGCTAGTGATAAAGCAGTGGTTGCATGTACTGTCATTTGGAAAAGGATGCCGAAATGTAAAATATTTGTAATCATAAATACTATCCAATTGTTTTTCTGCCAATATACGTATCATAATTAAAAATACAAGATGATCATTCATGTCACTACCACTGGGACATATAGGTCCCACGTAAAAATATCAGTGAGATACATAATGTCCCACCCTTCCCACGTTGAAAAACGAAACGGTGGAAAATGTTTTATATCCATGTGTGTGTGTGTGTGTGTGTTTGAAAACAACTTAAAGTAACCATATATTAATGTTTCTCACTCCGAAAAAAAAATGGTAATGAAAGGGAACGACAATAGAGTTCGCATTTTTCATGTGCTTTGAATTATTAATCCTACCTTATACATTTTTCCTCCTCACTATAAAACTTGTAATGTACCATTACAGTTGAAAATAATGGCAATTTTTTTTACGCACCCTGTACCTAGTAATTTTTTTTCAATTTCGGTTTAGTTACACAATTTATTTACTCTCTTTACTTCGAATTAAATATAATGAATCGAAAGGTTTCATTAGTAACCATATTTCCACTGAATAATATATTTTATTTATATTTTGATTAAGTGTAAATCCCATTTTCGGATATATAAGTCGAATAGTTACAAGGTTTACCATTCTGACGTCATACCGAAACATAGTTCCGTCATTGGATATAAATTTTCTTAATTTCAGACCAATGTAGAATTTAGTCAGGTACCTAATCTTTCCCTCACCCCCTCTCACTAGTCCATAGTCACTTTCAGATCCGGTTATATCTGGATTTGCCAAATTTCTATTTGCTTTGTAATTTCCGCGGCTAAAGTTTTCGTTCTGATTGGAGGAATTCTCCTACCTCTGGCTTTTTCGGCGCAATGTTATTAGAATAATCGAAGACACGTCACGAAGCACTATCTGTGGAAGTGATCACCATATTTTGACTCCATTAGGACTGAAATTCAAACGAACTTAAGGTAATATCCAGTTAATTTCATTGATAAACGTCGTGTGATCATTTAGGAGCCAGAAACACATATTTTTGTTCAGAGAACTGTAAAACCAGGGGAAAATATCTGACTTCCGGATTTCTGTTTTCTAGGAAGCCATGTTTGCTGCCCAGCTAGAATAGACAGAGTGAAATAGTGACTTTACTTTCTTTTTCTTTCAAACCATAGATTCAGTTAGGGATTAGGGAAATTACGACCTGGTTTTGTGTATTTTGTTCGTGTATACAGTAAATGTGATTTTTTATTATTTATTTAGTAATTGCATGTACGTAGTAGGTTTGATAGTTGTAATGTAAATAATCATAATGGCAGCTTAAGCTAGCTTAAAAGGGCTCCTATCCCCTTTTCCAAATTGAACCAGTTCTAGCGGGGGAATGGGTTAGTTATTGTTTGTTTTAGGGCCTTTTCCCCTTTCAGGGGAAGGGTCCCTCAATAAACCTCGTTAAGGTGCCCCCAGGGCATCAATCTTTGGCAATAATTATGTAAACAATTGGTCAGGTCAATTGGACCTAGGGTTACCTTTCTCATTTTGCCCCCCTTTAAGTTCAATAGAGCCAAAATTTATATACCGACGAGGGAGTAATGTATTTTAAATCTAATATGTTAGGTTACTTTCTTCAATATGCATGTAATTCAATGGTGCATGTTTGGTTTAGTTAGTTGTCTTTATGTATAGTACTAACAGTGGTGTATGTAGTTAGTAGTTTTGTGTGAGTGTGTGAATTTTCGGTTAGGACAGTGTATAAATATGCGCTAATTTAGTACCATTTGTCTAACTCGAAGTATACTAAACCAGAGTAAATATTAAATTTCTGATTAATGAGTACAAGTATATATTTCACTACACGGTAAATTATGCCTCCACTACAGCGCCATAGCGTCCGGTTTCGCTAATCAATTGTTTGTTGACATTACGACATCGCATGACTTAGTGATCTAGATTGTTTGATTTTGGCCATTTATTTCTAAATTACTTCCCGTGGACATGGTTTTCGGTTCAGATGAGTATACCTTCATATAAGATAGCATGAGATCTTACTGTACTGAAAATTTCAGCTTGCTAGGTCCAGTAGTCAGGGGTGCCCACAAGGGGGGGCTATGACGCAAACTGCGTCATTGAAATATTTGGGGGGGGTTAAAAATCTATATAAATATGTTTGATGGGGGGGGGGTAAAATTAATCGAAAAGAAGATTTTTTTCATGGAAGAACACCTACGGATAGACAATTGGGGGGGGTGCGTCATGGACATAAGGGGGGGTGGGCACCACTGCAGTAGTAACTGAAATATCTACTGAAATAAAGAATACCTATTTTCTTAATAGAAGTAAAGCCCATATGCTGTTACTGTTTGTTTCAAAATGTAGTATTAAATTCTCTTTTCCCGTGGCTGTAGGAAATTCCATTGTTGCTTTAGTTTTATCAACAAATCAGAAATAAAATCATCGTTGACAATTTAACTTTCAGTGAATACACGTATGATTTTTTTTTAAACTGCGAAGTAAATACAATTTGGGTGCTTCGAAACAAAGAGTACGTGGTTCGATGAATGTTATCGTGTAGTGGTTTGAGCGTGATAGATTGTGATAGTTATATATATTTATTACTGTGTAATGTAAATATGTGTATGGCCTGCGTGTAAAATGTATGAAATAGGGTGTCTGTAAAATATTACTTCGCGCGAAAATTTGTAGATAATGAATGAATGTAATGATATATTAATAATATGATATAAAATATGAATGAGATGATGACACCTATATTTAAATGGATAGGCCTAGTGTATGTTATGTAGTGAAAATATGAATACGTTTACTAAAAAAAAAATCTCTCGCTTTTTGACTTCTACACCGGTACATTCATCCAACCGAGTTTGCTACTTGGATAGTAAAGTATAGTTGGGAATTGTGTGTTACTTCGTATTTAAGTACCTCATAATAACAGCCCCGGATCTTAAGCCTTTCAATAGATAGGGTAGCATCATGTGGGAATTACTTCTAAAGGTTGACAGAAATGATAATTAAGAAAAATAACTGCTATTTCCTGTGATCATCGAAAAGTACAGGTTTCGGTCATTTGTACCTTTAACATTCATTGCCTCTCCGAGATTTTTTTTTCCGTTGTTTACCTTATTTATTTATTGTGCAGTGTTCATATAACTCAGTTCGGACTATCCGGTTAAATCAACTGCTACTAAATTAATATTCATGTCATTAGCGTACCCGGACGTCGACCCCTAGTCCCCTTAAGTATTTTCATGTCTTTTCTTAGTTTAATTAGATGAGGGAAATTAACGACGTCCCAGACTGTGGCATGTCTGCGCGGGGTAGCCATCGGTGGTTTGGTTATTGAAATCACCGATCCAAAATTCAGTTTATTTTTAAATTTATTTTTTTTATTTTGGCAAATTCTAATTAGGGATATTTTAGCTATTACTCTAATTTCATTACTATTCTGGAATCTTCTAGTTTCCAAGAGGTCGGATGATTTTTTTTCTTTTGAAATTCTAAATTAACGCCGTCTCTAACCTTCCGGAGGATTTTCGGGACCCTGCTGGTTTGGGCCGGATACGGGGATCGGATTTCAATCTTACAACCAAACTCTTGTGGGATTGGGATCTGATGGACACAGAACTTGCATCCTTGGCAGCAGGGCGCTCCTTGAGTCTACGTATTTGAGTAGACCACCCTTTTGGCATGTTAAGAATATTTTGGCTATGGATTTTGTTGAGAGCGAAATTCGACTTCTATTTTTGTAGCGTTAGTTATTTCCCACTTAAGTCTTTGGCGCCCCTATTCTTCGTCTTCCTTCTTCTCTATCTCTCTCTCTGTCTTCATTACTTCGAGATTTTTTTTTTCAAATTTTTCAACCTTCCCCCCCCCCCGGTTTCTGAAACTCATGAAAACGTACAATATTCATATCACTTATTTCGATCGTATGTACTAACTGAGACATCGAGGGATGCAATTCGTGGAGGTATTGCAGCACATCTCAGGACCATTTTCGCGATATTCAATCCACCACGGGAGAAACTGACGAGAAGGTACACTATGCTTTCAGATTCCTGAAAACATTTGTTATTCATTGATCGTACAAATTATACCCATTGACGACTGATTTCTGGTTTTCTTTCTATTGATTGGTCATATAGTGTGTATGTATTAGTAGTTTGGGCCCACTAGTTTCGAATAACATTGATTTTTTTTCTGTATATACATCTATATATGTACTTACATAGTTTTAAAAGTTACGTGCCTGCTCTATTTGTTGTATTTCCACCTCTTATGTCAACTTATTAAATAACACCAACTATTTTTTTATACGCGGATCTTTAGTAAATTGAGAATGATTATTGATTATCGGGTTTATATATATAAAGTACAATGTTGCAACCTTATGATGGAAAAAAGTGAATTTTGATAGTCAGGGTTTTTGTTTTGTTTTTGAGCCAATAAAATATGAATACTTATCGAATATAAAAAGGTTATGTAGATATTAAATGTCGACGAAATACTACGATGGATATTAAAGTGAAATTTATTATATTGAGTAATATGAATATATATATATATATATATATATATATATATATATATATATATATATATATATATATATATATATATATATGCGAGTATGTATGTAAAGGGCTCGGTATTTACCCTGGTTGTTTTAGGTTGCCATAGATTTTTGACACCCGACATTTACCAACTATTTGTGATATACAGCATTACCGCGTAAATTGTAATAAATGACATTTTGTTGAGTTGTTATTGATGTTTGTAACTATTAAAGTTGAATATCATGTTAAATACTGCATGTAAATAAAACAAGTAGCAGGTCGTAAGATAAGTAAAAATAACCCTAATCCTTATCCAAATTTATTTGCGAGATCATAGTGAAATCAGTAAGCTACGAAACAGTGTGCCCCACCAACGAATCTTCTATCAGTAAACTATGAAACGAATCCTTCCCCTACGATCGGAAACCTAGCTATTCAGTGACTAGAATCTTTTGACTACACGATCTATACTAGGAAAAAAAAATAGTGATCTTAAATTCAACGAACTGAAATTAGGTTAATAATTTAGTAGTGTGAATACAGGAATATGGAAATATGTTCCCAATGTTTGGGACTGGACTCGATATTTTAAATCTCGATAAACTTTGAAATTTTATATCAAGTGCGTCAAGTGACGAAATGAGAAATTTATATATATATGTGATATGAAGCAACTATTTGTCTATAGTTAAAACAAAAACGATTAAATACTCTCATGGACACAAATCACAGTGCGTAAAGAGAGTTGAAAAAGGAGTTATTATCGACGTGAGAACAAAGACTCATAAAATTGTCGAAATGTCTCCTCTTGGGACAGAGACTCAATAAAATGCTACTAAAGTGCTTTTTTTTTTTAAGAATGATTAACCAATTATATTTTTTTCTTTCTTTTGCCCGCAATGATATGTATTCATTGCACTGAATCTTAAATATATTGACCTTTGAATTTTCTTTTTTTCCCTTTATTTTCTGTCTTTCGTTTTTTTTGTCGATTTTTTTTCATGTAATCCAACTTTTAATATATCTAGAAAGAGAAATGTGTTATTTGATCTTGTTGAAAGTAGCGGATTTCTGTGCATGCTTATGAAACATTCTTTTTATGTATTAAATTTTTTCCTGTTATGTCAAACTAAGTTTTCTTTTATTGACATGTAATAAATGTCTATAGAAATGTAGTTAGGTTAGTTTAATTCAACTAAATACAACCCGAAGTATACATTGTCCTGTATGAATGTGTGTGTGAGTGAAATGTAGGTTTAGTATTAAGTGCACAAATTATTTTGACATATATGTGTGACTTATTATAATTAATGGTAGCTAGCAATTAAACTCATTGAATGTTAATACTAACTTAATTTAAGTTGGCTCTATGAAGGAAGTAAAAAGGACCGAAGTAGCCTGAACGAATGATCAGCATGGGAGAACTGTGAAAGTCAAAATCTTCGACAAATATGTGATAGTCTGATTTTTTTTCCCCTCTGTGGTCGATTCTAACATGCCATCAACTTCGTCGTTCATTTTTCAAATATTGGATATTAGTCTAGAACTTCTGGAAATATTGAATAAACGGTAAAATTAAACTTTCTCATTTATCTCAGAGCTAGATTGGGATAATTCGGTAGTTCGGGTCAAATGGATCTAGGTCGGGGATGTATGGGTTAACATGTGTCTACCTTTGATCACCTTAATACCAAACATTCACCCAATAGCTATTGGAAATGATCCCAATTCGATAATTATTCACTTTCTCTTTACCATATTTCTCAAAATATCCAGTAACAGTTTCCTCTTTATCACCTTCTTACTTTACCTCTTTCCTCTTCTATCTTCCTTTCCCTTTCTTCATCTTCTTCTATTTTTAATAAAACTGAAAAGGGGGTCGTGACTGGGAATTCTATATGTAACAAACACGGTCATGTATTTATTTGATTTTATTTTCTTTAGAAGTCCGATAAAAAGTTTTCTCGTTTCGATCGAACCTAGTATGTTCGAAATTAAGAAATGGGTAATATATTCCAATATAATTAGACATAAGCTGATAGCTTTATGAATATCCCCACCAGGGGTGAAGGGTTCCCACTCACGACTTATTCCATGCATCACATTTGTTGCAGACTTTTTTTTCCCTCAATCAGTTTTAGATTGAAGAGCCGTGACGGGATTCGTTGTTATGGAAACGGTGGTTTCTATGGCAACGGCCCTTCCCTATTTTCAGTTTTAGAGTGGCGACACGTGACAAGACTGTTGCCATGGTAACGCATGTTTGCTGTGGTAACGGATCTGAAAATGCTTATTGAATAATACAAGTTATCATGCCAATCAGTTTGAATTGGTGAACCGCGACAAGAATGGTTTGTCATGGCAACGTTTGTTCCCATGGCAACGGATCTCAGTTTAAATGGCGACCGATAGATTTGAAATTTTTTAAGAATGTCAAAGAGTGAGGTTGAAGGCATGTTGAATTGATTACGACATTGAAATTAATAAGAGAAATTTTATAGTCAAGTGAAACAAGTAGAGTCGTTGGCTACTTTGTCATTTTTGTTTCCTTTTCTAAGGGGGAAAAAGAGAAGGAGTGTCAAAATTTTTTCTAAATTAGAACTAAACGCTAGAAGGGTTTCAAGGAAGGAAAGAGAATGGGAGTCCTTTAATTTATGAATAATACTTGTCTTGATAGCGAATAAGTATTTTATAGTATATGTGTATTTTTGATATATATCTTGTCTTTTGTAAAGTGTGTCAAAGCTATGGCAACAAATAAAAAAGTTGTTTTGTCACAGGACGAATGTGAAGTCACGTGCACTCAATGCACGTTAGATGAAAAAGAGAAAAGATCTCGCGCCCCGCGGAGATTAATAAGATGCACCGGTTGTGGACTAAAATGGATCCACTTTGCTTGCACCAATTTGGATGATACTGCTGAAAATGCAGAAAAAGTTCAAACCGGCGAAATAATAAAATATTGTGAGGATTGTGAAAAGGACCGAGGCCAAATATCTCCAGCGGAGATATCTGACCTCGATGATGATGAAAAGAATGGAGATCACAATGATTCTCGTGATCAGACGGCAAACCCGAAGGAAGGAATGTCATCTGGAGGGTCTGACACGTCTGCAAATGATGCAAATGATGAACAACAAATTTGATGAATTGAAACAGAACGGTGCAGAAATGAGGCGTGAAATAAATGAAAAGTTTGATACCTCGAAACGAGAGACCGATGCTCGATTCGAGGTACTAAACAATAAATTTGACCAGATCTGTTTAGACTTTGCTTCTTCGATTAGCAAATTGAAAGAGCAAACGTCTACTGAACTAGAGCAGGTTAGATACCAGGCCCAACATTCTACCGAGCAGCTCAGAGACGAAACAAAAGAAAAATTAAATGAAATAGATGTAAGGTTTGAGAGCACAAACAAAAGATTTTGTGACATCGAACAAAAGGTTGAACAGCAGCAGGCTGAAATAAGTAAATTACATGTTGCAATATCCAACCTATCAATAGAAACTAAACTAGAGTCGGTTGATCAAAGAATTAGTCAAATTCAAACCGAAGTAGACAGTCTTAAGGGGAATATTACTAAATTGGAACTCGTCAAGTCTGATATCTCCTATCCTTTTCCTGATGGCGATTCTCCAGGGAAAATTTTCCCAGAAACAAGTAACGTCCTCCCGGGAAAGAGTCAAGTGTTGCCTGATGCACGGGACACAGCAATGTATTGTCCCCCGCATCAGCCAACCTCGAAATCATGGTTGAGTAATTTCGATGTACCGATGCAGTCGAGTGTTGTGACTACAACAGTCACTAGCGTAAATGCTCACTCTACCTTTGGAATGGTACAATCTTACAGCGTGCTGCCAGGAGGGGAGAGGAGATGTGCCGGACCGTCGGTTACTGCCGTGGTGGGTCCTAAGTTCGAACCTCACATGGTCAACACTAATTATAAAACCTCTCTTGGTCATATGGGAGCGTTCAGTTCGGTGACCACTCCGTCGGTGGCAAATCCGGTGACAACCCCAACCGCTCAGGATAACGCGTTGATTCCACTAGATTCTTTTCCTGCCCCGTATAGTATGAGCTCTAAAGTTTCCCTCCGGGATATTGAACGTTTTCCCACTTTCGATGGGAACATTGCTAACGGGTTACCTCGAGTTTTCCTGCGAAGATTGCAGCAATATCTAGATATGTACAAACTTACTGATGGGGAACGCCTACAAATAGTCGAAAAATGTTTGATCGCCGCTTCGGGCGCATGGTTTGCCTCGGTTAAATACCAAATCCGGACGTTCAGTGATTTTTTGATTCTTTTCAAAGAAGAGTATTGTAATGAGCACATCGAGCGGCTCCAAAAGAGAAACTTACAATCACTCCGGTATGATCGCTCCAAGTATGGGTCCCTCTTGGACTATGCTTGGAAAATCATTGAACTATATTATCAGATAGCTGAACATCCCTCTCAGGCCGAACTGGTAGATATTATAGTTAACGCTCTTCCACCCGATGAGTCCCGGGCCATAGCGTCCCACTTGTGCCAAACGGTGCGAGAAGTCACCTCACGTTTAGCTGCCTTGTGCGGCAAGGAAGTTGGTGGTCCACCAAAACGATACTTCGCCCGACAGGCAAAGATTCTAAAACCGACGAAGACGAAGGTAACGGCAAGTTGCCAGACAGATTTCCTGAGTTATACCCAAGCTGGATCTCGTTATCCTAGTGGGTATGGCTCAGAAAACAACACTAATGGCCGGCGACTATTTAGGAATCGGCCCATGTTCAACAATCGCCGGAGTTATCGTCCCTATGACCGTACCAACATGGAATCGAACCCGGATAGGGGCGATAACACCAGGAGGAATTTTAACAGGACGTACGGAAGAAGGGAGAACGGTAATAGTCAGGGCAATAATAATAACAATAATAGTAACAATAATGTAAATCGACCCCAGAATTCAGTCCCTTCGCAAGTGCGTGGTAACGGTGAGCCTAGAACAATATTAAATGGGAGTGATAGTCGCGAAACTGCGGTAAAGTCGACAAACTAACGCCGCAGTTACCTGATGAAATGGGGGAGGATAACTGCGGGTACATACACCCCATTAACTACAAAATGCAATATTCTAATAATAGTAAATCCGAGTTTCAGATACAAGAATACCCCTCGCCGAATTCCTTAGAATTTATAATAAAATTCGTAATCGATGAAGAGCCATTTGCGGTGGGGGAAGAACGCTATTTCTCGGCATCTCCCAGCCTAAAGGGAAGTATCGGTGGCGTTGAACTTGTTGCTACCATAGATAGTGGTTCGGAGCTCTGCCTAATGGACTGGGAGGTGTGGAGAAGATTGAAACAGCGCTTCCCTTCTGCAAAATTAAGGCCGTACACGGGTCTTACACTGGGTGCATTTGCTGGGAAGGAAAGTTTTTCAGTTCAAGGGGTTCAAAATTTCAATCTTAATATTCAAAACCATATTTTTGAAATAGCTATTTTTGTTATTAAATACTTGCGAACGGATTTAATCTTGGGTTGCCCATTCTTAGATAAGTTCCATTGTATCATCGACCGTGAAAAGAAAGAAATTCGTATGAAAGATAGTCTCGGGAATGCAGTTACTGTTTCAACTAATAAACCAAATGTAATGTTAGTGGGAATACCGGAAAGAGAGATTGCAATCGGTGAGTCAGGGCGGCCAGTGATGGATCAGCCCATGCTTGACCCCAGGTTTATCTGTCAAGCTGCCTGTGCAGTGACACCTCTCAATGGGGGAGAGGTTAACAGGGACGATCAGCTGGATCCATTCCTGAATGCCGAATGCAATGTCTCTCCACAAGATATCGATACTTACATTACTACTCGGGATGACTTACCACCACCAATTAGATCAGGTCTCCGTAAACTATTATTACAGTACAGATCTCTCTTCTCCGAGTACCCACGTCGTGTTAATGCGCCTCCATACAAAATTCAACTAAATGATAACGAACCAGTTGTGGGACCTTGCTATTCTGTCCCACAAGCAATGCAACCCGAGTTTGAGGCCGAATTAAATAAATGGTTACGGTTAGGAATTGCTATAGAACAGATGTCCCCATACAGATATCCTATTCATGTTGTCAGAAAGGCCTCTGGGGGCGTACGTCCCGTTTTGGACCTCAGGGCTACCAACTCTAAAATTATTTCCCCTCAAGCACAGGTTGAACCAATAGACGATTTATTACATCGTGTTTCACAAGCCACTTGGTTCTCATCTTTTGATGCATCTAGTGCCTATTATGGGATCAGTTTACACAAAGAATCATATCAATGTACTAGCTTTGTGTATAAAGGAAGGCAATATTGCCTTACCGTTTTGCCACAGGGATTGAAGAGCAGTCCTGCTGTTTTTCAATCCGTTATGACTAATTTTTTCAACGACTCAACTCGTTCTTTTGTAGTTTTATACCTTGATGATGTTATGGTAAAATCGGTCACGGAAGGAGAACACTTATCTCATTTAGAAAGAACCTTTGAAATTTTCAAGAGGGCAAATTTTTCCTTAAATTTTCAAAAATGTAAGTTCTTCGCACGGGAGATAAAATTTTTAGGTCATATCATTAGTGGCAAAACGATAAGAGTCGACCCTAAATTAAACGAACCCATTCGTTGTTTTCCGGTTCCGAAATCAAAGAAGGCATTACAAAAGTTCCTAGGCCTCATAGGTTGGAGGAGAAAGTTCGTACCAAACTTTTCTGGACTTACCGCTAAATTATATCAACTACTAAAAAAGGATCAAAAATTCACATGGAACGATGAAACATTGGAAACTTTCCATAAGTTAAAAGAGCTTATTAGCAATCCGCCTGCTCTAAGTCAGCCAGATTTCTCCCTGCCATTTCACATACACAGTGATGCGTGTATGGAAAATCTGGCTGGCTATCTTGCACAATATCCAGCAGGTCAAGAAGATCCTAATGTCATCGGATATGCTAGTCGACGGGTAAAGCCTTACGAGTTGTCTCTGTCGATCTCTCAGTTAGAACTACTGTCTGTTCTGTTCCTATGTGAGCACTTTGAACAATATATTATGGGTCGTATCACGTATGTTCATACCGACAATGCAGCAGTTACTCATGCTTTCACTCAGAAGAACCTTGAACCAAGAACCACCAGGATCCTACTTAAATTACAGAAATTTGACTTAACATTTCAGCACTGTCCAGGCCGCGAGAACCTTATCGCCGATACACTTAGTAGGTACCCGCCTGAGGTATTGCTTGAACCCGAAACCCATTATGTGCATTTCCTAACGAAAACACAATATGCTGACATTGATTTAAATCATATAAAGAAAAATCAAGAAACTGATGAATTATGTCAAACGTTCTTAAGGCAATATGAAAATAGTGGTAATCAGAGTAGAATCGCAATGCATTGTGGGTTAATGTACATAAAACCGTTGCGAGTTCAAAAATGGCTTTTAGTAATACCTCAGGCTTGTATTCACCAAATTATCAGTATTGTTCACTCCACAGGTCATATTGGAGTTCAAAAATGTTATCGCTTTTGTCGCGCAATCTTTTATTGGAAAAATAAAAAATCTACCATAAAAAATTTCATCCGAAACTGTATCCAATGTGCGGAAACAAAGTTCACAAACCGAACCATAGCTCAGCAAGAATATCACATAAGAGCAAATGTACCCCATGAGACTCTGGGGGTGGACCTTATTGGGAAATTACCACCTAGCCAGGGATACTATTATATTTTATCACTAATAGATATTTACTCTCGTTTTGTTACTTTTCTTCCGCTCAGAAAAGCTCATACCAAAGAAATAATAACGGTACTAGAGAGAAGATACTTTCACCTTTTACCATATCCTCAAGAATTCTTAAGTGACAGGGGACCACAGTTCCAGTCTAAACAGTGGCAGGATTTCTGTGCTAAGTATAAAATTAAACACAAGAAAACAGCTAGCTATTCTCCTGGGTAACAGCATAACAGAGCGCAGCCATAAAGAGCTCAATAGGTTAGTTCGGTTATGGTGTAATGAAGATCAGACCACCTGGTATAGATATCTTGTAAAAATCAGGACCTTCTTAATAATTCTTATTGCTCAAGTATTGGTTGCACGCCGGCGGAACGCTTTCTGAGTTACTCTGCTGTTGACAACTACCGGAAGGTGTTCCCATGGCCAAAACAATTAGATTCCGTTGAAAATAGGTTTAAAATTTACGGAGATAGATATAAATTCGCGAAATTCTAGTAAACGGTCAACACATTCTGTTACTCTGGAAGAAGGTCAACTAGTAATGCTGAAATTACACAACTTATCGTCAATAATAAAGCAGGAATCCGCCAAATGGATGAAAATTTTCACTGGCCCGTTTGTCGTGAAAAATTGCTAAAAAACTGCGCTGTTTTGCATAATCTCAAAGGTAAAAGTATCGGAACTCACAATTTTCGAAATTTAAAGATTTTCAATTGTACAGAAGATAAACGTAGTGAATTACTCGCGCAATACCCCAAGTAGATATAATATACTGTCCTAGTGAGACTGGTAACGTTTGAATGGGATGAATGAGTGTGTTAATTTAACAAACATCAGTAGTTAGTATTCCCAATTAGCAAAATTTTGTTATTCTAACAAAATTTTGTTAATGGGCCGGGGAAAACTGTAATGTACCATTACAGTTGAAAGTAATGGCAATTTTTTTACGCACCCTGTACCTAGTAATTTTTTTCAATTTCGGTTTAGTTACACAATTTATTTACTCTCTTTACTTCGAATTAAATATAATGAATCGAAAGGTTTCATTAATAACCATATTTCCACTGAATAATATATTTTATTTATATTTTGATTAAGTGTAAATCCCATTTCGGATATATAAGTCGAATAGTTACAAGGTTTACCATTCTGACGTCATACCGAAACATAGTTCCGTCATTGGATATAAATTTTCTTAATTTCAGACCAATGTAGAATTTAGTCAGGTACCTAATCTTTCCCTCACCCCCTCTCACTAGTCCATAGTCACTTTCAGATCCGGTTATATCTGGATTTGCCAAATTTCTATTTGCTTTGTAATTTCCGCGGCTAAAGTTTTCGTTCTGATTGGAGGAATTCTCCTACCTCTGGCTTTTTCGGCGCAATGTTATTAGAATAATCGAAGACACGTCACGAAGCACTATCTGTGGAAGTGATCACCATATTTTGACTCCATTAGGACTGAAATTCAAACGAACTTAAGGTAATATCCAGTTAATTTCATTGATAAACGTCGTGTGATCATTTAGGAGCCAGAAACACATATTTTTGTTCAGAGAACTGTAAAACCAGGGGAAAATATCTGACTTCCGGATTTCTGTTTTCTAGGAAGCCATGTTTGCTGCCCAGCTAGAATAGACAGAGTGAAATAGTGACTTTACTTTCTTTTTCTTTCAAACCATAGATTCAGTTAGGGATTAGGGAAATTACGACCTGGTTTTGTGTATTTTGTTCGTGTATACAGTAAATGTGATTTTTTATTATTTATTTAGTAATTGCATGTACGTAGTAGGTTTGATAGTTGTAATGTAAATAATCATAATGGCAGCTTAAGCTAGCTTAAAAGGGCTCCTATCCCCTTTTCCAAATTGAACCAGTTCTAGCGGGGGAATGGGTTAGTTATTGTTTGTTTTAGGGCCTTTTCCCCTTTCAGGGGAAGGGTCCCTCAATAAACCTCGTTAAGGTGCCCCCAGGGCATCAATCTTTGGCAATAATTATGTAAACAATTGGTCAGGTCAATTGGACCTAGGGTTACCTTTCTCATTTTGCCCCCCTTTAAGTTCAATAGAGCCAAAATTTATATACCGACGAGGGAGTAATGTATTTTAAATCTAATATGTTAGGTTACTTTCTTCAATATGCATGTAATTCAATGGTGCATGTTTGGTTTAGTTAGTTGTCTTTATGTATAGTACTAACAGTGGTGTATGTAGTTAGTAGTTTTGTGTGAGTGTGTGAATTTTCGGTTAGGACAGTGTATAAATATGCGCTAATTTAGTACCATTTGTCTAACTCGAAGTATACTAAACCAGAGTAAATATTAAATTTCTGATTAATGAGTACAAGTATATATTTCACTACACGGTAAATTATGCCTCCACTACAGCGCCATAGCGTCCGGTTTCGCTAATCAATTGTTTGTTGACATTACGACATCGCATGACTTAGTGATCTAGATTGTTTGATTTTGGCCATTTATTTCTAAATTACTTCCCGTGGACATGGTTTTCGGTTCAGATGAGTATACCTTCATATAAGATAGCATGAGATCTTACTGTACTGAAAATTTCAGCTTGCTAGGTCCAGTAGTAACTGAAATATCTACTGAAATAAAGAATACCTATTTTCTTAATAGAAGTAAAGCCCATATGCTGTTACTGTTTGTTTCAAAATGTAGTATTAAATTCTCTTTTCCCGTGGCTGTAGGAAATTCCATTGTTGCTTTAGTTTTATCAACAAATCAGAAATAAAATCATCGTTGACAATTTAACTTTCAGTGAATACACGTATGATTTTTTTTTTAAAACTGCGAAGTAAATACAATTTGGGTGCTTCGAAACAAAGAGTACGTGGTTCGATGAATGTTATCGTGTAGTGGTTTGAGCGTGATAGATTGTGATAGTTATATATATTTATTACTGTGTAATGTAAATATGTGTATGGCCTGCGTGTAAAATGTATGAAATAGGGTGTCTGTAAAATATTACTTCGCGCGAAAATTAGTAGATAATGAATGAATGTAATGATATATTAATAATATGATATAAAATATGAATGAGATGATGACACCTATATTTAAATGGATAGGCCTAGTGTATGTTATGTAGTGAAAATATGAATACGTTTACTAAAAAAAAAAATCTCTCGCGTTTTGACTTCTACACCGGTACATTCATCCAACCGAGTTTGCTACTTGGATAGTAAAGTATAGTTGGGAATTGTGTGTTACTTCGTATTTAAGTACCTCATAATAACAGCCCCGGATCTTAAGCCTTTCAATAGATAGGGTAGCATCATGTGGGAATTACTTCTAAAGGTTGACAGAAATGATAATTAAGAAAAATAACTGCTATTTCCTGTGATCATCGAAAAGTACAGGTTTCGGTCATTTGTACCTTTAACATTCATTGCCTCTCCGAGATTTTTTTTTCCGTTGTTTACCTTATTTATTTATTGTGCAGTGTTCATATAACTCAGTTCGGACTATCCGGTTAAATCAACTGCTACTAAATTAATATTCATGTCGTTAGCGTACCCGGACGTCGACCCCTAGTCCCCTTAAGTATTTTCATGTCTTTTCTTAGTTTAATTAGATGAGGGAAATTAACGACGTCCCAGACTGTGGCATGTCTGCGCGGGGTAGCCATCGGTGATGTTTGGTTATTGAAATCACCGATCCAAAATTCAGTTTATTTTTAAATTTATTTTTTTTATTTTGGCAAATTCTAATTAGGGATATTTCAGCTATTACTCTAATTTCATTACTATTCTGGAATCTTCTAGTTTCCAAGAGGTCGGATGATTTTTTTTCTTTTGAAATTCTAAATTAACGCCGTCTCTAACCTTCCGGAGGATTTTCGGGACCCTGCTGGTTTGGGCCGGATACGGGGATCGGATTTCAATCTTACAACCAAACTCTTGTGGGATTGGGATCTGATGGACACAGAACTTGCATCCTTGGCAGCAGGGCGCTCCTTGAGTCTACGTATTTGAGTAGACCACCCTTTTGGCATGTTAAGAATATTTTGGCTATGGATTTTGTTGAGAGCGAAATTCGACTTCTATCTTTGTAGCGTTAGTTATTTCCCACTTAAGTCTTTGGCGCCCCTATTCTTCGTCTTCCTTCTTCTCTATCTCTCTCTCTGTCTTCATTACTTCGAGATTTTTTTTTCAAATTTTTCAACCTTCCCCCCCCCCGGTTTCTGAAACTCATGAAAACGTACAATATTCATATCACTTATTTCGATCGTATGTACTAACTGAGACATCGAGGGATGCAATTCGTGGAGGTATTGCAGCACATCTCAGGACCATTTTCGCGATATTCAATCCACCACGGGAGAAACTGACGAGAAGGTACACTATGCTTTCAGATTCCTGAAAACATTTGTTATTCATTGATCGTACAAATTATACCCATTGACGACTGATTTCTGGTTTTCTTTCTATTGATTGGTCATATAGTGTGTATGCATTAGTAGTTTGGGCCCACTAGTTTCGAATAACATTGATTTTTTTTTCTGTATATACATCTATATATGTACTTACATAGTTTTAAAAGTTACGTGCCTGCTCTATTTGTTGTATTTCCACCTCTTATGTCAACTTATTAAATAACACCAACTATTTTTTTATACGCGGATCTTTAGTAAATTGAGAATGATTATTGATTATCGGGTTTATATATATAAAGTACAATGTTGCAACCTTATGATGGAAAAAAGTGAATTTTGATAGTCAGGGTTTTTGTTTTGTTTTTGAGCCAATAAAATATGAATACTTATCGAATATAAAAAGGTTATGTAGATATTAAATGTCGACGAAATACTACGATGGATATTAAAGTGAAATTTATTATATTGAGTAATATGAATATATATATATATATATATATGCGAGTATGTATGTAAAGGGCTCGGTATTTACCCTGGTTGTTTTAGGTTGCCATAGATTTTTGACACCCGACATTTACCAACTATTTGTGATATACAGCATTACCGCGTAAATTGTAATAAATGACATTTTGTTGAGTTGTTATTGATGTTTGTAACTATTAAAGTTGAATATCATGTTAAATACTGCATGTAAATAAAACAAGTAGCAGGTCGTAAGATAAGTAAAAATAACCCTAATCCTTATCCAAATTTATTTGCGAGATCATAGTGAAATCAGTAAGCTACGAAACAGTGTGCCCCACCAACGAATCTTCTATCAGTAAACTATGAAACGAATCCTTCCCCTACGATCGGAAACCTAACTATTCAGTGACTAGAATCTTTTGACTACACGATCTATACTAGGAAAAAAAATAGTGATCTTAAATTCAACGAACTGAAATTAGGTTAATAATTTAGTAGTGTGAATACAGGAATATGGAAATATGTTCCCAATGTTTGGGACTGGACTCGATATTTTAAATCTCGATAAACTTTGAAATTTTATATCAAGTGCGTCAAGTGACGAAATGAGAAATTTATATATATATGTGATATGAAGCAACTATTTGTCTATAGTTAAAACAAAAACGATTAAATACTCTCATGGACACAAATCACAGTGCGTAAAGAGAGTTGAAAAAGGAGTTATTATCGACGTGAGAACAAAGACTCATAAAATTGTCGAAATGTCTCCTCTTGGGACAGAGACTCAATAAAATGCTACTAAAGTGCTTTTTTTTTAAGAATGATTAACCAATTATATTTTTTTCTTTCTTTTGCCCGCAATGATATGTATTCATTGCACTGAATCTTAAATATATTGACCTTTGAATTTTCTTTTTTTTCCTTTATTTTCTGTCTTTCGTTTTTTTGTCGATTTTTTTTCATGTAATCCAACTTTTAATATATCTAGAAAGAGAAATGTGTTATTTGATCTTGTTGAAAGTAGCGGATTTCTGTGCATGCTTATGAAACATTCTTTTCATGTATTAAATTTTTTCCTGTTATGTCAAACTAAGTTTTCTTTTATTGACATGTAATAAATGTCTATAGAAATGTAGTTAGGTTAGTTTAATTCAACTAAATACAACCCGAAGTATACATTGTCCTGTATGAATGTGTGTGTGAGTGAAATGTAGGTTTAGTATTAAGTGCACAAATTATTTTGACATATATGTGTGACTTATTATAATTAATGGTAGCTAGCAATTAAACTCATTGAATGTTAATACTAACTTAATTTAAGTTGGCTCTATGAAGGAAGTAAAAAGGACCGAAGTAGCCTGAACGAATGATCAGCATGGGAGAACTGTGAAAGTCAAAATCTTCGACAAATATGTGATAGTCTGATTTTTTTTCCCCTCTGTGGTCGATTCTAACATGCCATCAACTTCGTCGTTCATTTTTCAAATATTGGATATTAGTCTAGAACTTCTGGAAATATTGAATAAACGGTAAAATTAAACTTTCTCATTTATCTCAGAGCTAGATTGGGATAATTCGGTAGTTCGGGTCAAATGGATCTAGGTCGGGGATGTATGGGTTAACATGTGTCTACCTTTGATCACCTTAATACCAAACATTCACCCAATAGCTATTGGAAATGATCCCAATTCGATAATTATTCACTTTCTCTTTACCATATTTCTCAAAATATCCAGTAACAGTTTCCTCTTTATCACCTTCTTACTTTACCTCTTTCCTCTTCTATCTTCCTTTCCCTTTCTTCATCTTCTTCTATTTTTAATAAAACTGAAAAGGGGGTCGTGACTGGGAATTCTATATGTAATAAACACGGTCATGTATTTATTTGATTTTATTTTCTTTAGAAGTCCGATAAAAAGTTTTCTCGTTTCGATCGAACCTAGTATGTTCGAAATTAAGAAATGGGTAATATATTCCAATATAATTAGACATAAGCTGATAGCTTTATGAATATCCCCACCAGGGGTGAAGGGTTCCCACTCACGACTTATTCCATGCATCACATTTGTTGCAGACTTTTTTTTTCCCCTCAATCAGTTTTAGATTGAAGAGCCGTGACGGGATTCGTTGTTATGGAAACGGTGGTTTCTATGGCAACGGCCCGGCCCTTTTTTCAGTTTTAAACTTACTGCACTCTGCATATTGTTTGTAAGAACATTAATTTAACTTTATGGAAAATGCATTTAGGTCCTAAATATCGTGTTACCAGGGGCGATCGGGGCGATTGCCCCCCAGAAGAGGAAGCTTTCTTATTTTGTATATATAAATAAAACCCATCCCAAAGTTTGGAGCCCTTAAAAGTAGCAGTATGACAACCCATCGCCCCCCTCCCAGAAGTCGGTCCTTGATCCGCCTCTGCCTGTTACTCATTAGAACTGTAATATTTTTCAAACTTTAAAATCTCGCTCGACGACTCGTTTCATATTGCAGACTTAAGATTACTTAAACAACAATTTTTAAAGAATTTACAGTGTTTGAAAATGTACACCAATGGAAATAAGGAGAATTTTCAATTTTTTTCCTAACTCTTTCTGTCTAACATGGGGGCAGAAAAAGCGCCGGGCCCTTGTTTCAAAAAGAAAAATGAATCTGGAATAGAGATTTTTTTCACATTACCATAAAGAGCAAACTTTAGTTCTTATAATCAATGTTGTGTGATGTTCTTACAGTCTGAAAGTGAGGGAGCAAAACGAGTATCTTGCCCCCTGTGAAAATTTCAGGAGGGGCAACTGCCCCCCTTGCCCCCCCGGTTCCGGCGCCCCTGATGAAAATAGTATATAAAACTCAGGAAATTGATATTAAAACTTTAGCTATCTATTGGCACTGTAAGGCTGTAGTTAAATTAACCCACACGTTTCGTGAAGATATATTACGTCGTTATTGTTTATTTACTATAAGCTACCAGATACATCCTCAGAGGCCATTTTACAGTGTAGTAATCAACAGATGAAAACATTGGAAAAGGAATGAAAGGAAGGTCTCCATAGCCTTAGATCAAGGTACTAACTTAGCATTTGCCCAGTATAACTGAGGAACAACCCTGGAAAATCCTCAGTCAGGATGGCTGGTCTCCGAATTCGAACCCGGTATTATCCAATTGCGAAGTAAGAATCCTAACAAGTAGCCTGAGCTCGCTCCGTATTATTATTATTATTATTTAATTAACGTAATGTTTTAAAATTAGTGCAAATTAAACCGTACTTTCTTTATTGCTGATGTTATAGTTAATAAGCCTACATGAGACATCAGTCCCCCATTAAGAAAGAATACTAGAACTGGAATTCAGGAAGCGGGGGTGAAGAGATTAATAAGGATGAGGAAACTATGTACGATGCAAAAACTGAGTAATTATGACTTCGTCACAGATATATTCACTTACATACGTCAATTAATATTTCTCTGATACAGTGCACTCTTACTTTCTATAGTGGCAGGAAAATGGCCCGCTTTTGTAAACGAACACACTAAGCACGTGCGTATAGGCAATATGTCCGTGCAAAGAAACATAGGTAAAACTAGAAAAAAGAATAGGGTAAGCGAGGGAAAAATGATAAACCGCCCTTCAACTTAAAAAAAAAAGAAAACTAAAAATAACTAAACTTAGAGCTACGAAAGACGCGAGGCGAATTTTATTGAAAAGATTGTTTTTCCTTAGTGATTAGTTGTGCTAACTATGAACATGAATTAAAAAGAAAATAAGTACTTTCCCAAACTAGTTGAAAAGAAAATATTGGATAAAATTTAATAATAAAGAAGCCATTTATGATAATTAAAACAAACTAAATTCTTGGCACGACAGTCCTTTGGTTCCTACCAGCAGGCTTACGTTGAAAGTGGGTATGTGTAGTCAGCGCATCGACACCCGAAGTCCCTAATGCCGGCTTTCTAGACTGCAGTCCGTTACCTCTTACTTAAGATAACTCCCCAATTGTCCTCACGATGCTGGGTCAACATCGAAATTGTTGAGTGCCTCTCTGGGAATTGAACCCATGACCACGGGCACCTAAGGCACGCTCTCTGTCTTCTATAGACGAAAAGCTATAGTTACCCACATTGTCTAATACAGAAATAGGTTCTGATTCCCTAATAGCTGCTGATGGTGATAGTCAAGGTTCACCGAAGCATGATCCCAAACCCAAACTGAGATATTGATGTCACTGGAATGCCTGAAAAGTCATTGTGGGTAAGTGAATTGCCCACTTGTCAGGATGAAGGGCGATGGTGATGTGAAATGTGGGGCTGTCAGAGGTACTACTTATGATAATTGGATTTATAATATTCTATGTTGCCATAAACCCTCTTCAGGAATAAAACTGTTAATCTTAGCTTTGAAAATGTTACATAAGGAGTTTTATTGCTATCATTAGGTTGCATTAGGAATTATCTGATTTATTTTAACGCTTAACTTTTACATCTCTTCTCATTTACGAATATTTTTATCCCCTTAAGGTCAATTAGTGATATTTTAAATCATTTCGAACCAACTTTATATATGGTTAGTCTTGTTATATGGGAATAATTGAGACCAGAACCAGTCTACAAGCTAAGTCCAAAAGAATCTTGGCCGTCCACCTGATAAACCACGTCTTTCAGCAAGGTGAATTGTGGCAATCCGATACTCACATGAGGAAATCTTCGGTTCAGTGTGAAAGCTTCCATAAGAACCAGCACTCTAATTAGTGAAATGTGCTTTGCTAATTTTTATTCAATGTGAAAGTACCTAACTTTATTGCTAAAAAAGAAAAAGCATTTATTTCAAACAAGTCACCATTACAGTTTTCGTATTTGAACACAACACTCATGAAAAATCATGTTAAAGCGCAACTTGCCCCTGAAAAAGAATATTTATCTGTTTTTAGTTTCTCGTGTTCACCAAAGTACCGGTACATGCGGAATTAGTGCTCGCCTTCCGCTCGCATTACCTAGGTAAAACGGCTACGATCTTGGTACTAGCACTTGTTTCGGTGTCCAGATCTCAAATATTCAATATTTCAGCCTGATTCTATGTATGACTCCGAAATTTCAAATCTAGATAAGGGGCACCAAAATTCATAGTTTATTCTCGGTGCTCATAATGTGATTTACTAAATGATTATTAAATCTAATTGTAACGTATACATTTGATATTTAGAGCAGACTGAGCAAGATAAATATACGTAAAAACTAGTCAATACTTGTCTTAACTGTTTGTTTTTTTAACTGTCAATAAAATAGGTGTAATGAGGAATTTTAAATATTCGAGTTTTGTATTCCGGTTTCAAATATAAATGTGTGTGTATTTCATCTCGGTCCTGAGATTCGACATTCGAATTCTCATCCGGGTCAAATCAGATTATTTTTTAGTAAGGCAAGCATTTGATCTTTAGTGTAGAATGAAGGAGACAAATAGACTTGTCAATATCCGTCTTAATTTTCTGTTTTGTCCTTCACTGTCAGGACTTCGTGAAATTACTTTCGGTGAATTTTTGATATTCAAGTTTATCACAATTTAGGTGGGATGTGGGTTTGGATAAGAATCAAGATCTGAAATCGGGAGTTTGGATGCAGATCCGAATTTCGAACCGAGATCCGAATCCAGATCCGAGATTTGAGATCCGGATCCAGATCCGAAATCCGAGATCCGAATCCAGATCCGAGATTCGAGATCCGGATCCAGATCTGAAATCCGAGATCCGAATCCAGATCCGAGATTCGAGATCCGGATCCAGATCCGAGATCCGAATCCAAAGGATTCGGACCCAATCAGATCCGGATCTTCGGATCCGGCCAGATCCGGATCCGGCCATCCCTAGTATATATGCATCCAGAAAAGACTGAAATTAAATTTTTCTTATACTTATCTTGTCAAACGTCAATTTTGATAAGCTTAAATTTGTTATATATATAAAAGTCATTCCATATAACACTTTTTTGTTTTGATGCAATTATATTAGAAGATAAATGACAAGTGAGAAAATTTTTCAATAGAAGTTGAAAATAATTTTATGAGCTTTAGGGTGAGATATTTACTTTGCCTTTACGTAACTTGATGTAGATTCTATGTATGATTTATTATATAACTTATTAGGTACTGTACCTTATTTATACATTATTAAGGAACGAAAAGGTTCTCTATATCTTCAATTTCGCTTTTACAGATTCATAAACAATTTCTGTATTTTCACACTCAATCCCAAGACAATTTTTACACATTTGAGAACATTGCAGACCAGCAGAATGACATTCACACTTAGTTCAACAGTTATTTGCAGTACAATTTCTGTATTTTCACACTCAATCCCATGACAACTTTTACACATTTGAGAACATTGCAGACCAGCAGAACGACATTCACACTTAATTGAACAGTTATTTGCAGTGATCTTGCAAGTACATCTGATCAAAGTAAGAAGTTCAGGTGGTGCAACTTGTACATTAGTTGGAATAGAACGTAATTGTCCTCGTAATTGGAAGAGTCAATCTCCAGTCGAGTGAATCAAGAGGATTCTCTAGCCTTTGCTGTATTTGTTAGTAGACCCTCAGCGAGTGTTGACAAGTAGCAGCCACTGTTGGAGGTAATGTTGCTAGCTGAAAATTCGCTGAAATCGATTGTCGAGACACTAGTTCTGAAGAGAAAACACGACGAAGTTTATTAAGGCTGTCACAAGAGTTTCGTCGATATAAGCTTAGAAAAAAACTTTTCCCCAACTTTGATTATTGTTTCAGACTGTGTGTTGTATTCATTGAACGCTTTTACCGAATAGCAGGATGACTGTCAGAATGCAGTGAATGAACTTTAAAAAAAAAGGGGGGGGCGTGATGTAGAAGGTTACATAAAGAAAACGGTTTTGGTAAAACTAAAAGACCAAATGGTCAGCAGATCAACATCACCGAATTCTTAAGACTCAACATCTGTTACTGAAAAACGTTTGCACACTGCTTGGTATGCAACTCATCGAGAAAATGAAAATCATGAACGACGCATAGTCACCATGACTGCTAACATCGTATATGAAGACGTGCGCTCCAAAGCATACAATTACGACGTCTTTCCACCATCCATATCTATGTTTGCTGAAGATGATTTAGTCCCTGAAACCTTGAATTTTTTTATAGATAACGTAACAAGATGGAAGAAAATAAACAATGCTTCAAGCATTCAGCGAAAACGTAAAATTATCCCTCATTCAATCATATCTGTATGTCGAACACGTTCCTTCTTGAGTCCTGTTCAACTAGGAATTGGAATATCCTGCCAAAGGCAATGTGCATCTCGAAATATAATAAATGTGATCTCTATTGTTGGTGTATCAGTACCGTATCAGTACAGAGATTTGAATACTCCAAAATGAAGGCTGAACCTACTTACGATCCAGACACATTTATTCAGTTTGCATTTGACAATGCGGATTTTAATGCTAGGACTCTAGATGGTAAAAACACATTTCACAACATGAGGGAATGAAATTTTGTACTCCGCCCGAAAGTGAGGACCAATATTTCCCGATACCATGACTACGAAAGATAAGGTTGCGACAGTACGTAACATTTACAGCACAAGATGACCCTGAAGACCTCATATGCGTAGCTACTGGTCTTGAATCAAGTGAAGCAACAAACTGTGACTGAGCAAAGGAAGTAGGAACTAGCATAATGAATAAGATGTATCGCAAGAACTTTAGCGATTTACAGCTGCGGCTAAAAGATTGTGTCACTGCAATTTCTGCATCGAGAAATACCATTAAAGTTGCTGAAGATGTGCTGGAGATCAACGCTGTTCAGTTGTTTTGAAATCTCAAGCTGATCTTTCAAAGTGTTTATTGTATGAATTAGCACCTTTTCCGCCAGCTGTCTTCGATGAATACGTAATTGAAGGAATCGTAATCTGTGTAGACTGTCCTACTAACTCGAAGTTTGTCATTGATGGTGGATTTTTACTGCACCGTGTGGTTTGGCCTTCAACATCATCAGCAGCTGCTATTACGTACGGCAACATTTGTGAGAAATACGTCGAATATGTACAAAAAACACTTCTCTTCATCAGTAACAATTATTGTTTTTGATGGATATGATACCACAAGCACGAAAACACTAGAAAGAGAACGCCGATCATTGAAAAAGACATCGGTTTCCATTACTTGTGTACCAGACTTGAAAATAACCGTGAAACAGGATAAATATCTAAGTAACTCCAAAAAGAATATATTTATTGCTATGTTGACAGACTATATGATAAAGACAAGAATTAAGTAAAACATGCAGAAGGTGATGTGAATCCCTTAATAGTGTCAGCTGCGTATCATATTTCCCGTAAATGCCACAAAGTTGTCACTGTTGTAGGCGCAGACCTAGATTTACTTATTATCCTGCTGGCCAGGGCAGCAACTGAAACTCCAGTTCTGTTCTTTCTCTCAAGCTCAAGCTCCACGACAAATAAATGTTTGATATTTCAGCTATTCAGAATAAACTTGTGACACTGAAGAACGGGATTCTTTTCCTCCACGCCATGACAGGCTGTGATGCAACGTCAGCTATGTACAAGAAAGGAAAGAAAAGCCCATTTACACTACTTAAGAAGAACTCTGAACTTATGGAATCTGTAAAGGCGTTCAATGAACCCAACATACAGTCTGAAACAATAATCAAAGTTCGGGAAAAGGTTTTTCTAAGCTTATATGGACGAAACTCTTGTGACAGCCTTAACAAACTTCGTCCTGTTCTCTCTTCAGAACTAGTGTCTCGACAATCGATTTCAGCGAATTTCCAGTTAGCAACGTTACCTCCAATTTGTCAACATTCGGCTACTACTTGCCAACATTCGGTGAGGGTCTACTAACAAATACAGCAGTGGATAGAGAATTTTCTTGATTTACTCGACTGGAGATTGACTCTTTAATTACGAGGACAATTACGTCCTATTCCAACTAATGAATAAGTTGCACCACTTGAACTTCTTATTTTGATCAGATGTACTTGCAAGATTACTGCAAATAACTGTTCAATTAAGTGTGAATGTTCTGCTGGTCTGCAATATTCTCAAATGATAAAAATTGTCTTGGGATTGAGTGTGAAAATACATAAAGTGTTTATGAATCTGTAAAAGCGAAATTGAAGATATAGAAAACTTATTCGTTCCTTAATAATGTTTAAGTAAGGTACAGTACCTAATAAGGTATATAATAAATCATACATAGAATCTACATCAGGTTATGTGAAGGCAAAGTAAATATCTCATTCTAAAGCTCATAAAATTATTTTCAACTTCTATTCAAAAATTTTTCTCACTTGTAATTTGTCTTCTAATATAATTGCATCAAAACATAAAAAGGTGATATATTTTTTGATTTTTTAAATATATATAACAAACTTAAGCTTATCAAAATTGAAGTTTGACAAGACAAGTACAATAAAAATTTATTTTCAGTCTTTTCTGTATGCGTATATACTTGATACATATCCAAAATGTCATAAAGAAGAAAGTTATTGTCATTGAAAGTTGTTAAGTTGAAATTTCATGGCCGCCATCTTTGTCCGCTATTTTGAGAGACAGCACGCGTCGGAGAGTAGGGGACTTTTGATATGTCAAAGTAAATTAACAAAGGAAATTATTCTGAAAAATTCAGCTTTATGGGAATTTTTCTCAACTTTTTCCTAAAATGCCTGGACTATTACTGAAAAGACAGATTGCGGCCTGTAGCGCGTCTTCGACACACAAAGTCGCATAGTATGCGAATTTCTTAGCTTGTGTCAGGTGGCGGGTTCCCGCGACAAGCCTGCCACAGTGTCACGCTTGTTGCGCAGTGTGCAAAGTTCCCGCGCCAAATCCATTGTAACAAATGGGAATTCATTACCATGCGACAAGTCTGCCACAGAAAAATAAATTTGTGGCGCGTCTTCGACACACGAAGTGATATAGTGTGCGAAGGGCCTATTCGATCTGTATAATTTGTGGATTATCTTTAATAACCTATTCACGATAATAATACTAACAACGTGATCGTTGTTACCGATGACTGGTAAACATGCTAGAACATGCTGTAACAAGTGGAAGAGTGAGTTAACTGTAGCTTCTAAAGCAACAGAAGGAAGTGGCCGTGTTTCTTTAATGTCCTGCCCGCGGAAGGGCCCTTTACTTGGATAGATTGCTGACGTGCGTTGAGAACAGCATTCCTAACGATATTGCAGTACGCCGTTATGACGGGCTGCTAAAGAGGTATTACGCATTATTCACTGCTGCCGCCTGGGCGAACGATAAATACAACTGTGTACTCAAGCAAATGAAACATAACAAATGAAACCTAAAAACCGTAGAACAATTGGTATTGACTCCCATATGCTTTTTCCTGTTTAAGGAGAACGCGGAATCATATTTTATTACACTAACGCTAATACATCCCTCACATTTCTCGGTCATCAACCGTCGAATTGCCATTGGTTCTAATCGTTAAACAACTATCTGCGGAAACGACAATCCGAATCTTCATCAAGGTGACCTACGCACTAAGATTCTTTGGTAATGTTGTAAGTTCTATCAGCGTGAAATCCATAAACGTCTGCACGTTTATTTGAGTGAATTACACTGATGTGCAAAACTGAAGGACGAAATAGATAAAGTAACATAGAATACTCCGTAGTCGGTGGAAACAAATGAAAGGTCGACAGCATGTTTCCATATGTCTCCTACACATGCAGAAGGAGAAAGACGTTGTAGAGCGTGACGCCACCGTAACTGTAGCGCCAAATACGTCTGTGTCTCTACCATGAAGCAGTTAATTGAAATGGATGAGACAATGTGTGTGAGTCAAAAGATGGTTAAGGTGCATTATAATCTTGTTACTCAAAGCAAGAAACAGTGGAAAAGGAGGAAGTGTAACGAGTGTCCCCGAGGAGTTTGGTATTGCTCATACTATTGTTTTACGTGTGTTGCTAGCGTTCCAAACTGCAGGCAGTGCAGTGCAAGAGAGAAGTGGTGCCCAACAACAGTGAACTGTAGCAGCGGAGGACTGCTATATTTGAAATAGGCAAAACAGAAAAAAAAGATTGACGTCAATTAGCGAGTACAATTGCAAACACATTTTAAGAGGACTATAAGGGACCCAATATTACGCTTTAGGCTATGGCAACACGAGGATGCGTTTTCGATGCGTTACTCCCGCAGCGAACGCGACCTAGGTGGCTACTGGATAATTTTACTTTCGCCAGATTTGTAAATCACACTATGAGCCAGTCAGGGTTTCAAGGTCTTCTTTTTGTTATTGTTACACTCTTATTCTCATTTATGCGAACCACGAGAAATAAATGTATTGTGTTACAGATTTTTCTGTGATTAGCTAATTTTTCGGAATTTCCTTGTCTTTTTGTGGATTTTCTTTTGTTATACATGCACATACTGTACTTTATAATAGCAGAGTTCCAATACTCTGCACAAAGTATCTTCCAAGCAGCTGTTTCTTGCTAAAATCCCCTTGCCTGGCAATACGTCTTTGCTTTTTTTACTGATTCCGAAACAGCAGGCGGTCTGTTGTTCCGAAACGCACCAAATCGCTAAAGCCGACGTATTCTGCGCGTTTTTATTGCTTTCGCGTTTGCAGCGCATTGTGATTAGCCATCCACATTTAAATACATGTTCAGCATATTCCAAGCGTACGCATGAGCCGTAAAAACGTGTTGCGAACGTATCGATAAACCGTGCACTTACAGCGACACAACTACGCTAGTTGTCACCCGGGGCAAGAGTTCGCCCATGCACCCCCCTCTGACTAACCAAACCAAAATACACCCCGACTACACCTGATATTGGCATTACACAGAAATTCTCCTATTCCATTTTACCTTCAAGTGGTAAAGCTTGATTTCAAAATTGCAGTGCATAATTTAACTTTTAATACAAAATAAAACACCAAAGTGATAATTAGTTTGGTATAATCTGAGAGTAGTATGCATGATATATTCTTATAGTCTTATCATAACTACATAGGTACAGACCACAATGCTTTTGGAATTATATCGGGATGTGCATATGTGTAGAATGAATCAAGTCTGTTGCTTTAGAATATTTATTTATAACAAACAATCAAACTGTTAACTCGAGTTTTATACTCTAACATTTTGCAATTCTCTTAAGTCGATGTAAGTTAAAAGCAAACCAAAAAGCTGTAACTAAAATTTAATTTTGCGGGCTCTTTTGGCTGCAAAGTTTTTTTTACAATGTCCTCAAAAGCTAACTTATGCTCTATGGATATGATCCTAAAGTTGGTGAGTCGTTGACGTCAAGTTTCTGAGGTAATTTTTTATGATCTGTAGTTTTCTAAAACTTATTTCCTTGCCTTATAGTGAAAATAAATATTTGACCAATTTTTGCCCCTTTATCCGACGTCCGGGGCACATGCGCTGTTTGCCTCCCTTAGTTACTACACTGTTTACAGTAGCACTTCAACTACAGGGGAATGATATCTTTGCCCGACAGCCATTACATTGTGTTCTGTTGATACCACACATCGGCGACACTGTTTGTGTTAGTGATAAGAACATCTAGACTGAACCAAGAAGGAGTGGAATCGCGTTCTGTTCTCAGATAGGTGCAGATTCAGTCAGATTAGTGATTCTGGACGTACACTTATCTGACGAGAGGCGGGGACACGCAATAGGCCCAGGAATATTCAATACAAACATTTTGATGTCCCAGTTTCTTTTCTTTCTTAATTTTTTTCTTTTGTTAGGAGGCATAGTGATGCATGATCATACGACCTCCAAATTTTTGAATGCGGTACACTCGCTGGTCAATGTTATTATGTACTATACCTCCTTCTACACATTCATCTTTTCGGAAGTGTAGTCGGCCCCGACTTCACCTTTGTAGATGATTGTGGGCAACCACACAGAACAGCGCAGTTGTCGGAGCTCTTACAACGAGAGTATATTCGGCAAATGTACTGACCTGTTCTTTTCCTCGACTTAAATCCCATCGATCACATGTGGGATGCCGTAGGGAGACGTCTTGCAGCATGTCCAGATGAACAAGAACCATTCAGCAGTTGTCAACAGCGCTGATGGAGGAAGAACTCCATACTACAACTCATTACGACGCCCTGAGCAGCATGCGAGCACTTTGAGAGCTTGAGTCGCTGCCCGTGGTCATAACATAGATCTCATTTCCTTCTAAGGACCATTTTTTTCTTTCTGTAATGTCGGGGGGGGGGATATAATGAGTTTCAGTGACTCAGTATTAGTTAGTGTTTCTGTATAAAAGTGTCATTTTTGTTCTACTCATGTATTTCTTCCTGTTTCCTGTATTATACTGTAACACTAATTTATATGTCTGATTTAAGTTTTGCCGATGGATGCTACGTAGTAGTGACACAGCATGAGAAACTTACTGTCGTCCTTAAAGCCCGGATCTGAACTAAGGCCTCAACCCAGGTTACAACTTGACAGTGTTGCTTAACTCAAACTTCCATGCAATTTCTTTTATCCTGAGGTGATGTAGGGGTCTCAGACGATCCTTAAAACTAGGTAGGTTTTACCAGCAGAGACTCTCGTGGTCGCTGTATTAAACAGACGAAAAACGTGTTGCGCACAGGACAATCAACTGTTGTAATTGTAAATATTAATGTTTTTCTATTTCACAATATGAGTTCATCCGAAGAGAATGAAATAGCCGTAGCAGCGATATCTGCTCTATTGCTGACACAAAATCCGCTCTCCCTCCCCCCAAAAAACGAGAGAGAGAGAGAAAATAAAGAGGAGCTGCTGGACCAGGGAGTGAATTCCTCGCAATAATGCATAGGAAAGCACTGTAGTTTCAGTGGTGAATAATGAACTACTTGCAGAAGATATTCGTTCCTACAAAATAAATAGATAAAAAATAAAATAAAAAAATCTACAGAATGGACTATTCAGAATTCCATACGCTATTGAAATTAGTAACTCCGAAAATTCGGCAGTGAGATACGAACATGAGGGAGTATATATCAGCTGGAAAAAGCTTTGTAGATCCTTGTATCCACCAGATTATAGAGCTGAAAATCAAATGACTTGTAAATCAGAGCAGTTATCAGGCGCGAAAAGCTAACATAAAGAAAAAAAGGAATTTTCTAGTGTAGGTACTGAGTGTATCCGCTCAGTTCACTACCCACATAGCCCATAAAGTAAACTTATACCGGGAACTCCTCTCATGCACTACATCCGGTCTCTTGGTATTGTGCCAGCATTGTAGAACTGTTCCCTAAAATTGTACGAAGGCCACACAATACTGATGACAATTAACTCTCAGTCTTTCTGTTTCTGGTTAACTTTTGGAGCACCACATCTGAATTTTTATTTATAAGTGTAGGATTACTAGTGTAAAATTATTGCAAGTGCTTTACGACGGATAAAATGAGTTCATATGAAAGATGCCTGTATAGAAACTATTTTCCACCGGCGGTGAATTTCTGCACAAATGTATAGAATTTGTATTTTGATTACAAGTGGAACGCTACTAATATGAAACCATGACAAATGCTATCGAAACTCGTATCATTGCTAAAACCCATTCGTTTTCACTACCCTCGCGTATGCGGATACCCACCTTCGCTGACGCGCAACCCCTCGCTAACACTCGGGCCCTCCAGCTTCGGTTAGATAGTACCGTATTCGTGCTTTTTAGTGGCGACCTAACGCAGATTGTTTTGTGTTTTTTTGGACTGTAGTTTTTATGCATACATCCGGACGCTGTATTTATACGCAAATAGTAAAGAATTACAAGGTTTCAACTATTGCTTATGATACCCCCTTGAATTTTAACTATGCCATGTGGATATTTTCATGTCGCTCACAAGCAACGTACAAGGCAGATTCAGATCTGACTCAAACTTCGCCCAGAGGACACATAATAGAAAAGAAGAAGAAATGCCAAATTTTAGCTGCCCATATCCAGAAACACCGGAGATATGCTCCGCAATATAACGCACCACGCGACAATATGATATAAGGTAAACGTCGCAAGATACCCATTTATGTCAAAAACGAAAAGGATGGGCAGCACCAAAATGATAATAAGATATTTGATATGCTATAACACTGACTTGGCAGCCATCTTGAATACCACGATCTTGGATATAGCGTAAGGTATTGAAATGAGAAGCGGGATGTGTGATATATCAATGTAAGGTAAAATGTAAAAGAAAAACCAATGATGTAACCGCGAAAAACATATGTCTAATGATGTGGAGAGGACGAAGTGTGGAAGACTCGGTAAAACAAACGTGTATTCGAAGGACAGAATAATTTAGGGCAAGACCCCACGACAATGATACGCGACAAGTAACTGCAACACTGTCTCTGCATGAAAGTGCATCCGCCTTGACAGATTATGCTTTCCGAGGATTGGGATTCAGTTTGGGACGGTGGAAACCACAGTTGAAACCGGCGACACGAGCGCTCGTTTGGCGACTACTTAAACTACAAAGGATTATCTCTTATGGAACAGTAATTTTACACTAGTAATCCTACACTTATAAATAAAACAAGGATTATCTCTGTATGGAACAAAGGATTATCTCTTATGGAGAGTCTCATCCACATTCACATTTGATACATCATGGTTGTTCAAAATCTCCAGCGTGTGTTCAGTTGCTTGTTGTCCGTCCACTGTCGGTTCTGTCGATTGGACGTACACTTGTTTTGGAAGTACACTTTGCATCAGTAACACCAGATTCAGAGGGTTTGCCATTCCAGCTCTACTTTGGTGTTTGTAGATGAACGATACTGCGGACACATTCAATATATAGAATATTGCGTGTTTTGGTTTCCGTATGCCACAAACAGACTATCACTTTTCACTGGCCGGCCCCTGCTGTCACGTTCACTTCGTTCCATATGTGCAAGTGAAACCAGTAGACACAATTCGAGTCGTCTCATTGTGTGGTAAACTAGCCTTCTAGTGGGAAACTGCAACAACTCATGGAATTCATCGAGTCCTTGCAGAACGCTGCCTTTCCCTGATATTGTGACTGTTTGGGACTGTCACGAAACAGTGTACCAAACCGCGCAAACAAAAAAGAAATATTCGTAAAGAAATGTAAGCTAGAACATGGCTGGGTTTTCTCATTCGTATAGGCCTACACTTCGCTTCAGGTAGTGTTGTTTAAACATATGTGGGCCGAAATGTCCTTTGTTTACACGAAACAGGAAGCAAATTGAACAAGAAACGTACAAAACGTTGTCTAGGAGTGGACTTCAATCCCAGGTAGGTCGTGCTTTTGATCACCAATTCAAGATGATATCTTCTACACTTTGGAGCGAGCTGTCGAATTACTGTTCCATAAGAGATAATTCTTTGTAGTTTATGTTGTCACCAAACGAGCGCTCGTATCGCGGGTTGTGACTGTGAATTTCACTGTCCCAAACCGAATCCCAATATCCTCGAAAGGCATAATCTGTCAAGGTGGATGCACTTTCATGCACAGACACTTGCAGTTACTTGTCACGTATCATTGTCGTGGAGGTCTTGCCCTATTATTCTGTCCTTCGAATACACGTTTGTTTTACCGAGTCTTCCACACTTCGTCCCATCCACACAATTACAAATATGTTTTTCGCGGTTACATCATTGGTTTTCCTTTTGCATTTTACCTTACATTGATATAAGTTATCACACATCCCGCTTCTCATTTCAATACCTTACGCTATAAGATCGCGGTATTCAAGATAGCTGCCAAGTCAGTGTTATAGCATATCAATATCTTGATCCTTTCCGTTTTCGACATAAATGGGTATCTTGCGACATTTACCTTATATCATATTGTCGCGTGGTGCGCTATGTTGCGGAGCATATCTCCGGTGTTTCTGGATATGGGCAGCTAAAATTTGTCATTTGTTCTTCCTTTTTCTTATTTGTCCTCTGGGCGAAGTTTGAGTCGGATCTGATTCTGCCTCGTTCTGTACGTTGCTTGTCAGCACAAACCATTTAGAAAACAATAAGAAGGAAATTAGTTAAGGAATTCTAATTTTTGAACAATTATTTCGAGTGGTGCGCCAAAAGTAAACCTGCACGTTTTTTTTTAAAAAAAAAAGTGTTAAATTTTTGTTTGAGTATACAAATTGCACAATATACTTAAATCACCTATTTTTATTCTTTTAAAAGATATAATTACATTAATTCACACCTGTAATGTTCGGGCGGACACTACCTACTTCACTGCATACCTTCTCTAAGGTCTTTATTCTTTCAGTCTTTTAAAATAATATAAATCGTACTTCACGTTATACAAAAAATCATATTTTTCATATGAATCTATTAATATCATTAATGCTTCTCTTGTCCAGGCAGCATTGGTTTGAAATTACAGCGAGAAATAAAGTTGAATGTCGTCAGGCGCTACTCTTTTCTGATTGGTAGTTGTATGGAAGTCCAGAAGAAAATAGAAACTGCTTCTATTTCTTCCAAGTCAGGATCCAAATAAAGACAGCAGAAAATTTCAACCTGAACTAAGGGCAAGTTACTTCTCACACGATCGTTAAGTAAGGTCGTGAGTTTTAGATCGTGAATCGCAGCCTTACTTCAGTCCCGTCTGAGACAGGCTTAACTTATGTTAATCAGTTGGTAAAAACGCAGTATCTATGAAAGCTTAAAGAAATTTGGCCTCGCTGCTGGTCTAGTGGGTAGTAGCTATTCGCTTGGATGCACCGAGTTGAAATTTTTATTCCTAGCCCGACAGGATTGAAATTTTTACTCATTACGGTTCTTTGGATTCCGGTCTAAAAATGTGGGTACGCGCCTCACATGAATACATTATTCCGGAAGTTGCTTAACTTTAGTTTAACTTCAAAAATAATAATAAAAAAAATCTAACGTACTCATTTCATTTACTGGTTGATCTATCAACATTTCTCTAGTGAAGAGGTCCCATAAACTCTGGAGTTTGTTCTCTAACTAAACTTAGTAAATACGAATATAATAATGTTATTACTAATGTATTTTAGACAGATTGTTATTTTGTTTATTTTTCAGGCGGTGTTATTTATATTGCAAACAATCGAGCAACTACAATCCAAGCGATGGATTTTGATTATACACTTATTTCAAGAATTAGGATAAATGCAACAAACCTAATTAATGCAACTCTGACTAGAATGAATATAAGGCAGTTCAAACGTAAGTATAAATTAGTAAATAGAATTCGAATGTTTTAAAATTGTACTGTTGTCTTCTTTTCTCTGATTTGAGAACGCCAATTTCAAACTTCTCAATCTGTTCATTATCTTCTTCCTATTTCACTTTGTATAAACTTCACGCTGTATAAACTTCACGGGGTGCTAAGCTGAATGTTCTTCCCATTTCTTGAAATGAATAATGTCATATTAGTAAAGTATTTATGAAATATACACACAATTATAATATATCTCTTTTGACCTGTCAATAAAAAAAAAAGAGTAAACTATTCCTTTTGAATTTTTTTCGGAGAAACTACTTATCCCTTAAGAGATCCGGGGTTTTTGGGCTATTTTTTAGACTTTCAGTCAAGCAGCTACTGCATCGTCACTATTTATCCTAGGATCATGGTTCATACCTCATTCTCTTCAGAATGGAGCTGGATTTCCAATGGTACCACTTGCATGCTCATACCATATACCAGGAGCGGGAAAAATGATGTCAAGCGAAAATTTTGGAGGGAATTTTTTTCTCGCACTTTGGGCCTCCCTGGAGCGACCCTGTGTGAACGTAGCCACCTAAAAAAAATCTGATAAATAGTACTTGGTATACTGAATGTGTGTGCCAAATTTCAAGTTTCTATCTTGAATACCAAGGGCGGGAGAAATTTTATCAGGAATTCCCACCATGCCCCAAATTACTGTAAAACACCATGATCTCAGGTAAAAAATTTCCTGAGACATCCCTAATTACCCTAGGGTCACGTTTCGCCCATCATTCTCTTCAGAATAGAACTGCCTTTCAAGCGGTATGACTCACGTGTCTCCATCATGTATCTAAGGCGGGAAAATGAGGAAAAACGGGATTTTTTGGGTCTAAATATCCTTTTTTCAACTTTTAGCCCCCCTGGACCCCCCTGTTTCAACGCAGAGATCTGAAAAAAATCTGGTAAATACTACTCGGTGGGCTGAATGTTTATGCACAATTCCAATTTTCCAGGTGCAAAAGTAAGCCCGCAAAAAAATATATATATATATACCGACAATGTCCCATATTCCCGTATACAGAGGGAAATTTTTAAACATTCCCTGAGACATCCCTAATTACCCTAAGGTCATGTTTTGCCCATCGTTCTCTTCAGAATGGAACTGCCTTTCAGGCGGTACTATTTACTTGTCTCCATTATGTACCTAAGGCGGGAAAATCCCATGAAAGGGATTTTTTGGTAAAAATTTCCCTTTTTCAACGTTTAGCCCCTCTGTACTCCTCTGTTTTAACGCAGAAATCTGAAAAAAATCTGGTAAATACTACTCGGTGGACTGAATGTTTGTGCACAATTTCAATCTTCTAGGTGAAAAAAATAAGCGAGCACAAAAATAGTACCGAAAATGTCCAAAATTCCCCTATACAGAAGTATATTTTGATAAAAATTTCCTGACACTTCCCTAATTTCCCTAGGGCCATGTGCCGCACATCATTCTGTTCAGAATAGAACTGTCTTTCAGGCGGTACCATTCACTTGTCTCCATCATGTATCTAAGGCGGGAAAATGAGGAAATACGGGATTTTTGGGTAAAAATATCCCTTTTTTCAACTTTTTGACCCTCTGGATCCCCCCCTGTTTTAACGCAGAAATCTGAAGAAAAAATCTGGTAAATACTACTCGGTGGACTGCATGTTTGTGCAAAATTTCAATCTTCTACGTGCAAAAATAAGCCCGCCAAAAATACTTTACATACCCCCCCAAAAAAAGTATTACACGAAAATATAAATTTTAGACTTATGACGTCATCACCTCCTATGTCCCGACACAGGAAGATGTGAAACCATCCGTAATGTCTTCTGCAATGCCTCTGGACTTGAAAAAAAAAAAAGAAAAGAAAAAGAAAAACCGGACGAAAAAGCTCAAATAGGAGAGTTATAACGCAATGTACCATGAAACACCCCGTATGGTACAAATTGTACCATGACATCCCCAAAGGGTTATACCAAATTATTGGATTGGATTCAATACTGATCTATGAAATATAAATTAAATCGTTAAAGCCGTTTTTGAGGATATAATTTATTTTCACTCTTTGCGAAGGTCTTAATTTATGAAATGAAATGAAATCTTTAGTTTTACGTCCCACGTTTATGCCGGTTAGTCTAAAGGAGACGGTGATGATGAGCAATGAATGAAATAGTGGAATGAAGAAAGTGGGAGGAAACGGGAGAACCCCGAGAAAACCCACGAGCACGGTGTTTGTCCACCACAAAGTTCACACTGCGCGAGCTGGGATCGAACTAGGGACCCCAAGCACCGGAGGTGAACGCTCTACCACTGAGCCACCGCGCCCCCGTCTTAATTTATATTTGAGGGTAGAAAGAAAACTTAAAACACTCCTGGAGGATATTATAGAAACGTTAAGTTTAAAATTTGGGGCGAAGATTTCTTGTACAATGGATCCTTTATTCAAATCGCAGTCCATGTGAATGTGGTGAAGAACATTATCTGGGGTTTGCTCGTTGCTCTCCTATTTTCTCCCGCATTTTCATTCTATCAATTCCTTTCATAATTATTCACTTTCATTAATCTTTCATCTCTTTTAGCCTACAGGACAGCGGCGCATGTTTCTAAATAGCTTTGTGGGGTAGGGGGCATTCAAATATCTATTTCGTTTTCTACGTAAAGCTATTCATATCTTAGTATAGCGGACCCCGGCAGACTTTGTGGACTTTGCTGGTTTTCTTTATACCTCCTACGCCGAAGAGATGCCATTCAGAAGAGAGGAGAACCGTAAGCAACCGTAAGGCCTTTTCCTCCTTAAAAAGAGGATCTTATTCCACTCTAGTTCCCTCATTTCGAAAATGAATTTAAATTAGTGTTTAAAAAAAAAAAAAAACGTTCGTATATTTTCAGAAATGTACGTTTTTTAAGAAAAAACATTGTCTCTAGTTTTTAAAAAAAGAATTCGTTTTTTTAAATAGCCATTTGTAATGTATCTAACGTCTATTTAAATTTGAAGTATTTTTATGTAGGTGTAATTACGGTAAAACGCAACATAAACGCTAAATACTGATAGACTAGAAATATTTTACAATATATATGAGTAGCATACCTACTAATAATCCGTGTGTCAGCAGTATTTCACCAATATCAACCGAGAAATAGAAGTGTAAATGAAAATTTGTTTTTTCGTGAAAGTACTGTCTTTAATGAATTTCGAATTGTCTTTTTTTCTATTTTCCCTGTAGCTCTCTTCGTTGTACAGATAATCCTTAAGATTTGTCAGGTAGATGCTTCGGATTGATTCCTAATTATTGACATCAATTGAACGGGGCTACGCGCAGTGTTACCAACTAGGAAAAGTAAAGTTTCCCTAAATTTGGGTAAAAATGCGAAATTTTTGTTTATAAATCCGTACTTATACGTCCGAGCGCAAGTCAACTTACGTCAGTCGAACATTGGTCCTTACTCAACAAAAGCAGGTACAAATCGTTACAGTGGGGTAATTAGGGAGCACACGAAAAATTCATATTTAGGTTCTAACCCTTGATTTTTTAGATTTTCCCTACTTTTCTGTTTACCGTAATCTATTTTTGTAATTAGAACCTTATTTTTAAATATTGCCATGACACTTGTAGGATATATTAGTGGTGTGCCAGTGTTTATTTTAAGATAGTTTGCGTCTGTCTGGTAGCAGTGGTGCCAGCTACAGAAAATTTTAATTCCCGACTTTAGGGGAATTTTTTGGAAAAATTCCTTTTTTGTCTCTATTATTTTCCACTTGTAGGCTACATTCGAACAAACGTACCACTGTGTGAAAGCCTCGTCCTTAGCCTACATAACACACCATAAAAATTTTCAGTAAGATAATTAGGGGAACTACAGTTGAAGTTTATAATAAACCATGTTCTGGAAATGGTAAGAAAATAGTGAGTTTGTGAGGTAGAATGAGCTATTTTTTTAAAAACTATTTCATGCTTACTTCGTTAGATATCGCCATAATACTTGTAGGACATATTAGCGGGGTACCAAGGTTTATTTTCAGGTAGTTTGCATCTGTCTAATTGCAGTGTTTCCAGCCGAAAAATTAAAAGCCAGCCGATTTCAGGTGAAAAATTCGGAAAATTCCCCTTTTCCCCTCTATTATTTCCCTCTTACTGGCTACATTGGAACAAACGTATCACTATCTGAAGGCCTCCTCTTTGGCCTACAGGATGCATCATAAAAAGTTTCAATAGGATAAATAGGAAGCTGTAGCTCCCGTATATCTGTTGAGTTTTGCTCCTGATTCGTAAAAACTGTCAAAATTTCATGTGTATGATGACAGAGAATTTTTTCTTTCTCTCTTTGTATTGAAACCAGCGACTTCAGGTTTTTACTGTAGCTTGTCAACACACCAAAGAATGTTTCTAGGTGACTTAGACCTATGTGGCAACAGTAGTGCTGGATACAAAGAATCTTGAAATTCGGTTAGGGATTTTTTTTTTTTTGTAAATTTTCACCCTACCTTTTCCTCAATAATATGCCTCCCGTTGGCAACAGTGCAATGTAACTTACATTTAAAAAATAGCCATATCCCTTATCTAAGAAACTAGGCCTAAACTATATCAATCGAGTAAATGTTTTTTGAGCAATAACTCACTAACTGAAAATGTAGGAAAACGCCAAAAATGACCTGGGCGAATATGTCCGAAGGAATAAGAAAACATTAAAATATTGATGCTGCATGAATTAATAGAAAAATGTGAAGTAAAGTTTATTTACGGAAGTTTATGCTTTTTCTGGCATATAAATGAGTATATTATAAGCCATTTTTTTAAGGACAAATAAGCACATGAGATGGCAGCACTGTTACTCTTGTAAATGCTGTCCAAAAGTTCACTTCATAACATTTCTTTCATGAAGGATTACAAGAAATGTAACACGTTTTATCTTCCGATGTGTATATATATATATATATATATATATATATATATATATATATATATATATATATATATATATATATATATATAAAGCTTTGTTTATGACAAAAGAGTAGTCACTTAGATTATCACTGTTACTTATGAGATATTTGTGGTATGGATACAAGGAGTATTGCAATTTTATAAACAATGATAACCTCAGATGTGTTGTTGCACTGTCTTTTTTTGCTTGTTCTCGCAGCATTACAGCTTGTTTCAAGGGAAACTACCAGCCTAAAGATGCTTTTGGAGTTCTAAGCTTATGGTAAGCGCAGCACCAAATAGATTGTTACAATAGCCATTTTGACATTTTGAGTATGGTAAAAGAAAATGTCTTCTATTGTTGGGACAGCCAGAATAAATCTTGCGATGGTCTCGACAACCCTTCTATATGGCATTTCCAACTATATAGCAGTTGTATAGTTGCAAGTACAATAATTGTTATAGTTGTTAATATCATAAATATGTCTAGGACAACCATAATTTTTGTTGACCCAGCTAGAGTTTTTTAACAATATAATATTGTACTCCGAATCATAATTCTTGCTGGTGATATATTAACAATACTGTACAATTACATTCAACCATAATTATGGTTGGCAACCAGAAGACTTTCTTCTGCCCTTGGGCAAGAAGAAGCAAACAGGCATTCCAGGGGAGCTCAAATCGAAACCAAATACACTCAAGCAATCAAGTGCCTCACAACCTTCTACTTCAAATAAGCCTGAAGATATGGACTTTACAGTAGTTGGAACACTAAAGCGACGTAGGTCTTCATTGGAAAACCTCTCAACAAGGCAGACTATCCGCCTCTCCCAGTCAGCAACAGGTTTGATGTTTTGTCTTCCAACCAAGTAGATAATGCTCATGCCAGCAATAATACTGCTCTGCCAAAGCAGCCGCCCACTCATAAGCCTCCTCCGATTTTCATATACGGCATTACAAATACATATACTTTTATAAAGACCTTGTCACGAGCATTGAAGGAGCCCCCTCTAGCTCAGCCCAATAAGGAGCGCATTCGTATTCAAGCAGCAAACAGAGATGATTATAATTCTATCAAAGCTTATTGCGAACAAACAAAAACTGAGTATGCTACAGGCGTGGCAAAAAATGAAAGGCCTATTAAGGTCGTTATCCGAAAACTGCCTATAGACACCGACTTAGACGATCTGAAGGAAGAACTATTGCGTCTCGGTTACAAACCAATAAACGTCCACCAAATGTCTCGCAAAAGCAAGACAGAAGACAAGAAAATTATGATACCACTGTTTTTGGTTGCATTGGAACGAACTGCAGCTGTTAAGGAGATATATGCTATTACCAACCTTCTTCATTACAAGGTCCACATCGAACCATACAAGCCTCCCTCAGTGCTGCAATGTTACAGATGCCAACGCTTGGGGCATTCACAGGACACCTGCCAAGCCCACCCGCGCTGTCTCAAATGTGGGCAATTTCATTTCACCCAATCCTGCAGTAAAGCAGACTCCTCCACACCCGCCACTTGCGCCAACTGTCAGGGAGATCACCCCGCAAATTACCGTGGCTGTCCAGTCTTTAAATCCTATTCTGAGGCTCTTAAATTGCCGGCCCAGCAGCCGAGGAAACTTCCAGAAAAGACTAAGAAAACTTCCAACAAACCATCAGAAGAAACGACTTCCATGCCCACTGCTGTTAATATCCAACCTATAGCTACGGACAATGAAGACGCTGAAGCTTCCACTTCTCTCCACACCCAATCAGCTTCTGTCGAACAACAGGAGGGCCCGAAAGAAGACCTAGACTTAAAGTCCGTTCTTTCATTTCTCAAGGGTTTAGAATTACGCAAAATAATAACACATATTAAACGTGGTATTACCCGTTTCCGCCAAGCAGCAGACTCAGCTTCCAAGGCTGCAGCAGTAATAGAAACAATAGCGGAAATGGTTGATGATGGCTGTTTCTAAATCCAGCGTATTGCATCACACACTTGTCCTTGCTACATGGAATGCAGATGGTCTCGAGGGGCAGAAACAAATGCTTATTAGATTTCTCAAACACCATAGAGTTGACGTCATGTTTATTCAAGAAACACACTTCACTGCTCGTATCACTACTTGGCGACTACCCAATTACATTGTGTATCGACAGGATAGAGTGGGCAGACAGAAGGGAGGATTACTACTCATAATCAAAAAGGCATTCCCCGTCAGGTCAATTACAATACCACCCTTACTAACTTTGGAGGCACTTGGTGTTGAGCTAATAACTCCAGGCGTTCCGTTAATATTGGTCACCGGGTACAGATCCCCGGCTACACAACTAGAGCCCACAGACTTCGATGTCATTGCTAACTTAGGGCCCAAAGCCATCTTAGCTGGAGATCTTAATGCTAAACATGGAGAATGGAACTCCATTACTCCAAACACTGCTGGAGATGCTTTACACGAATATTTACTCACGTCCAACTTCATCATCAGTACTCCGCCAGACCCAACTCATCATCCAAAATTCGGCGGACAACCCGATGTACTTGACGTAGCCCTTTGCAAAGACGTATCCTTTACAGTCCATCCATATGTCATTTCAGATTTAGATTCTGATCACGATCCAGTCATTTTTCACGTCTCCCACCGCAGCATCGCCCATTCTGCCCCCATCTTCAAGCAAATAGACACTGACTGGGACGTATTTAAACAAGAACTAAACACCATGATCGATCTACGAAATAGGCCTGCCACCATTGCGGACATCGATCAAGCGGTCTCTCACATCACGCTAGCACTTCGTACAGCAGAGGCAGCGAGCTCCACTACAATAATCTCTCCATCGCAAACCAGTCATAGCGACAGTTTTCATTTACAACTTTATCTTCATCTAAAACGTTGGGCTAGACGTCGATGGCAGCACACACTACATCCCGCATATAAGACTTTATGGAACAAACTTTGTAAGAAGCTCAAGATGTTCACTACAAGACAGAATCAACAATACTGGGAAGACACTTTCCGAAATGTCACCCTAAATGACCGTAAAATTTGGACGTACTCCAAATCATTCCAAAGTGCCACAAATGCTTCCAAAGCCAGAGTCATACAAGGACCTCAAGGACTGACTCAAGATCCTCAGTCGCAAGCGGACATTTTCGCTGACTCTCTGGAAGAACAGTTCCAGCCCAATAGAGCACGCCTCGATCCCTATCTGAAACAGCACATCCGAACCACATTATATAGCATAAGTACACAAAACCCTACACACGGCATCACCTTAGTAACACCCCGGGAAATAGAACGACATATAAAATGTCTGCCGGCAAGGACAGCATCTGGGCCTGATGGGATTCGATCTGAGATTCTTAAACATCCAACTAGAAAACTACTGGTCTTTTTAACTTACTTATTTAACGCCATCTTTCAATTATGCTACTTTCCCAAGACCTGGAAGGAAGCTCGTGTCATCACAATCCCCAAGCCTGGCAAGAATCCACTGCTTCCGGAAAACTACAGGCCGATAAGTCTTCTATCGCACTTGAGCAAACTCTTCGAACGGGTATTTCTCTGGAGGCTGAAACATCACATAGATAATAGAGACCTTCTACCTTCTCATCAGTTTGGGTTTCGTGCACAACATAGCACTACAACGCAACTCGTACGAGTAGTGGATCATTTAACAACAGCTTTCAACAGGAAACAATACACCCTTGGAGTATACCTGGATGTGTCAAAAGCCTTTGATAAAGTATGGTTAGCAGGACTATTATATAAACTATACACCCAAGGTTTTCCAGATCGTCTTATACATTTACTACGTTCATACCCGACTGACAGAAAATTTCATGTATCTGTTGACGGTGTCAAATCCACGTCCCGATCTATCAAAGCAGGTGTTCCACAGGGCGCTGTACTTTCACCGCTTTTATATAATCTGTACACGGCAGACCTCCCGACCTTACCACATTGCTTTTCCGCAACGTATGCTGACGATACTGCCTTTTTTACAACCAGCAGCTCACTTGCACAGTGTTACATCTACATGCAACGTCAACTCAACAGCTTTCAGGAATGGGCAAGGCGTTGGAGAATTAAAATCAATGCAGACAAAAGCTGTGCTGTCATCCACAGTCGACGACGCATCCGCGTCCTTCGAAATTTAACGTATGAGAACGCACACATTCCTCACGCCACACACGCTAAATATCTGGGTGTGACATTAGATCATGGGTTAACGTTCGCCTCACACATCAAAGACATAAAGCAACGAGCATTACGCAAAATATCAGCATTGTACCCCATCTTTCGTTGCAGTTCAATTTCTCATGAGGTCCGCGTGCACATATTGAAGATGATAGTTCTATCAACTCTTTCTTATGCATGCCCTGCCTGGCAACATGCTGCTAACAGTCATCTTCAAACACTTGAAAGTGTGCAAACAAGAGCCGGTCGAATCATCACTGGTCACGATAGATATACACGCAACAGCCAGGTTCTGGAAGATTTAGAGCTGCCTCCTGTTAAGGAAGTTCTACGGCATCTCCACTATAAGTTCTGGCATACTTTGCCAAGGCACATAAATCCAGCTATAGCTACCATAGGAACCAAATGCGCCCTACGGAACGTTCATCGCACGCCACGCCTTTAATATCTTTCCTTAGATCGTAATGACTTCAACATCAGCTACTCTGCGACAGTTGCAGATGTAGTCTCACAGACATAACAAAACAATAGTATTACCCAACAAGCCACCTGCACATCTGTATATATTCTTTCTGCCATCTTACTCATGGAGTCAGGGGCTTCGGCCCGATACTCTACACAAAAATTCAACATTACCGTGACCGTGATGGTTGGCACTTTCCCAGCTGGCGTAGTACAGCTCTTGTAGTGAGGCATTGTTGCCAAGTCCAGGCTGTGTTTATCGCATACGTGTGGACGCACGGTGATCCGAACACAGTTGCGGGCGAGAGGCTGCAAGAGATTGAGGGATTCTCCCAAGTGGAAGCTAGCTGAAGTGCACAAGTAGTGCATATTTTGAACCTCATTTTCATTTTTTCATCTTCATTCTATACTCGTGGGTCTTGCTTCAGATCGGTTATCTTCATCGCTTCATGGATACTGGACAACCTCCTCCACTACCTCTGAAGATGATCGAGAAGCGGAGAAATCGTGATAAGACGTCCACCGACCCAAGTCCCGAGCGTTCTCGTTCTCCAATCCACGGGAAGAACCAAGCACCATCAACTAGTTCACCACCATCGAAGAAGAAACATACCGACGCACATAGCATATCAAGTTCCGACGCTGATTCCGACCGGCTTATCATCGACGACGATTTTCCTCCTCTGCAGCCTATCTACAGCTTCCTACTGCAAAACTATGATCCAAAGTACAGAAATTCGAAGCTCTTGTTCCAGCAAATTCTCAAGTATCGTCCACGCTCCGAGATTTCACAGATAGTGGAAACACGAAACGGATTCATCATCAAATCAAAATTGGCTAACTTCGCAAAAACCATCAGAGACAAGCACAGTTTTGAAATCTTCGGGAAAACTGCAACCTTAACTTCTCTCACCAACAGCCGCTACAAGCAACCACCGCCACCACGTCAGCCACCCACCATGTCCGTAGTGGTACGAGGAGTCGACCCGTCCATCACCGATGACGAAATAGAGGCTGAACTACGAGAAGAAGGCTACACCTTTAAAAAATGCATCCGGATTCGCAACAATCAGGGACCTACCTACATGGTTCGAATTCTGACCAACTCCCAGGATACTATCAACGACCTTCTGGATAATGGTGTCTTCATTTTCAAGAAGAAGCATAGAGTTGAACCATCCCACTCACTACGACCACTTCCTCTCAGATGTGAACGCTGTCAGGAATACAACGTGCATCCTACTCACCGCTGTACCAATCACCTCAAATGTGGATATTGTACTGGACCTCATCCTACGAAAAGCTGTCCGAATTTGCAACAAGCTCCAACTTGCAACACCTGTCATGAACGCACACATCCGACGTACAGCTACAAGTGTAAATCTCGACCTGCTCCAGAAGAAGACAAGCCAGAATTTGTGGTACCGCTGCGAACTCATGATGCTCAAAATCAAACCATCGAGACATCATCAGAGCCCGATCATTCTGTTTCCATTCATCAATTATTAGCCTTTGTCACCCTCACTCTTCAAAACGTTAATCCTTTTGCACGCCCATTAATGTTACAACACGTACAGCACGCAGCTCGCAACATCTTTCACCTCGATTTTCACGCAACCTACAATGGCCCGTACGTACACTTTCATGCATCTCCACTTGCAACAACTGTTTAACTTCATCTTGCTCATGGCTTTAACTATGGCACTTGTATTTCTATTTCTTAACATCCGCTCACTCTTAACTCATAAACTCATCTTTGAACAACTCCTACATGAGGAACAGGTTAACACATTCCTTCTTAATGAAACCCGTCTCATTCCGAAACTCCGTTGCAACCTTCCTGGCTACCAACTAATTCGACACGATAACAACCTTCCTGCAAGACGAGCCAATGGCGGCGTAGCAATAGGATTTTCCTCTCACATACCGTACCGTATCCATTCTCCATCCCTTGCCAACATTCCTGAACATCTAATCATAACTCTTTATTACAAATCCCTATGTGTCACAGTCGCAACTCTCTATGTTCGACCAGGTCATCAAATTCCTCTAGCATTCTTTCAATATATTTCTAATCATTTCCGACATTATCTGATCTTAGCTGATATTAACATACATAGCCGCTCAGACAGAGATAAGACAGCTTTTCACAATTTCATTACTACTTCTACTTCAGGCATCATCCATCCACTTCCAAAACCAACTCGTCCCGAATCTAACACTACCCCTGACATAGCAATCACATCTTCATCACTTTCCCACCGCATCATCATCGACATCCTCGATCCTCTCGGTAGTGACCATGTGCCCATTAAACTCACTCTAAAAGTTTCCTCTCCTCCTATCTCAGACTCGCCGCCTCCACGCCTAATCCCTCGCTACGATAAAGCGGACTGGTCCAACTACCGAACCTACTTAACCAATGCCCTTTCAGCAATCACTCCCCCTTCTACTAAAGATGAATTATACTCCACTCTCGCCTCTATCACCACTCATATACAACTTGCATCCGAGCAGCACATCCCTTATACCACATATTCACCTCATCGTCCTAAACTCCCTCCTCACTACCTTCCTCTGATTAAACGTTCCCGTCAGTTTTATAAGGAATACATTCGCACTGGCAACCGTGAAGCTCTTCAGCATCATAGAGCCCTCCATCGCACAGTATGTAATTACCTCCGAGCATACAAATTACGACAGTGGATAAAACCTGCAATACCCTTTCTACCACATCGCACCCTTCGCAATATTGGAAACGTTTCAACGCATTAGCTGGTAAATTTACTAAAACCTCATATCCTATTCTAAGTCTCGATCAAGCATTACACACAGACCGCGAAAAGGCTAACGCTTTTGCTTCCTACTTAAAGGAGATCTTCACACCTCTACCATCCGCCCGGCATTTTCATCATCATCCTGTAGATCATTTCAACTTCAATTCACCACATCTTCAACCCAACGAGACACACAACCTACCCACTCATAAAGCACTCACTGCCCCCATCACTATCACAAATCACTCATGTCATCAATCATAAACGCAATATCGCTCCTGGAATTGACAACATTTCCTATCGACATGTTAAAGAAAGTCCACCACTTCTGCTGACTCTTCTCGCCCTCATTTACACCTTTATCCTCCGCACCGGCTATGTACCCGCTCACTGGAAAACATTTAAAATTCTCATGTTTCTTAAACCCAATAAACCTCCTGCTAACGTTTCATTTTACCGGCCGATACAACTCACTCCAGTCTTTACAAAAATCCTCGAGAAAATTCTTGTCAAACGCCTTCATGTTCATCTTTCTCATTACCATCTCTTACCACACCATCAAGCAGGCTTTCGCCCAAAGTTCAGCATCAACGATCAGCTTCTGCGTCTCCTGAACTATATCCATAATCAGTATAACACCGCTAAGCCGTCTTGCCTGGCACTCTTTGATTTAGAGAAGGCATTTGATAACGTGTGGCATCAGGGTCTGCTTTCAAAACTGCTCAACTTTCGCCTTCCCCTTGCATATATCCGTTTTATTTATAATTTCTTGTTCGGCCGCCTTGCTTATGTTTACATAAACCAACAGTCCTCTTATCCCATCTTTCTGCACTCAGGTGTACCTCAAGGCTCCTCACTATCACCATTATTATATCTACTTTATGTAGCCGACATGCCTCCCCTCCCTCAACATGTTCACATCTTTCAATATGCTGATGATACAGCATTCCTGGCAACTGGCAGCACTATACACCAACTCAAACAAAGCCTTACAACCAGCAATAGACGCGTTTGTTCTCTGGTGCGATAAATGGCGACTAAAGATCAATGCCGCTAAAACACAAACTATAGTCTTTCTTCCTCCTAAGAAACGCTTCAAAATTCACCGTAATCCAAACTTACTTCAGATCACAGTTCACGACACCCGTCTTACAATCTCTAACACCGTTAAATACTTAGGACTGACCTTAGATAGGCACCTCACATGGAAAGCTCATCTCCAGGACATCACCAAGAAGGCATACAATAGACTCAATCTCTTAAAACGTCTTACTGGCACAACTTGGGGTCTTTCTGCAGAATTATTGTTAAACACTTATAAAGTCTTTCTTCGGTCGGTGCTTACTTATGGACATCCTGCTTGGGTCTCGGCACCCCTCTCATATTATCGAAAACTTAAAATTCTCGAACGTCACGCTCTTAGAATTGTATACAGAATCAAACTCCCTAGTCCTACTTCAGAGCTCTATGATCGCATGACTTTTCCCCACAACTGGTTCCATTTAGAAAAACTCCGCCTTCGATACTTCCAGCAACGCCTCTCTTCTCATCATCCACTCCTTGTAGATACCATCAATGCTCACACCAATTTTGATATCGCTCACCCCATCACTCATTCCCCCCTCTCCCTTCTCTTCACATTGTATCATTATTCCTTACCACCAAATCATCCAGATCTTCTACTCACCCGACCATTTCTTCTCGATCACCCTCCATCGCATATCATACCCTCATCTTCTGCACAGTAACTCCTCTGTCACTAACAGGGCTTCCCACCGTCCATCATTAATGCTTGGAGCAGCCCCCAAGCGAGAAGAATAATCGGCATCTGTCCATTAACACTATCCTATGTGTTGTGTCGTCTAACTGCACATCATCTCATCACTATCTCACTCATCCCCTCATTGTCATTCAACCTAACCACAGTACTTTCACTAATGTATATAATTCATTGTGCAATTTCCTCTCCTCTACATATGGTTACGATCGTAAAGATCGTAATGTCCTAATATATATATATATTTATTTATTTAGAAATAAAGTTATATAACATTATTGAATATCCCCTAGCCCATCTCCCATTCCTTTCCATCTGTCCCTTTACTTTACTTCCCTTTCCCCATGGAGGGCGTAACCCTCGAGCGGGTGGCTAGCCCCGGCTAGCTAAAAAAAATTATGGTTGGCACGGCATACTCTCGATCGATATTTCATTCGATCTTAACAGCTGTGACGTACCAGACGTCAGAACAGCTGGATTTTGATATCCTTCCTGTTCCTCATCCCGGGCTTTTTTCTGCGTCATTCCTTTGAGCACTACTCTCCAGACTAATCAAGCCAAGGGTGTGTAGTGCTACGGGTTTGTCCAGAGAACTGTTCCAACCTTGGTGGCTATCCAAACGGGTCACCTTACCTACATCAACTTTCATAATCATCACACACTGCATCTCGTTCGTTTTTCAATCTAGGGGCTTCGGCCCGCTTCCTGCTCTCCATGGCGGATCCACTTCAGATCACTGGGGCTTCGATGGATGGTCGGCATGGCGGACTACCTCCAGTATTCCTCGCCCCACCGGCTCAAGCCACAAAGGTGGAAAAGCGAAAGGATAGCACACGACATCGCAGAGCTTCTGAACGCTCAACTGCCTCCACCATCTCGAACGCCTCAAGTCGATCGCGATCGCCAATTCATTCCGAGAGCTATGCTGAGCGTTTAGTAAATTCACCGCCTGCTAAGAAACAGCATCTAAGTCAAACACCTTCAGTTGTCATGGACGCCGAAATTGCTCATTCTTCATCGTCATTTCGACATCCGAACAATCATCAAGTCATCCCACCAGGACCAGAGCTTCATTGTTTTCTTCTCCAAAACTTTGATCCGAAATACGACAATGTCAAGTACGTAGTTCTTCAACTTCATAAATACCTTCCAAGTATCAATCTTACTCAAGTCGTTAAATCCCGCAACGGGATAATCCTTAAATCTACAGATCCACACTTCGCTACTACCATCCGCAACAAGGCATCTTTTGAAATCTTTGGAAAGAACGCTAAGATCGACACACTCAGTTCCTTTCGCCGTAAACAACCACCACCTCCGAAAAAGCCTCCTCTTCTCTCCGTTGTTATTAGGGGTGTTGATCCCACATACACGGACGAAGAAGTTTCCGAAGAGTTGAAATTGGAGGGCTTCACCATTACGAAAGTACTTCGCATCCGAAACGATCAGGGGCCCACTTATATGATGCGCGTCTTAACATCTTCGCAAGAGACAATTGACACCATGCTTGCGCACGGTGCTCTGATCTACAAAAGACGTCATCGTGTGGAACCTTCTCGGTCATCCCCGCCACTTCCACTTCACTGCGAAAGGTGCCAAGCATATAATCAGCATACCACTACCAACTGTCGCAACACTGCTATATGCGGCTACTGCACAGGCACTCACCCTACACGTACGTGTCCAAATTTAGAACTTCCACCCCGTTGTGCTACGTGCAACGAACAACATCCTACCTATAGTTACATATGCAAAAGAAAACCTCAACCTGAAACTACTCGTTCTGAATTGGTAGCACCCCTGAGAACCCATGATTCGTCTACCAACACTGATTTCCACATTGATTCAACTCCCGTTACTATAGATAAACTTCTCGCATTTACCACACTTGCCTTGCAGAACATTCACCCTTTTATCCATCCACACATCCTCCAACAAATCATCCACGCTGCCCGTATCATCTTCCACGTCTCTTTCAACGCAACATACTCTAATACCGATGCTCATTTTCATACGTCACATCTTCCGACTTCTTCTTAACAGCCAACTCTTACAGCATATCATCATGGCTTTAGTGTTTCTCTTTCTTAATATCCGATCCTTTTTCAAAAACAAACTTCTCTTCGAAACGCTTCTACTAGAGGAAAAAGTAAATGCATTTCTACTCAATGAAACCTTTTTCAAACGATCGGATACTAGCCATATAGCACGCTATAACATCCTCCGTTGTGACAACACCCTTCCCGATCAGCGAGCAAACGGTGGAGCAGCAATTGGCTTTTACCACAACCTTCCATATAGACGTCATTCTAGCCCAATTCTCAATCTCCCTGAGCACGTAATAACTACATTATATTTGCCGAGTATAGCCATCACACTCATTACTATTTACATCAGACCAGGTCATCCGATTCCTCTTAATTTTCTACAAGCTATATCCAATACATATAAGCATTACATCATCATGGCAGATATAAATCTTCATAGTCGTTCAGATAACGAACGTACCATGTTCACGCAATTTGTTGGTTCAAATACAACAGGCATCATTCATGCTTTACCATCCCCATCTCGCCCTGTTTCTCAGACAACTCCTGATATAGTAATCACATCCAATACTCTTGCTTCCCATTGCACCGTTGACGTTCTAGCACTACTTGGCAGTGATCACGCACCTATTAAGCTGACGTACCGTCATACCCAGGCCACTAAATCTGCTAATCTACCACCTCCACGGCCAACACTTCGATACGATAAAGCTGATTCGCACAAATACCGCGACTACATCTCTCAGTCTTTACAACATCACATACCACCTGCTACAGAAGAGCAACTTTACGACAGCATCACTACTATAAACTCGACTCTTAGCCGTGCCTCCGTACTGTATATTCCGACTACTTACTCTACTCCCTATAAACCACATCTTCCACCTCAATACTTATCCATGATTCGTCGCTCCCGTCAGCTATACCGTGATTACCTCCGTACTAGGAACCCTGAAACCCTCCATCATCACACTCAACTACAACGCACTGTTCGCAATTACATCAAAGCGTACAAACTGCGGAATTGGGTTAAGACCTGCAATGATCTCAACGAAACCAGTCACCCAACCAAATTCTGGAAACGATTCAATGCTCTCTGTGGCAAGTACACCAAGCCTTCTTACCCTCTTCTTCATAATAATGTACCACTCCAAACTGATCTGGAGAAAGCTAACGCCTTTGCAGACTATTTGCAAGATATTTTTACACCTGCGACATCCTCCACTCTCATCACTCCACATCCAACAGATCGCCTGAATCTCGCATCTCCTCACTTACGGCCCGACGTCACTCATTCCCTTCCGCATCATCCTCTTACTACATTTGTTACTACCGCTGAAATCCTGGCTGTTGTTAATCGTAAAAGAAATTCCGCCCCAGGCTTTGATAATATTACATATCGCCACATTAAAGAAGGTCCATTATTGCTTCTCAATCTTCTTGCACTCATCTACACATTCATCCTTCGAACCGCCTTTTTCCCGACAGACTGGAAAACTTCCAAAACACTCATGTTTCTGAAGCCTAACAAGCCTCCTAGTGATACATCCTCTTACCGTCCTATTCAGCTGACATCCACTTTCAGTAAAGTCTTGGAGCGCATCATCGTTAAAAGATTACATCCCTATCTCGAAACTAAACATCTTCTTCCCATTCACCTAGCTGGATTTCGCCCTTCATATTCAATTAACGATCAGCTTCTTCGCCTCACCAGTCTCATCATCTCACATTATAATTCCATAAAACCATCTTGCCTTCTGTTGTTTGACCTGGAAAAAGCCTTTGACAAAGTTTGGCACCTGGCACTTCTTTACAAGCTCAATCATCTTAAACTTCCCGTTGCTTATATTCGTTTCATCTATCACTTTCTGGTTGGTCGCATCTCTTACGTCTCCATTTATGGGCATTTATCTCATCTCATTTTTCTTTTGTCGGGTGTACCTCAAGGTTCCGCTCTCTCACCTCTTTTATATATACTTTTTGTAGCAGATTTTCCTCTACTTCCTCCTGATATATATATTTTTCAATATGCAGATGACACAGCATTACTGGCCTTAGGAAAGACTATTCGCCAGATAAATCAGGACCTGCAGGAAGCTATTAACCGTTTCACTCGCTCGTGCACTAAGTGGAGTCTCCCTATAAATGCGACCAAAACACAAGCCATCACTTTCATTCCACCACGCAAACGCTCCAAAGTCCACAGAAACTCATCATTGCTTTCTCTTCACGTTCGTGATACTCTCATAGCTCCTACTCGCACAGTTACCTATCTTGGCATAATCTATGATACACATCTCACATGGAAACCATATCTTCAGAAAGTCGCGGCCAAAGCTTACCAACGTTTGAATCTTCTCAAGCGCCTCACCGGCACTACCTGGGGCCTTAAACCACATACAGTTCTCAATACGTACAAAGCTTTCCTGCGCCCGGTTCTTACGTACGGTTTTCCTGCTTGGATTGCTGCACCACCCACCTTTTACGAAAAACTGCGCATACTAGAACGTCATGCATTCCGAATCGCACACCGCATACAGCTCCCCAGTCCGACCCGAGCACTATATGATCTTATCACTTTTCCAAGCATCACACACCATATTGAATCTCTTAGGCTGAAATTCATCACTGTCCGATATACCTCTCACCATCCTTTACTCATGGATACTATGCGCCATCATGAACTCCACCCTGTCCGTACTCGCTATGCCCATTCTTCACTCAGTCTGCTTTTCACTTTATACCGCTACACTCTACCACCTGACCATCCGGATTTGTATCTGCTCGAAGACTACCAAGTCCATGCTCATCTACCTCACATCTTTCCATCCTTCACTGCACAGTGACACCTCTTGTTTCTAACAGGGCTCCCTCCGTCTTCATCAGCCTAGAGATGCCCCTAGGCAGAAGATAACACACATTTGTCTTACTAACGTACCCTGTGTTGTCCTGTGTATCGCACATCGCTCCATCTCTCATTCTCAATTCCATCAATTTGGTAGTCTAACTTTCCAGGATCACTTCACTTAATTAATAATCAAATACCTGTATAGTAACGTTTTACTCTCTGTCTACTTATATACTTTATCTCATCCTAATCTTTGTGCTTAAATTTTTCTCGTGATTTGCTCTATTATCTCATTTATGTATATTTCTATCATTTCCTTATTTATGTTCTGTCCAATAATATGCTATGTTCTTTATGTTATTTTCTTTACGTTATGTTCATATGTTAATGTAGAACTCCTCCTACCTTCTATATATGATTATGATCGCAAAGTTCATAATGTCCTAGTTCTGGAACCAAAAATAAATAAAATTAATTAATTCCTCTTAGCCCAGCCATGCCTTATTCCTCTACCACAATTCCTCCACTTCTCTCACCTCAGAGAGGGTGTAGCCCTCTAAAAGGACGCTAGCCTATGGCTAGCACAAAAAAAATATGGTTTGTTTACTGTACCAATCAGAACGTCTGACTGTCCAACATCACCAAATAACTCGTTAACTCATGCAGTTACGATTGAAGATATGATTCGTTTCTTTATGTAACAACCCAAAACATTCATCCCTTTCTACCTACGCATATTCTTAACCAAGTTATGCTTACAAGTATGCAACTATACAACATTCAACTTTAGGGTACATATTCTGGTAAACACGTTCACATTCAACTCCATCCTGTTTCAACACCTGTCTAAAATTATACATATCATCATGGATTTATCATTTCTGTTTCTAAATATTCGTTCCTTTAACACTCGCAAGGTACTACTCCACACTCTACTGTTAGAAGAAAATATATACACCTTTGCCTTGAACGAAACATATCTTTTGTTGCACCAACATGTACATTATCAGCCATATACTATTTCTCGTTGCGATCGTCCACCTGGAAATCGAGCAAACGGCGGAACTTTAATAGGAATAAGAAGCAGACTACCTCAACGCACGATCACGCATCACTTTCAGGCCCCTCTTCCGAAACACAACATCACTCTGATCTATTTTCCTTCAGTACTGTTGCTTTTGCTACTTATATGTTAGACTCGATGTTCAAATTCCCTTGACATTCTTCCAATACATGGACAACTCGTTTCCTCATTATGTTATTATGACTGATCACAATCTATCCAGTCGCACTCTTACGCAACGACGGAACTTCAATTAATTTCTTATACTGCACACAAATGCCGAACTATGCGCATTACCAAGACATACCCGGCCTTCTTCGAATACACACCTGATGCAGTCAGTGTCTTCTCTACGTTACAACCATTTGTAAACTGTCATGTTCTATCTTCCATCGTCAGTGACCACGACCCAGTTAACCCTTTCACTGTGGAAGGCGATGGAAAAAAAATTCCCTAACCTGCGAATGTCGATTATAGTCGACGTGTTAAAATTTGTCTGTATCTTGGTTTCGTCGATTGTAGTCGCCAAAGGTTTTCTGTGTGATTTCTATTGTTTATCGAAAACAATAGAACACAAACAAAAATGAACGGTACAACTTTGGCGACTACTCTGGACAAAGCCAAGATACGGACAAATTTTAACACGTCGACTATAGTCGACATTCGCATGTTAAGGAAATTTGGTTCTGTCGACAAAAGTCGACTTCCTCTGTGAAAGGGTTAAATTGACATTATATTTTCCAAACCACCGTCAAGCTCCTGACACGCCACCACGTACCGCTCTCTTATGACCATGCTCGAATGGAACAAATATCGAGAAGATTTGACTACCATCGTGCCTACTCCAGTACATCACTCTGACTTACATAACACGCTTGATACACTTACTAATCTAGTGAAGCGCAGAAAGTTTCTACGCTTGACTGTGTGACGTGTCAGCCCTCCTAAGTTAGTATACGAACGGCTAATTTTCTACCAAACCTACATCCATCCTAAGATGCACAAGGGACTTCTCCAGTACGTCAACAAGGCCAACCAAGTTCCGAAAGGGGTTAAGGGGGAACCAAATCAATACTCCAGTGTCACAAGCTCTTAGCAACCTAGACCAAGAACTCCACAGGACACAACCACCCAAACCACTACCATCAAAAAGGCTAAAACTACAGACCAATCGCTTCATAAAATCCAGTACCCATGGAAACCGCTCCTTCGAACCCATTCACATCTGCTACTCTCAACAGCACATAATCTACTCCTGCTTCTATTCACAATTTCCTACTGACCGGCTGTGGCCCAAAATATAAATCCGTAAAAGAAATCTTCATCCAAATCTCAAAGTACGTACCTAGGGCCGAACTTCACCAAATTATCAAAACCAACAATGGCTTCATTGTAAAATCTCAAAATCCCAATTTCCACATCCATGTGCGGAATAAGGCAACATCTGAAATATTTGGACCAAAAGCAAATCTCAAACCTCTGAATCCCAGCTCCCCAAAGTCTCCTCCACTTCCTAGAAGGCCTCCTCTCCTATCCGTTGTTATATGCGGCGTAGATCCTGAGATCACCGACGACGAAATCCATGACAAGCTTCGCCAAGAAGGACTCGAAGTGAAGAAATGTCTTCGCATCAAAAACGACCGAGGACCTACCTACCTAGTCCGTATTCTCACAAACCAACAAGATGTAGTAGACCATCTCCTTGCCAACGGCGCCTATATCTATAGACGCCGACATAAAGTCGAACCTTCCAAAACTCCAGCTTCACTACCCGTTCGATGCAAAAACTGTCAGGTTTATAATGACCACACCACCGCATTCTGCATCAACCGAACCAAATGTGGCTATTGCGCGCAAGAGCACCCAACAAAAAACTGTCCCAAACTTAAAGATCCATCTGAATGTAATACCTATGGAGAAAAACACCCCACCTACAGTTACCGCTGTCAAGGCAAACCTGCTCCCGATCCGGCCAAACCTCAATTAGTTTTACCACTCCGCCCAATAGACACTCCCACCCCTCCCAGCAACTCTCTAAAGGATCTAGTGTCAGTTAAAGATCTCCTCCGCTTAATGACCGTCACACTTTAAAACATCAATCCTTTCCTCAGGGATCACATTCTGACCCAAATTATCCTCTGCGCCAAAAGCATATATAACCTCCAGCTGCATGCCACCTACAGCGGCCCGAATGTGTACTTTGAAATCCATTTTACCGAGACATCCTACATAATGGAAAGACCTCAAGCTCTCTCAACATACAACTTTCTATTCCTCAATATCCAATCTCTACCTACTCACCAAATCATGTATACTCAGCTACTGCAGGAACACAACATAACTGCCTTCGCCCTAAATGAAACCTACTTGGTTCCCCAGATATCGTACTACATACCAAAATACAACATAAATAGACATGATGGCCTTCACACAAACATAATCCATAGCGGAACAATGGTAGGCATTAAAAACTACATACCATACCGAAAAATCATGCTTTCTCCCCTATTATCTCTACCAGAATACAACATCGAACGTATCTAAAATACCGCACTATCGCAATAGGAACAATTTACATCCGCCCTGGACATCAGATCTGCACTGATTTCTCTTACAAACATTGAGAGGAACAATAGACATTACATAATTCTGGCAGACATTAACTTTCACAGCAGAACCCAAGCCGATAAACAGGACTTCCTTACCTTTATAGACCAGCAAACCAATGGAGAATTCAATGTACTACCAAAACCCACCAGACCAATTAGCAATACATCTAACATAGTTATAACCTCCTCAACGCTTTCTCAACATACAACCATCGAAGTCCTGGACTCAATTGGCAGCAGCCACGTTCCTACAAAAGTTACCCTCGAACTTCGTAACCACCTACCGCTGATAACTCCAACCAAGAGAAAAATATACACCTACCACCATGCTGACTGGAATCCATACCGACAACAAATAGATCATTCCATTGCAAATATCACACCTACAAATTTCGAAGAACTTTCACAAACCCTCCAATCTATCACAGATATCCTACAAATAGCAGCAGATCATCGTATTCCAACTCAAAATATCAGTCCTCATAAGCCCAAAGTACCCCCAAGTTACCTACCCCTAGTTACAGCCTCTCACCGTGCTTACAGAGAATTCCTATTGACCCAAAACCTTGTAGCCCTTCGCCTCCACCGACAATACCTACAAATAGTCCACAATTACATAGTAGCCTAAAAACGCAGACATTGGATACTCACATGCAACAAACTCTCCACAGAAACTCACTCCACTAAATACTGGAAGCGCTTCAACCAACTTACAGGCAAAAATAACCATTCATCATATCCTATCATTGTTAATAACCATGCTCCAACCACAGACTCCGAGAAAGCTAACATATTCGTAGATCACCTGCAAGATATATTTACACCCCTTCCTACACACATACTACCTTTCAATCTATCCCGAATCACCGACCGAAGATGCGATCCACACTCACCTACTCTAACCCCGAGTAATTATCATACCGCAAATGAACAAGATCCCCTCACAGCTCCTATATTACCAAATGAAATCCATAACATCATTACCCAAAAGAAAACCACCGCGCCACTACTTGACTCCATATCCTACGCCATATCAAAGAATCACCCCTTCCATGTACTCTCTCCTCTGTACAATATATATCTTAATGCTCAGAACTTTCTACTTTCCAACTGAGTTGAAAGTCTCCAAAGTTCTAGTATTCCTGAAACCAAAAAAGCCTCCCCAAGACCCCCAATCCTATCAACCCATTCAACTCACATCTACCTTGAGCAAAATACTGGAGCGCATTCTAGTCCGACGCTTACATACCCATCTATCCATACAAAATCTCTTGCCACGAGAGCAAGCAGGCTTTCGATTCAACTACAGAATCATAGATCAGTCCTACGTCTTAGCAGCGCAATTTACAACCAATTTAGCTAATCAAAACCCTCATGCCTCAAAAAGCGTTCGACAAAGTCTGGCACCCTGGACTGATTCACAAACTTTACAATTTCTTCCTACCACACAACTATATCCGGCTCATATGCTCCTTCCTAACCGACAGAATAGCATATGTTACCATCAATGAAGCTTTCTCACACCCTATTTTCCTTCATTGTGGAGTTCCGCAAGGTTTTGCGCTATCACTTCCCCTTTACATACTGTATGCTGCCGATCTCCCGGAATTTCCAAATAATCCAAACCTTTTTCCATTCGCAGACGTCACAGCCTTCCTGCCAACAGCCAATTCCATTCAACAAATAAACAAAACACTACAGACCAGCATCGATACCTTTGTCCGGTGGTGCTCCTTTTGGCGCCCAAAGATAAATCCTACCAAAACCCGAGACATAGTATTCCTACTCCCTAAGACACGTACCAAGATCCGGAGAAAATCCCGACTCCTAGATATCACCGTCGACTATACACGAATCCCTCCAACGAACACACTCACCTATCTTCGAATCACATACGACTCAAACCTAACCTGGAAACCATTATATCAAAAGCCCGAAACTGACTTAACCTTCTGAAAAGATTATTTGACACAACCTGGGAACTCAATACACATATAACCATTGATACCTACAATGCCTTCATAAGACCTGGTCTCACCTATGGCCACACTGTATGGACCTAAGCAAACCACAAGTTCTACCAGAAACTAGCCATCCTAGAAAGGCATGCGCTCCGCCTCGCATGCCGAATAAGCTTGCCCAGCCCAACGAGAGAACTTTACGACCGAATAGATTCCCCACCCATCCTGTTACACCTGGAAACTCTTCGCCAAAAATACATCAACAATAGAACTGAAACCGCCCACCCCATAATCCTAGACATTTCCAATATGATGATAACTACGACGCGCCGGCAATTCATCAGGATTCACCTCTCCAACATTACATGACCCTGCGCCATCTTTCTCAAGACCCCGCTACCATAGACCCTGAAATCCTGAACATCTACAGATCCGAACAACTTTCATCCGACATCTACCCATCTTACGCATACCGAACACCCAAACAATCCTATAGCAATAGGTCGAGTAGGCTCTGTCCGGGCATTCAGACTAAGGTTTTCCAGGGTTTCCCTGTCACGCCAGGCAAATGCCGGAATGCTACGAAACATAAGCCCTGGCCGAAAGAACCTTCCAAATCTTTGTCCATATTCCAAATATAAAAGAAAAATAAAAAATAAAAAGAAATGAAAAACTAATGATTAACCGAAAAACTATCCAAACCCCTCAAAAAATAAACCATATCTCTCCTGATATTACTTACTCCTCTAATCCGAAGACAGGGCATTAACCCTTTGAACGGGATGACGATATTAATATGATAAACATATTACATTTATTATATTTGAAAAGTACTTACTTAACATGAATCCTTGCAAAGAAAAATCTTCATATCTTGTCGATTTATATATATATATATATATATATATATATATATATATATATATATATATATATATATATAGATAGATAGATAGATAGATAGATAGATATAGATATATATGGTTAATATAACAATACCGTTTTTAGAGCATAATCAATCAAGAATCGCGATTCACTTCCAAGATGTGGAAGGAATTCTGTGAGAAATACAAAATTAAGCATTATATGACATCCTCATATAATACCAAACCGCATGTGAATGGTTTGGTCGAGCGTCTATGTCGGGCATTAAATCGTATTGTACGCCTACAGTATGAACGCAATCATGTGAAGCGCAGCAGTGTTCTAAAGGAAGTTTAAGACTTGTTGTTTATCTTTGCTCTGCGATAAATAAATGTGCATCAAAGTTATTCCTATGCTATTCAGCAAATGAGTCACTTAAAAGACTGTATCCATGGCCGCGGGAACTGAATATCATGAGTACCGAATATTGTGACCTGCTAATACATGTCAAATAGAAACATTTTGACCCGATATCGAACTCAAGGAAGGAGACTTAGTTATGATACGAACTCAATAACTCTCTGCCGCAGCTAAAAATAGTCACAATTATTCATATGTAGTGGACAAATTATTGGGAAATTGTGCGGAAAGCGATTTAATTTTCCTGAAGATCGAAAACTGGAATTGTTGACCAAATATGAACTTTGGAAAAGGTCTTTCTTTCGATGTTTATGGGGAGCTATAACGGACCAAATTGGTGTTCGTTCCAGTTTTGTTATTAATGACTGTTTTCTTTCCAACTTTAAGAAACCTATACCTTCAACTTCAACATACCTTCTTTAAATATAACCTTAATGTTTTATATATTTTAATTTTTATTTATTACCAATTTGAGAGGCACGCCTTGTGTTAAATGGTTTAATATTCTTTCTAAATCATTTCTTCATTGCATTTTCATGTTAATAACTGAAAAAATGTTTAATTTTTTGCCCCGAATTAAATATTCAGTATGGAAGTAATCAATATGTGAAACGGAATAACATTCTTTTCCTTTTAAGATATACTCTGTAGATTTCCATTATAAAGATTATGATAAGATCTCGTTTCCGCTGTTAAAATTTAATAACAATTCGAACTTAGATCAATATTAAGACAATATAGATCTTAAAATGTAAATTATCATAGATTATTGGAAATAGTGTAAAAGATTATTGTCTTGAATTACGTGTATTTGTGCAATAATGTCTTAGTGTCAATAAATAATCTTAAGCTTATTAGTCACCACAGCACCATTGTTGAATAGACTAGATTATATGTTGGGGGCGCGATGGTTCAGTGGTAGAGCGTTCACCTTCGGTGCTTGGGGTCCCTGGTTCTATCCCAGCTCGCACTATGTGGACTTTGTGGTGGACAAACACCGTGCTCCTGGGTTTTCTCAAGGTTCTTCCGTTTCCTCCCATTTTCTGCATTCCACCATTTCATTCATTTCTCATCTTCACCGTCTCCTTTAGCCTAACCGGCATAACCGTGGGACGTAAAACTCAAAAATTTCACTTCATTTTAGATTATATGTTGAAATTTCTTTTAATGTACATAACTTATTTTACACAGAGAAATAAAACCAGTTGTTTGTCTCCGGAATCTATGATGTCGACTATGATGAAATTTGGATCGTGTCGAGCAATAAAATGTAAAATGTATCCAAACACTGTTTTCTTACTCCGTCAATATTATATGTCAAATAAGGAATGTGCTTTGAATCAGATTTTCTAGCATTGAATTGATGTATTAAATATAATATATTGTATGAAAACATTTTTCTCCCAGAAGTTGGAAGAATGTACTCAGTCGAATTCTTTGGTTGTACTTGCTCGTCTGAATGTGTCCACGATACTTCCTTGTATTACTGTTCGGCAAAGCTTGTGACACAAAATTTTTTAAAAATCCGGTGACAAATACTGTTTAAACATGTTTTTGTTTAATTCTTGTGTGTGTAGGGGGGGGGGGATCACACCAAGTAGTTTACTTTTGAGTTAATTTTCGGACTATATTTTCTGAAATGACTTAAGCGATTTTATTTATATTTTATAATTTTGTTTACATTCAGTATTTCATTCAGTTAACCTTTTAGCACATCATTTCTTATGTAAAAATCTACAACAGGGTTTACTCTTAAGAGTGAGTTTTCTTCTGGTAACTTTCTTTAAAAAACCAAACAATTTTATTTTTGTTTGCTCTTCGTTAGATAATTCAAACCAGCAATGCATTTCATAACATTTTGTTCCTTATTTATCATTATAAATATAGTTTCTTTTCTCTCTTTACAGCTAAGGATGATGTTGTATCAAGAATAAAAACATGGGAAGACAAAATAGCAGCAGAAAGGAACACCTTGAGAATGTCTAATTTTAAAATGGAGATTGCAGAATGTGGTCGAAAAGAATGTTTACTGGGAAATCTTATTACCGAGTCTATGGTTCTAGCAGCTTCACAATATGATAGGGACATCAGTATGGCCTTGCTACCAGCGGGAAACATAACTGGTTCTCTTGTGCCTAATGAACAAAAAAGTAAGTTAATATTCTTTACTAGGTTATCTCTTGCTTTCACTTCTCAAACTCCTTATATTATAAGTAGAAGTAGTAGTTGTAAATAACATTGTAATTCTTTGGTTAGTGAACCATTTAATATTTATAATGTAACCTATAGGTTGTTATTGGATTATAGGTTAGTGTCCCTTTTCAGCACCGAGTGTCTCTGAGATGTGACTTATAATTTCAGGTAGAGTTCGAATGATTGTAATACATTCAAAATTGTCAAGTCTCTCCCACAGAAAATTGAACTCGAGACCCCGTACATAAAAACTGCTCGCGCTAGCAACTAGATCAGAGGAGAGGGTCCCATGGATTTTGTAAAGAAAATGCTCCGTACTTAGAGAAGATAATGTCATCAGCACCACACTCTAGTCGCCTTTATCCATTAGGGTTATACAGATACCAATTCTGTACATGCTGGACGAACCTCTTTATCGTATTTCGACAAGGGATAGAATAAGAGAATTCTTTCCAACCTCACTGGAGATCGAAGGGTGCCATTCAGGTGGTTATGTATTAGAAATGCCAATTTTGCAATCATGACTTATTCAGACTTGCACTGTCTTACGCTTACTGTGCTCAATAAGACTCGCGCTTATGCTAGCTCAAGACACACTCTCTCGAAGTTGGGCTCACTATCTTCATTGTGACTTGAGCATTGGCGTCTCTGGCATGTAAAATTTGGGGGGGACATCAAAGGAAATGATCTAACTGCTAGTATCTCAGCGAAATTTTAGATTATGTCACTCAAAATATTGGGGGGGGGGACGCGTCCCCCCCGTCCCCCCGCCAGAGACGCCCATGGACTTGAGCAATCTCTAGTTTTGCTGGCGAGACGAGACAAAACAGCAAATGAGGCGTTGTCGTTTTGTCTCGTAAATTTTGTAAAAGTCTCGTAGTATTTCAATTCTTAATGAATTCTTTCTCACTTAGTCTAAAAAAGCTCTCATCTCGTTCTGAAAACTTACAATATGTACAAAATTTAAGCTCCGATTGTTTTCCTTAATTTCATCTGGAATTTATGAAAATCCTTCCGCATCACGAGCAGTCCATCTAAAGCGAGATACAATAACATTTTTGTTGGGGTGTATAGTGTAATGACTTGCGAATCTTTAAACGTTGATAAATGCTCTTCTTATTTTCGTACAACCACTTTATCGATTTATAGTTGTTATACAATGATGTTACAATAAAACAGTGTTTGAGATCTAAAACTTGGATGAACTAGTATTATCCGCGAGAGTCATAAAATCTCTCGTCTCGCCTCGAAACTATAATCGTAATGTTTAAAAATGTTCTTAATGTATAGTCTTATAAAAAAAATCTTGGTCACCCTTCTCTCTTCGAAAAGCCTTGTGGCCTACAGTTCGAATTAAATCAAACAAGTGTGGATTTTCTTTGGCCATTGAGCTCTTCACTTAAGCTATCCCATATACGTTTGCGAGAATATCACCTTTTAAAGCAAGTTGGGTGGTCCACGAATTTTTAATCAAGACTGTGTACACATTTTAAACATTACAATATTCTACTTGTTTTCGATCATTTAAAAATTTATTCTCTCGTTTTCGAGAGGAGAAATTTTTGATCTCTTGGGCAACACTAGCTACCTCACGCTGATTAACTTCAATGGGATCGCACTGAAAGGAAGTTCTCGTGCTCACTGTCCTCAATGAGGCTTGCTCTCGCTCGTTTTTGCACTCTGTAGCCTCATTGGTGCTAGCTACCCACTTACAGGACTCGTGCTCATATGGGTTTTCGATCATTAATGAAGCTCGAAGTCGATTGAGACCGAGAATCGAATTCGCGAGTTTAGATATCTCTTGTATGTAGACGAACGCTTTACTAGAGCCTTTCTAATTCAAGTGTGCCCTCGGAAAATATGTGAAACATACTTCGGCTTTACCCCCACCATCCTCTAACTGAGAAAACTCTCCCTTTGCTTAGGAAAAACAAGTGAATTCCCTGGGCTGTGTTGCCAATTTGTCATTTAGTCGTTTGGTCTTGACGAGTGAAGATCGTAAGCTACTTAGAATTGACAAGACAGTGCACAGCGAAGTCCGTGAAATAATTCAATGTGGCAACGCTTCCGCATCCAACAATTAAAAGATCTTGGGAACAGCAACTTGTCCCTCCCTATTCAAGGGAGTGCGGGAATACATATCGACAGAAGGGCCAGGAGGGCCATATTTGAAATAGGAAGGCTCAAACTGCCCCATTGCAACTCTAAGACCTTTAACATAGCAGAGAAATTTGAGCGTATTTAATATCATAACTGCACCCCAGATTTCTGGCCAATTAGAAAAGACCTGGAAGCAGTTATTAGTTTAGTTTAAAAACGTTTTGTAAATACTATTAGCCACATATTTTAAATTCTTTATATTTTTTATTTTTACTTTAATTTATTCAGTGAAATTTTACAAAAATAGAGAGCATAGAAAATCCTTCAAAAGAAGAATTTATTATTTTTCATGACTATGATCCAGTTCTTCATTATACTCCACTGTAGTCACGTACACAACGAGGAATTTCCGGGTTTTAATCCATCTCTCCTGAATAAGATATTATGAAAAAAAATATACATTTACATATTAAGTTTTGTATACAAAAATCTTCAAAGGATATGGATTTAAATAAACGAATTGTTCTTTTTATTCTCTGAAATATTATTGCTAATATGGTGATAACAATAAACCGTATTATATCCTTGAATATTGCAAAAGCATCCATACACTTTGCAAAAATTAGATTAAAAGTTAATTATTGTATGCGTTTAGGTATTTTTAGAATATTTCTGGATTTTTATGGCCGAAATAATAGTATATTGCTTCATCTTTACCTTCGCCTTTCCCCATGTTTATACAGGTCGACGATTCAATCTTTAATTATCTTCCTCCACTCTCATCTATCCTGAGTGCCTTCTATTCTCCATCCCCTCTCCCTTAGATCATTCTGTATCTTCTCCTTCCATTTCATCTTGGGTTTCTCCTCTTCCTTTTACCAGGTACTTTCAGGTTTCCAATTCTCTTTCCCACATAGTCTTCGTTTCTTCGTTCTATAAGTTGTAGTACCCCACTTCCGTGTCACTGCAGCATATTATTATTATTATTATTATTATTATTATTATTATTATTATTATTATTATTATTATTATTATTTATTGTTATTTCAATTTATGCATCTTGTTTTAGTTGATTTTTTACAATTAACGTTAATTGTTACGTGCATGATCATTTTTGATCATGGTATAAATCTGTACCTAAGTTTCATATGTAAAATTTATTTCTGAAAAGTGAAGTTGGCTGAAAGTTTTGATACTTTATAAAATAAATCAGAAGAAAAAGAAGAAATTTTAGATAGTGCTGGATATTAATCAAGATAGAAACAGAAACAAACTTATGTTGGTACAAAAACGGCATTGGCCTAATAAATCATATAATTTCAATGTTCATAATTTTACATAAAAATAAAGAATTTGGTCTGACTAGTCCGTAAATCCAAATATGGCATTTGTAAAAAAAAGCAACAGAAATTAACTAACAATCTTCTTATTACGATAATCATTTACGATAATCAAATAACGTCAGTGCTTCTTAATCAACTTATTCCAAGGATTTTGCTGGACACAACAGAGTTCAAAATATGAATGGATAATCGTTTAAGAGTATCTAACATCTATATCAACTTACGACAAATAAAGTGTAATAGAGGTCTTAGCTTATGGCTGCCTCATAATAAATATTAGTACCCACGGCTGGATTCAAGATTAAGATCAAGATAGAAAAAGCAGATAGGTGAAGGGCAGAATTTCGTATGGGTTCAGCGTTGATCTCGTTAGTGACATCTCTTGGAGTGTTGTGGAGAAGAGGAAGTGATTAAAGTGAAAAGTGTTCATCTTACATTTAGCATACACATCAACATTTACTCATAAACACATACACTTTCATCAACAACTATTCTTTTCATCTATATTTAATTTATTTTCACTTTTTTCAACTTTTACACCCTGATCAACTGGGTAGCTGACCCTCTTCGTCCCGCTGGACCTCCTCCCCGATTTTGACCTTGACACTTCCCTACTATGACAATTTTATACTTCTCCCGATTTTGGCATACCACACACTTATTTCACGATTACACTGAATTTAATTTTTTAACTTATTTCAATTTTTAACAATATAAATCAGGCAATTCGACTCTCAAGTCGGCCAATAATTGCAAATAGCGGCGTCCGCCCCCAGACCCCCGCATTTGCTCGGCCTACTGCCTCGCACTTCTTATCTATCGGCCTTTGCATCAACACTGAATTTCGTGAACTTGCTCTTCATATTTCCTGAATCCGCCCGTCCGGGGTCTCCGCCTCCACATATTGTCTTTTCTCGGCCTACGGCCTCGTGCCTTCGAACCCATAATTCTACCGTTCTTTTTTCTTATTTTAATTATCTAAAAGATAAGATTATGTATCCCAAGAAAACGCCGATTTAAATAGCATGGGAATTGCTTCATCCCCCCTTTAGACCCCTAAAAATGAAAAATATTCACTTTTGGCAATTTTTCTGTCCGTTAGTCTTGGAAGGCTACAATCATGCCAAATTTCATCGTTCTAATCCTGCCGGAAGTGACTAAACATTTTGGGGTGTAGAAGACGTCCCATATAAATAACGTGGGGAAGATTTTTCGGTTCCCCATAAAACCACTCTACGGTACAATTTTTTTTCCTGATGATTCACTTAGGTAACGATAACGAAAACGTACAAGCATACCAAATTTGAAGTTTTTATTCCAATTCTAAGTATCTAAAACATGAGATTATAGGTCCAAAAAAAGGCCCATTTAAATAACATGGAGAAATTCTTCATCCCCTCTTTAGACACCATAAAAGATAGAAATATTCACTTTTGGCAATTTTTCTGTGGGTTTGTCTCCGAAATCTACAATCATGCCAAATTTAATCATTGTAGCCCTACAGGAAGTGCTCAATAATTTGGTGGTGTAAAAGGTGTCTCCTATAAATAGCATGGGAAAAATTAATCACTTCCCCATAAAACCACTCTAAATTCTGAACTTTCTATTTTTACTGATTTACTTAGGTAGTGCTAACGAAAACGTACAAGCATGCCGAATTTCAAGTTTTTATTTTAATTCTGAGTACCTAAAACTTTAGATTATAGATCCCAAAAAAGTCCCATTTAAACAACATGGAGAAAATTTTCATTCCCCCTTTAGTCCCCCCTAAAAATTAAAAACATTCACTTTTGGCAATTTTCCTGTCGGTTAGTTCTGAAAAGCTACGATCATGCCAAACTTAGGCATTGTAGCCCTACATGAAGTGCTCATATATATATTAAATAAATAAACTCCATGGTTCTGGATAATCACAATAATATTTACGTAAAACACAGTTCTGGCCAGAAGAAAATGAATTATTTAATAAACATAAGTACAGTAATTGCCGTAATTTAATTACCATTTTAATTGTTGTTTACATATATATATATATATATATATATATATATATATATATATATATATATATATATATATATATATTTAAATGTATAATATGTAACAATATCATATAATTGACATTGTTAATACATGTTAATTGTCAATTCAATTTTACAATGATGAAGAGGACGTTATGTCCTTAAAACTGTAACAAAAAAACGTATAGTTATTAAATAATTCATTTTGTTCTGGTCAGAATTGTGTTTTAAATATTATATAAACAATCAAATAAATATAAATAATATCGTTGCAAATCCGTGTAGTTTGTAAGTCTATCTTAGTCTCAGACCGAAACGAAACTCACTTTTGTATATGTATTTTTACCTTTGTGCAACCGCAATAGATTGAATAAAATATGTTTTTTCAGGTATAAGTTTGAAGCAGATATTAAATGTTGTCAAGCAAGATGACTACGTATACCAAGTAACTCTTAACGGAAGTAGTTTACGGAATTTCATTGAGCAATGTGCATCAAATGAAAAAGATTTCTTGCAGGTGTTTGGTAAGTCCTAGTGTTTCTTATTATTAAATAATAATAATAATAATAATAATAATAATAATAATAATAATAATAATAATAATAATAATAATAATAATAATAATTATTATTATTATTATTATTATTATTATTATTATTATTATTATTATTATTATTTCCCAGAACTTTTCAGTGCATTAATATTGTGTCCTTCTATTGTAATAAATTTCCATCCTTGTTGTAGATACAAACTATCCTACGGTGATATTAAAAATATAAAACAAGTAAGTGATATTAATAATATTTAAATAATAATCAAGCTTAAAGTAAATACAAAATATGCATTATGTATAAAGAATATTCAGTCTTACACCGTTTGAATCTCCAATATGTCTTGAGAAAGCAGAATTGTTTGGTGTAAAATTACAGAAAAGGAGGAATGGAAGAAACTGCTTATTCTAATACAAAGTACCTATTAATATTTTAGTATTGAAATATATCAGACATTTTGACTTTGTGTAGTTGTTTTAGGCATCAACACAAGTATGGAAATTTATGATGTCACGCTTCAAGGTCGTCAACACGAGAATATGGTGGAAAATACTACTGGCAATGCATTTTTTCAATGATTTTCTTCTAATAAATTAGTAAAAATAGACAAATTGCTTCAAAATTTTATTATACACAAAAAATATACCTTATAATAAAGGCTTTAAGCCAAATGTCGGATCTCGAACACAATTTCTGAATATAACAAAATCTCGGTAGAACAGTGCATATGGAATTGAGATCCTACTTAGTCGCTACTACCACGAGCAGTGAAAAGTCTCCGCAATCTCCACAATATAAATCTCTGTCGCTACAGACGTAAAAGAAAATGCTGCCAACGATAATATATAAATGGACCACTAAAACTACAAAACTGCCAGTATGTATTATTTAGGGACTATTGATATAGGAACCATCTGACGACTGAAGAACTTGTTTTTCGTTCTCTGTTGTCCGAAATGTTTTGGCTTGAAATACCTACTAACAAGGGAAATTCTTTTACTTCTCTCTCACTTCTGTGATTGGCATAGTACTTATAACAGTTATTGGTATTCTAACCAACGAATAACAAAGCAGTAAAAGAGGAAGAGCCAATACATAATCTAAGGTTGCCTTGTACAATCCTTGAGAGAAAGAGAGCGATGTATAACAGACCTGCGTATATGATATTTTGTTTCCTCGAGAGTTCCAAGAAATGGAATGACTGCTGTGGTAACGGGCGAGAATATTGGAACGTCAAAATTGTAGAAGGCAGCAAGATGAGACAATTTACAATCTCTTTATTGTGCTAGAGATACCTTATTACTGGCTTTCTGCCTGACGTTACGACCTGGGCTCCTATCCCGTGCACTTTATATGATAGCTATTAGAGATTGTTTGTCCCTGTCTGATTCACGAGCATACAGAAAGGAGATAGTGTCCAGAAAGTCCAAAAACGAAAAGTAACATAACTAATGTAGATGTTATTTGTCTGTACTTTGTTTCCAACACCTGTTTAAAGTAACTTCCTCTTACATCATCACAGAGTAGGGCACATCATCAAATGAATACTCTCACTCACTTCGTCTTAACGAGGGTTTTGTCTTTGTCTTAACGAGAACTACTTTTAAGGAACGTTGTTTCCAGACCACAGAAGAAATTGCTATTAAGAGAGGGGAGAATGCTAAATAAGTGATGGCAGATTGTTGGTTGGCCAATATAGTCTTTAAACTACATTGGACCAATTTTATTATTTCAATATCCAACTATTTCGACCATTAGTTTAGGTAGTACCTACCGACTTTGTTGTTGGTGGAAAGTATTTGAATCGTATTTTTATTGGCTCTTGAGTTACATACAAAGAAAAATAGTTTACTCTCCTTTTGCCGACCACCTTGAAAAAGGACATAATCAATTTCCTTGATTATGATTATGACCAGAACAATATAATCAAACATCAAATTCGTGTTAAATGCATGTTCAATTTCCCTTATGTTTTTGTTTATTAGAAAACTGTAAAATGATAAATTTTAACTTGTATTATGAACTATCTAGTCTGAAATTGAATTTCAAATGCGGTTTTCTTTCTTTTAAAGGAATGAAGATTGAATACGTGTACAAGGGTTCAACTATTAAACTAAATAGCTTGAATGTAACGTGCCAAAAATGCGAATTACCTATACTTGAAGAAGAAGAAGCAATAAATTTGTACACTATAGCTGTGCCATCTTCCCTTGCGCTTGGTTCATATTTAAACAAGTATGAGGCTAAGATTATAGGTGCTGGTATGTATTATAAATTATTGAAATCTATACTCATACTGTATGAACGTAGACTAAGCATTAAGAATGTCAGTTTCGACTCTGATACAAGCAAACGGTAGTAAACATGAATTATTCAGAGTTTTTACTTCAATAAGGATGCTATTCTGTATCTTAGTAATAACAGGTAGCTATTTAGCGTGCAAGAATTTAAATACAGGAACAGCTATTATTGAAGTTTCGTATTATAATTAAGTTAGAATTGAGTACATATTGTAATGTTTTGTCAGTAGAAACTGAGTACATGGAATCTTTGTATTTTCTCCCTCATCTTAGTATAGTACAGAAGATAGTATAATATAGTATTTCTACACAATGTTGGTTCGGAGACCTATATATGTCCCTTAACCCAGTCATTTAGCAGTGATAGAGTGGTATACGTGAATCTCAGGGCTCAATGCAGTCAAGAGAGGGGTTAGAAGATTCTCAAGGCTCAATACAGCCAAGAGAATGGTTTGAAGATTCTCAAAACCTCAATGCAGCCAAGAGAGCGGTTAGAAGATTCTCAAGGCTCAACGCAACTAAGAGAGTTTAGAGATGACCAGTCTAGGAAGACTGATGCCGTTGAGTGTGCTACAACTTCTTTTATACACAAACTTAGGATGTCTTTGACCTTCTTTGTGATTGGCGCTGATGTCATCCTCTTCGGTTCTCGAGATAGTTTGTTGACACTAGAAATGTCGTCTTGACTATTGTAATGACTAGCACGTGGTGGGTGGGAATGTTACAATATTTAAATTGGAGAAAGGTTTTGCCTTCGTTGAATAGTTGGATTGGGGCCTTTACTTGTGCAACAAAAAAAGAGGTAACTGTAAAATAAATAAATAAACGCCCCAATTTAAATAAATAAATAAATAAAAGCCAAAAACCTTGGCCACCTTACTTGACTACTTGTCTAAATTGGCTTTTTCTGTATGTGTCCTTTATAGCTGGAGTTTCCAAGTTTTCAATCCGAAAAACTAGGACATCCTATGACAATTTGCAGTATAATCATAGTTACTCATTTGCCTTTTGCTGAAATATCATAATTAAGTAATAGGTCAACACTCACTACAGGTGATTAATAAAAGCGGTTTTATTAAAAATTGCATGAATAGTAACTTATGTTTTGTAGAAAACTGGAAACATAGGGAACTTTTAACAATTTAGAAGGAATGAAGGAGGAAAGACAGATTATGTAAATCTGAAACTATCCCGGCTAAACCTGGACGTCTGGAAGCTCTATTGAGGTGAAACCTGTTAAGGTTAATAATGATGATTGATGTTCAACTTCATTGGAAACTCGTTAATATTTTTAACATATTAAAGATTTAATGTTATTAGTGCTTTTACAAAAAAATAAAAGATAAAAAAATTTCAAGAGGGGGTAAATGAACTTGAAATTGGTGACTTGTATTTTGCTTCTTGTTCCATGGATTTTTTTACTATAATTGTTCTACTTTGCGTTATGCGTCCAGCCTGAATTAACTGCTGTTAACCTGTTTAAGCAGTCCATCCCATTCGAATCACTCGATATGGTGTCACAAGTATCAAAGTGGAAACACTGATCTGGCGACCTTTCTTTACTCATGACAACTTCTGCCGCATTACGTGAGCATATTCTTAACTGACGAACAGGCTCCTAGGGCTGCCAGCTATAGATACCAAGAAGGCTGACTAGATAACGGTAATCAAGATGTATATAGTTTTTACTTTATATATATATATATATATATATATATATATATATATATATATATATATATATATATATATATATATATATATATATATATATATAAAATAAATGTGGTGGAATGATGTTCACTTTCCTTAGGACTGTGTAAATGTATCACTGACTGGTGGTCGCGAACCTACTGAGCCCCGTGCAGGCATGCTACCAACAATCACTGATCCATTCACCAAACCAGTTGTCCCCGGAAAATGGAACTCAAATTTGTCCAAAGAAGATTATTCCCGAGCCTCTTCAATCAAAAACCCACAGCTCGGCATCCAGGCCTGCAGTCCGTCATCCGCAACCCCTCGTGAAAAAGGTTGCAAACCACAAACTACCGACACAGAATGTCGACCTTCCAGTTATGCTGACAATGAGGACTACGGACAATCTGATGTTTTGTGTGTGAAATGGCCCTACCAGAGGAAAAAAAATCCACAATTTCCAAAACATAATTTCTTTTAGCGCAACGGAAAAAAAAATCCAAACTGAAATTTTGAAAAGAACTGAAAATAAAAAAGTTCACAGTATTCGGTCGTCTCTTATGTCGGTCGCACCAAGAACACTTTTACTCGCAACTTGTGAAATCTCACTTTCCACTGAAAGTTAAAATACCTCTGATACTGCTCATGCATTTTGCACATTGACTACATATCTAGATTTTACTGTATATGCTATTCGGGATTAATGCACATTTTAAATTCCCAATTCTATTTGAAAAAAAAAAATTGTCAGATTACAACTTCTACATTTTATTAGAGAAAACCCCTTTTTAGTTTATACAGATGCTACAACTCTATCTTGAACAATATGAAAACTTAAAAAAAAAAAATCATTTTTTAAATGCTTCTACAGGTTGCATGAACCACTGGCAAAATAAGTTGATATTTGATTTTAAGTTCAACAGGAAGAATCTGACAACATATACATAATGTTTGCATTTCATCAAAATTTCTTACTGAATATATATATATATATTTAACAACCACCAGATACAGCTCAGAGGCCATTTTACACTGGATATCTAACAACAACAACAACAACAACAATGGAAAGGATTTGAGAAGGCATCGGCCAGGGCCTGTTTAGTAGGTACCATCCCAGCATTCGCCTGGTAGAACTGAGGGAAACCCTGGAAAACCCCAGTCAGGATGGTCGGCAGCGGAAATCGAACCCAGGGCCTCACGAATGCGAAGCCAACGCTCTACCACTTGAGCTACTTCGCTCGGTATATATTGAATAGTACTAATAATAATGATAAAATATGTTGACATCTGAGAATTATTATGATTCTTGGCAGATTGACCTTAAGCTGACATCAGTACACGTAATCAATTCTCTTTATACAATAAGTTAATAAGGTGGTTGGTGGGCTAGAACTCCTCACATTTACTATATTTTATTTTTGTTTTCTTGTGCCTTTGAGCAGTGACTCCGGCGACAGGATTTATACACATTTGGTCACCTGCCCTCTGTGCATGGAACATTGTCACCTTTCTGTGTCTTTCCTTCCTAAATTTTCTTTTTTTCACAGACATATAATAACACAAAATTAAAATATCAGCACATATAGTAGACTTAACCTAGACCTATCCTAACCGAAACTAATCTAATCTAAATTAATTTAACCTATAACAAGAAAATATATCACTCATATAACACTCAAATTATATTCATAGCCCACATCACATCTGAAATTCAAAGACGTAAAGGATGTCAACTTTACTACTCTAACCAAACAGAATAAAATTTAATTTCAGACAGAATAGTATTAAATGTTTGAGTTGTATTCCTATTTACAGGATAGGATAACTTCCGCGAGTTATTAAAAGAAAATCTGTTGTCAGAAACTACCATGATGCACAAAGTATATCTGCACCAGGTTATCAAAGTAAATATAATACGTAACTGGGAATCGTACATGTTTCATTGGGATTTATGACTACCAAGACAAAAGAGGTTTAAAAAAAATGTACTTCAGGAACAGTATCTCTGTTTTCTCAAAAATCAATTGTAGTTTCAAGTGAAGTATTTCCTTTTTGGAATTACATTATTGAAATGTTGCTACATAATGTTGGGATCTCATAAGGAGCGCAAACCTGTCTATTGCGACAACCAAATCATTTTGTTTGAGATCCCTTTTCCCCCCGACTAATCCGCGTAATATCCGAGCTCACATGACAGACGGATGTGATCGCAGGTTTCTAGGGAAACAGGACTTTAGTTTTAAAACTGCATGATGATATCATACACTACCATTTCACACAAGGAAGCCATTACTTTGTTCCAAACAAAATTTAGAGGTTAAGAGCACTAAACCACTGATTTCGTTGTATCCTGTCAGTCTCACTGAATAATAATAATCATAGCTTACTTACTTGCTTTCTCCACCAATTTTTTTTCTTTTTTTTAATCCAAAAATCGAAGTGGTGCTTTCAAAAGAAATATTATACCTTACACCAAGTGTCCTGGCATTCTACATCATTATGGCTGCCACACCAATCGGTTTCCCCAAGGAAATTTTGCTTTGGTAATCTGCTACACTGTCCATTGAGCGTTTCAAAATTAAATTCCCAACACTTAGTCCAATTTAGTCAGCCACTAAAACACAGTTCACATTAACTTGAATAATCTTGGTGGTAATTTTCCTAATTTTTACACAGTTTATGGACGAGGAACTAAAATGCCTGTCCGATCTTCAACACAGCTTTTAGTAACAAGACAAAGAATAACAAGGAGAAGAGCTCTAATTGGTTCTCTGATGACGCAACAAAAGGATAACACCTTAAATCTCCACACATCAAAAGAAGCCGAACCAATGATAATATCTTGAATGAGCCTCAAACGAAACTGAGATTTCTCTGCTCCAATGAGAAAATAATTGCTACCTAAACAAAGGGATGTGCCAAAAGACATCATGACCGAATTTCAAAATGAAATTTTTGAAGAAATTACAGAATTAATTATTTTTGAGTTTTCTTGCGAAGATCCCGTACATTAAAATCCCCTTGAAAATAGTACAAAACCTATAAGAAATTACAAAATATACACCTTTGAACCCACATAACATGATGATAAGAACAAAATATTGAATATTAATAAAATATCACTTTATATGTAATTTTATGGACACTACTTAAGTATGGTATTATTTTGACCAAATATTACAATTTAAAGCTAAACCCAAAACATAATAGGTCTTTCCGAAGCTAAGCATGAACAGGAATATACAGGGGGTTCCAAACTTTTATGGACCATGATACATTATACTTAAGTATAATGTAACAGAGTGTTGGAAACTGTAAGAGTAATTTGAAGAGACACGTTGTTTCAGCAATGATCCTTGATCGGAATTAATCGGATCGAAATACTTTACAAACTTACTAAATATAATTTTATATTCAGTTAACACTTTTTCAGCCTACATATTTTTGTACTTGAAGTTAGGAATGTTCTCTACAAAAATACTTTAATCGGAAATTCTCATTTTTCTAATATGCACTCTGTACGGATCAAGGCTATAGAAGTGAGTCTCTAGCATAACCATTGCCTATATAACAAGGTAGTAAAGCCATTACTCTAACACTGTTTGATGTTAGCATTTGAAGATTTTTTGCATACCTATTAGGTTTTCTATTTTCAAGTATTGTTCTTGGATGACAAAAGCAAACGTAAATAATTAAAAAAAAAGTTGATGTGGGCAAAAATCGAATCCTCATTTTCCACGTGAAAATTGCGCATGCTGACTACCAGATCACGAATAGAACTCGTAAAAACAGTTCATTTTATATATTTTCATTTCCTCTCTCTTCTAGGACTGATTCTTTGATGATTATTTTAATTCACTTTGGTATTCTTTTGTTTGCATGTTTGAAACCTTTTAGTATGTGAAATATATTGTATTAGTTTCGAAAGTATTCCGTTCAGAATATTTTTCACAAAATTATTGAAAGACATTCTTATATTCTGACAACACTCTTGAGTCAGTGTACATATTTTTGTACTTCAGGTTAATATAACCCTCTTTGGAACTACTTTCGTAAGAAACCATTATTTGCAAACTATGCTTCAAAACTGTAGCAATAAACCTGAAATAACTCTTAAAGTTTGCAACACTATTATGTATTAGACATGTATTTTTGTTCTCCACTATACAGTCCTCTTGTATACATAATAACATGACGAAATGCCAATTGAAAATAAAAAGTTAATTCCGGCTTGAAAATACTGTATTTACCTACAGCACTTGATGATAATGCTTTTGGATAGCCTCTTTTGATGAATAATGTTACTAGAATTTGTTATAGATTGATAAACTACATATAGTATTCTTTGAATTTGTCTTAAACTTTTACTATTATGTAGGTTCACTTTTCTCAAATCTTTATTGTCCACAACTTCATTATTTATGGCCATTGTCATCTACAACTGCACAGCAAAGGCCTGTTTCATTACTCGACAGGCTTAGGAATTGCCGTCTCCAGGTTCAAATATAGAGTGTAAGTCGAATTGCGTCTGTCCAGGTGTTTGCGATATCACCAAAAAGTGCTGGACCTGACCTAATGGAGTCAGGAGATAAATACTTTTTCTGTTTGAGTGTACAACTATGTATATCTAGTAATAAGGTATTCATTCTCTTATGAAAATTGTTTATTATGATTATAACTTTATTTATTGCTTTTAAATTTTAGGTTTCACAATTACAGAAGCCATCAGAAAGAAATTTAGTGGAAATGGCTCTTATATTATGCCTCATTTTGAAGACAGAATCAAAATTATTAAAGATTCAGGAGGTACCTCTTCAACATTGCCTCGAGTAACAACTTCAGCAGGAACAAGCACAACTTGGTCTACTGAAACTACTACAACAACCACATTGCCTTGTCAACCATGTAGTACCTGCGAAGATAACACTGCAGCAGTAGTGTTTAGTAAGGATTTTTGCTTTTCTCTATACCAGGGGTGGCCAGACGTTTTGATCCCGTGATCTGTAACAGACTGCTAGAATCTCTGTTGATCAACCACGTATATAGTGTATAAAGTTAAAAAGTTGCACTGAATTTCTTAAGAAAGTTGAGAAAAGACGGTTGGTAACTTATCACGCACAAACGGCAGCAGAAGTTTAAATGTTCATAGATCAAAAACGTTCTATATTTCGACTACATTTTATTTTAAGAAAAGTCTACTTCACAAAGATAAATTGAAGTACAGAATACTGTCAGATGAAGAATGCACCTCTCAAACAAGGGCATTTTTCTTCATTAGAAAGGTACCAGATATTTTCACTCTTGCCTTCATGAAATATCAACTTATAGCTGAAGTATTTCGTTTTCTACATTTCTTTTCAGATAATATAACTTTTTCTTCAAGAAATTCCGCGACCTACCCATTACTCATTGGCAATCCACTGTTTGGCCACCTCTGCCCTATATGAATCCTATTTAGCATACACGCAATGCCACTGAAATAACGTATGAAAACCTTCGAAGAGAGAGTGTTCATTGGTTTGATGTTGAGGTTTAAGTATATTGATTGTATGACATTGACCTATGTTATGATCACATCAAGTTTCGCCCTTTCATCCTATCTCCATTAGTATCGTAATGATTCTACAGTTTTCTGCAAGAAAGAAATCAAATACCGTAAATACCGTACTTTGCTCAGATTGAAGAAATTTTAAAGAAAATCACATATAACCTACAAACGTAATGATTTAGAACACAGCATTTTTAATATATAATAGCTACGAGATATACAGGATGTTTAAAATAACACTGACAACGTTTGGGAGGTGATTCCTGACACCAAGATAAGACAAAAAGTATAGACCAACCTGGGTGCATAAATGCTTCCTTTCAGAGTTATAGGCTGTCGAAAACATGAAAAAATGTACTTTAAAGGTCCATAGCTCCAAAACTATGGAACCTACTGTAGTCGGGTCAAGACTTCACTTAGGAACTAATATGTGCCCTATCCAAAATACAGGTTTCAGAATCCTAAGATACTCACGCAACAATTTTTATTGAGAGAGTTTGGCTACGGGCATATATTAATTTGAAGTACTCATCAACTACCTCCATAAAAATTGTTGCGGAAGTACCACAGGATTCAGAAACATAGATATTTGGATAGGGCACATATTAGTTCCTAAGTGAAGTCTTGTTGACCCGACTACGCTAGGTTCCATAGTTTTGGAGCTATAAACTTTTAAAAAAAAGAACAGAAAACTCAGGAATAGAAAAAAAAACTTGAATTGATTTGCCTTGGCTATTCCTTATGTCCAAGAATATCATCTCCACCGTAATCAGTGGAAGATTTACGAGCTTTTGGACTTTCACGCTGAAGCCAACCCAAATTGCAGGATTTCTTTTTAAAAAAATCTAAAAATAAAAACACTGCTGAACAAGACTGCACTTATTTAATATAAAAACACATTTACACGTGACGTTTCGATCTTCTAGCCAAGATCCTCATCAGACGTACACTGAGTTATACAAAAAATTACTCAAGTATATATAGACAATTCATCTCCCTATCTGCTCTCTCATTGGCCCGTTCAAACAGCCAATCAGAAGCGTTGAAAACTATCTGAACTGACCAATGGGACAACATAACATTTTACCAGAAAGAAACAACAAGGAGCAGGCAACCATTGAATACATTAATTCATATACATATTTCTGTATTTATCAATAATATTTCTCCATTCTTTATTAATGGTGATACCTTTGGTCCAATTCATTAAGTTTACATCCCCTTCCTTTTCTATCCACCAGGCCTCTTTCCACTTTCTCGGCCACAATCTTTTTTCCCGTTCCAGTACAATAACTTCTTCCCAGTTAACATCATGTCCCTTTTCTTTTACATGTTTAAAGATTGCGTTAGTTTCTCTGCCATATTTCACATCACTTTTATGTTGTTTAATTCTTTCTTTCAATAATTTCCCCGTCTCACCAATATATTTCATATCGCAATCCTTACAATTTATACAATAAATGACACCTTTCTGATCTCTCTTTTCTTTTTTCTTCCCTTTGCTTTTGACCATGTCCAACAACGTTCTGCTACCTTTTCTATACACTTTGACCCCTTGCTTTCTTAACATATTCTTTAAAATCTCGTTATCTTCTCCTAACCCTATAATGCCTTTCCATACCCCCTCATTGTCCTCCCCACTTTTACCTTTCCCCGAGACCACAGATGCTTTAACGATATCCCGTTTACTATAACCATTCTCATAGAGCTGTCTTTTAAAGATTTCCACATTCTCTTCTACATTTTTGTTACAAATTTTGGAAATTCTTTCTAACATATTTCTTATGAAATTAACTTTTGTACTTCTATCTACATTACTTCTCTTATTACAATAAATACCAGCACTACATTCTTTTTGATACCATTGAGTCTTAATGCTCTTCCCTTCCTTACTCATTAAAATGTCAAGATAACATAATACACCTCCCTGCTCTGTCTCTAGTTCTAATTCTATTCCCTTCTCCTTATCTTCAATACTGCCAACGAACTCTATCAACTCTTCTTTTGATCCTTCCCATATCCCAAAACAATCATCAACGTATCTACATAAAAATCGAATCTTTTCTTTCCCCTTTTCTATCACATCCTTCTCCCACACATTCATAATGATATCAGACAATACCGGACTTATCTTAGATCCTATACTTAAACCATCCTTAATATTATATATGTCATTCTTAACTTTACAGAAACCAAACTCCCATATTAAGTTGAGGGCTTTCCTAACTTTCTCCCATTTCCAGCCTTTAACACATTCTCCCCCCATAACTCTCTTAATTGTATCAAGTATAGCACTTCTCTTTAGACTAGGGAACATGGCTTTAACATCTAAACTAAACAAAATACAATCATTATTAATTTCAGCATTACTGGTGTACCGTCAAATGGGGTGAATAGAAACATGGGGGTGAATAGAAACAAACACTCCCAGATTAGTTTTGGATTTATCTGGACGATAAATTAATCAACAACACTGAAATTTCTTAACATAGTCTTATATGGCTAAAGTGTTCACAACAGAGACAAAATGTTTTAGTGAGTTGGGAACACTGAGGTAGATGGCAGCAGTGTCAATATGTTACTGAAATCCTACACGGTATTTTGGCGCTCCGCAAACTTTCTTGGTAAGTATGACATTTTCATATTTGTTGCGTTTGAACATATGCCTATTTTGTAGTTTGTTGTTTCATTTAATGAGGTTCATAGTAAAAGTTTTCCTTTTGTAAATTATTTGTAATCAAAATTTAACTTTGCTGGGTTATTGTTATGATTTTTAATTAATGGTGTGAATAGAAACACTTCTTGAGGAGTGGAAAATTTTTGAGGAGCGAAAAAAGGACCTGATAGGAATGAATCAACCATCTCTAAGAACAAATTTCCGTCTTCTTAAAAAAAAAAAAAAAAAGACAAACTGAAGGAGGTAAATATAAGGGCTGGATTTGAAAAGTGTGGAATTTTTCCCCTTTCTCGAGACCAAGTACTGAGGATGCTGCCAAAAAGACACACTGAACGAGAAGAAGCAGAACAGCAAGAAACATTTCAGACTGTAGACCATTCCCTTATGGGTCTTCTCAAGAGCATGCGAGAAAATAATAATAATAAAAAAAATTAAACACGGAAGAAGAGAGTAAGAATAGATGTTGTTTCTGGTAAGAATTTCGGTTCGTTTTCTGAAAATGATACTTTCATCAAATCACAACGAAACTCAAGCTGGGCTCTCTTACTCCGACAGCAACGGAACGAACGGATCTCTCACGAACAAGAAAGTTGATGCATGTAGAACACTCGTCATCAGAGAGCTTCGACTATTATTCTCTTCACGATAGTGACAAAGATTTAAGTTTAACCCGTGTATTGTCGGAAGAGGATAAAGGCAACACTCCAGAAGACAACATTCCAGACGATCACGAACTAGATGATGGTTTTCTAAAGCTGGTGATTTTGCTGTGGTAAAGGTTTATGGGAAACTAAAATACTCGGTGAGGCTATTCACTACCCCAGTGCGAAATTGTGAACATGGTGGATATATGGGAGTGTTTTATAAGAGCACCAAAAACAATGAAATTTTCAGAAACTTTTGAAGAACCGTTCTTACTACATGAGGATATTGTGAAGAAACTGTTGGGTCCTATTAGGAGTTGGTCAGCACGCTTTAAGTATATGATAAGTTTCCCTAGTAATTTCAGCGGTTAAGTCTTTATTCAAATATCATCAAAACTGTATGGTCGTTTGTACCTACTTTGTACGTTGTATTGTTTTATAAGTTTGTAACTTAGAAAATGTTGGTCTTATTGAACTTATATCTTGCAGATATCAAATAAATAATTCGTTTCAACAAACACACTGTTTCTTTTTACCTTTCCAGTAGTATAAAAGGAACAACAATGAAAATAAAGTCATTGTTTCTATTCACCCCTACCCATGGGGTGAATAAAAACATTAAGAAAAATCAAGGTGAAGAAAAGTGGGGTTGATAAATTAATATGACGTTTACTTAACTTCATTAGCATATTAAGACCAGTTTTTTTGGAATACTTTGATACGCGAAATCTTTAACGTCACCAAACTTATATACTCATATAGCCAAAAATGTGTTTCTATTCACCCCATTTGACGGTAGTTTATTACTTCTCTGTAGTCTTTAATTGCCAAAGTCTTTTGTCTGTCTCTTACCCACTCTAACACTGGTTTCAATTCACTTTCTAGCGGTTCCAAATAATTATTCCTACAGTCCATAACTGGCCTAAGCTTTACTTCCTTTTTGGTAAAATGTTATGTTGTCCCATTGGTTAGTTCAGGTAGTTTTCAACGCTTCTGATTGGCTGTTTGAACGGGCCAATGAGAGAGCAGATAGGGAGATGAATTGTGTATATATACTTGAGTAATTTTTTGTATCACTCAGTGTACGTCTGATGAGGATCTTGGCTAGAAGATCGAAACGTCACGTGTAAATGTGTTTTTATATTAAATAAGTGCAGTCTTGTTCAGCAGTGTTTTTATTTTTCTGATTTCATTCGCAAGACGTTGACTATGTTTGTGTGTCAGTTTGAAATGGGCCCGAAGCTGAAAAGGGCTGTTGAGAAATGGAAAAACAGAAGAAGGAGAGAAATCAACATGGAGCAGCAAGTGGGTTTTTTGCAGAAGTGTATGGAGAAGAAAGTAATACCTAGGAGTTTGAGAATCCAAAGGAGTAACATAAAAGGACAGTCAGTGAGGTTAAGGACGCTTATAAGGAGAACAGAGATGGAGAACGTGAGGAGCCTGACAGCTGGTTTGAAGAAGACTCTAAACGTGAGTAAGGCTTTTACACAGAAATTGGAAGTAGAATGTGTAGATTTGGCATCTATTTTTGTAAGAGACTGGTTAGTGCAATATTTAAGAGAATGGGAAATGTGTTTTAGTGGCAAAGTGGAAGAAAGACTTAGAAACAAATTAATAGCGTTGGGCATAAGTGAGGAGAAGACCAAAGAAAGGGTAGTGGTGATAGGGGAAGTGCAAGTGTCAGAAGAAGAGAAATCTTTTCTTTCATTGGGTTGTAAATTTAAAGTGAAAGACGGAACGAGCAGGGTCGATGACATAGTCTATTCTGTAGAAGAAGCGTTGAACGAAGTTAAAGAAGAAGAGGACAGAGATAGGTTAAGAAGGAAGGCAATGGTTTTGGTAAAGAAAGAAATCCATAGAAGATCTTCGAATTTGACAAAAGAAGAAAGAAGAGGATATGATAGCATTAGGAAAAGGAAGGACATAGTGGTAGAGAGAGCTGACAAAGGAGGGGCGACAGTGGTAATGAATAAAACGTGGTATGAGGACAAGGTGAAGGATTTGGTGGATGGACAATATGAATTAGTTGACAAGAAGAAAGAAGAAATTATAGAAGAATTAAAAGAAGAATGTAAAAGGAAGGGACTTAAGAAATGGATGAATGAAGATGGAAGAGTGCCCGTGTTAAAGGGTTTTCCAAAAATACACAAAAAGGAAGTAAAGCTTAGGCCAGTTATGGACTGTAGGAATAATTATTTGGAACCGCTAGAAAGTGAATTGAAACCAGTGTTAGAGTGGGTAAGAGACAGACAAAAGACTTTGGCAATTAAAGACTACAGAGAAGTAATAAACTACACCAGTAATGCTGAAATTAATAATGATTGTATTTTGTTTAGTTTAGATGTTAAAGCCATGTTCCCTAGTCTAAAGAGAAGTGCTATACTTGATACAATTAAGAGAGTTATGGGGGGAGAATGTGTTAAAGGCTGGAAATGGGAGAAAGTTAGGAAAGCCCTCAACTTAATATGGGAGTTTGGTTTCTGTAAAGTTAAGAATGACATATATAATATTAAGGATGGTTTAAGTATAGGATCTAAGATAAGTCCGGTATTGTCTGATATCATTATGAATGTGTGGGAGAAGGATGTGATAGAAAAGGGGAAAGAAAAGATTCGATTTTTATGTAGATACGTTGATGATTGTTTTGGGATATGGGAAGGATCAAAAGAAGAGTTGATAGAGTTCGTTGGCAGTATTGAAGATAAGGAGAAGGGAATAGAATTAGAACTAGAGACAGAGCAGGGAGGTGTATTATGTTATCTTGACATTTTAATGAGTAAGGAAGGGAAGAGCATTAAGACTCAATGGTATCAAAAAGAATGTAGTGCTGGTATTTGTTGTAATAAGAGAAGTAATGTAGATAGAAGTACAAAAGTTAATTTCATAAGAAATATGTTAGAAAGAATTTCCAAAATTTGTAACAAAAATGTAGAAGAGAATGTGGAAATCTTTAAAAGACAGCTCTATGAGAATGGTTATAGTAAACGGGATATCGTTAAAGCATCTGTGGTCTCGGGGAAAGGTAAAAGTGGGGAGGACAATGAGGGGGTATGGAAAGGCATTATAGGGTTAGGAGAAGATACCGAGATTTTAAAGAATATGTTAAGAAAGCAAGGGGTCAAAGTGTATAGAAAAGGTAGCAGAACGTTGTTGGACATGGTCAAAAGCAAAGGGAAGAAAAAAGAAAAGAGAGATCAGAAAGGTGTCATTTTTAAATATGGCGGTAATCATATTAAAAATTAATTTTCTACGCTTCATTTTATTTGTTTTATAGTAGATTACTACGAAACTATCAGATATACGAAAAAACATGTCAAAATAAACGTTATAGAGAAGAATCTCATCTTTCTAAAGATACCAATATTATTTCTGTATATTAACAATTAAGCGAACTAGTCCATTTTCTGTAGCGCAAGGTGTTGAATTTTGAGCACTTAGATTACGCTAAACATGTGAGAATATTTTTACAATTAAAGGCGGAAACACGTTTGGAAAACAAACTTCTAACACATTTTTAAACCTCTTCACGGATATGGCATCAAATGATGCTACATATTTATCGGAAAAATAATCCTATTTTTTTCCACGAAGAAGAGTGCGAACTGAAGGTAAATAAAAACAAGTGCTTCAGAATATTATTTTTACTTCAGTTTGCACTCTTTTACGTAAAAAGAATCGGATTATTTTCCCGATAAATATGTGGCATCATCTGATGCCATATCCGTGAAGAGGTTAAACCACTGTTGCTCCTGAGAAAATAGTCAAAAATAGCACATGGGCAACCACCTGAAATGACGTCAATAATATGGCGGCCACGAGAACACATTCATTTATGTTTATATAATAATATCCCATCTAAGAACTGACATACGAACGTCGTTCTGGTGTCAAGTTAAAGGTACATGATTCGAATGATTTCAGTTAATATCGTTTTTATGTGTTACTGCCATTTTTAAATATGCCGGGTATTATCTTAAAAAATAATTTATTCCGTTTCATTTTATTTGTTTCAAATCAGATTAGTATGAAACTATCAAATACATAGGTTTAAAAACGAAATATTTTTAGTATTTTAAAGTAATATTGATATCGCTAATTTACTTGTCTTTGTAATGGCAAAGAGTCTGCGTTTTACATTATGATATTATCAAACAATATTACTACAGGGTTTGTATGATAAGTAATGAGACCAGGTCTGGAAACATTGTTTTATTGATCTGATCTGTACAGGGACTTAAAAGCTTTCGAAGTACTCTCCTCTTGCGTCGATGCACTTCTGCAATCGATGTTTCCACGCTGCAAACGCTCCCTGGAAGTCAGCAGCCGGCATGTCCTTTAGAAATGTGGTCACGGCTGCTTGGATGGCTGTGACGTCTGCAAAACGGGTTCCTTTCAAGCGTGGCTTCAGCTTCGGGAAGAGGAAGAAGTCGGCCGGGCTCACATCTGGGCTGTAGGGTGGTTGTGGAAGGACTTCCACCCCAATCCGGGTCAAAAAGGAGGTCACTAAGAAGGCGGTGTGGGCAGGGGCATTGTCGTGATGCAACTTCCACCGGCTAGCGATCGCCGGTCTTTTCCGCTTGACGCTCCTGTGCAGTCTCTCAAGGACTTGTTTGTAGAAGGCGGCGTTGACGGCTTGTCCTTGGGGTACAAACTCCTTGTGGACCACCCCCACATTGTCAAAAAAAACAATCAACATTGTTTTCACCTTTGACTTCGACATTCTGGCCTTCTTGGGGCGCGGGGACGCAGGAGTGTGCCACTCCGCGCTTTGACGTTTCGTTTCAGGGTCGTACTAGAACACCCACGACTCGTCACCTGTTATGACGTCATCTTCAAAGTTAGGGTCACTGTTCATGAGGTTCAACAGTTCCTGACAACAATCAACACGTCGTTGCTTTTGTTCGTCAGTCAACACTCGCGGCACCAGTTTCGCACAGATTTTTCTCATTCCCAATTGTTCCGTCACAATCTTGTGCACTGTTGTGTGGTTCATATCGAGTTCATCAGCAATCAATCTCAACGATAATCGACGGTCTGAGTTCAGGAGATCCCTCACTTTTGCCACAGTTTCGTCCGTAGTCACTGTTGTCGGGCGTCCAGCCCTCTCCAGATCCTCAACGCTTTCCCGGCCGTTCCGGAACGCACTGTGCCAACGAAACACCTGGGCTTTGGATAGGGCTTCCTCTTTGTAGGCCTCCGTGATGAGAGAAAGCGTCTGAGTAGCCGTTTTCCCCAGGCGAACGCAAAATTTGATCGCATAACGCTGTTCGATGGAACCCTCCATGTTTGTTGATTTTCCGCCGTGACAAGAATATTCACAAGGGCTTTGTCCAAGGCTTGTCCGCGCTCCACTAAGGCTCGGAGCCAACTGACGCGCGGTGCGTTGCTTTGCTCGGACCCCCCCCCCTACATCCTCCATCACCGACAAACCCGCTCCAGCGACACGCGCGCCGCGGCGCGGCGAGTCTCATTACTTATCATACAGACCTTGTATTTAAAAGAGTAAATACTAAACATTTTAATTTTATGAAATAATACCGGTATATTTAAAATTTTGTTTAACAACGTTACATATATTTCATCAAAATTTAGAAACCATTTATTACATTACAAATTACATAACCTAGGTCTCTACAACTGCCTTTTTACGGTTTCAATCGTTAATGTTTCTCAATCTACAACGATAATGTATATTTCTTATGTACTTTTAAGTATAATTTCTATTTACGGGCAAAAGAAGCTATTTAAAAGGCACAAGCTATCGAGAAGAAGAACAAGAAAAAATTACATAAAGAAATAATTTAAATATTTGTATCCTATCATGAGATTTTCTTAATTTGGTTGCTATGACGATTTGTTCATCTGTTTAATGTCGTTGCTATGGCAATTAAAAGAATATAGATGTAACGAAAAAAAAAACATCTTGTGTACTCTGAATGTATAATATTTTAATGTGGCGAATGGGATATGAGTTGAAGGATAATAATGCATAACTGTGTTGAGTTATTCCAGATAATCTTGTGTATTGCATAAACATTTAGAATCAGGGAATATGTAACGTAGCTGACGAAAGAATTAACGTTACATATTATATGGTGCCGGAACCGTGAACCTTGGAGATATTCCTGGAAGTGAAACTTCAACAGATGCAATTAAACTTTTACAACAGCTAAGAGAACCAATGAATTTCATGTCACAACAGATGGATACTAAGTTGGAACGAGTGACACAAAACTTTGATACTAGATTGGAACAAGTGGCTCAACAAATAGGACAACAAATGGATTCCAAATTGGACACCAGATTGGAACAAGTGACACGACAAATAGGACATCAATTGGATTCCAGATTGGAACAATAAATAACAAATTAGAAGTAACTGACAATACGATGGAACAGATTATTATTATTTCATCCAAGCTTTGCATTGGTGAAAAGTACTGTTGATGTAGTCGAAACCCAAGTCAACGAACATGCCAATCAAATTCGAAGACTGCAGGAAGAGATCCATACTATTAAAGAGTAAATCAGTGCAGTCAACTGTAATCCTGATCCTGCCCTCAATGTTGTGCATGATGAATATAGGAGACCCGAGTTAAGACACTGCGAAGAAGACAACAATTCATCAGAAACCTATTCTGACAGGAAAGACGCCATCTCAAATACTGAGAATGGAGAAAGAAGGTTACCTCACAGGAATCACACGCACGTAAAACGACATCTATGGCATTTTAGTAATAATAAGGATCGGGTGAAATTCAGTGGAGTAAGTTCATTAACTAAATTCAGTGGCAGATCAGAAGACATCCCAGCAAGTACGTTTCTAGAGAAATTTGAGGAAGAATGAGTTAATTGGCATAGGTAAGGCCAATTTCCTTTAAGTCTTTCCACGTTTTGTTACCACCCTGTTCTGTATGGTACAAAGCAATTAGAGGTACTTTACGTAACTATTCCGATTTTAAAAATGCTTTGTTAGTTAACTTCGACAATGACTTTATGTTAGCAAACAGGGATGCCCAGATAAGGAATCGACGTTTTGATCCAAAAGTCACGTATTATCGCATCACTAAGAATATTACTACCGTTTAAGCTTCAGCAAGTATTGATGCCGTCGCAATGTATAAATTTCAATAATTTAATAATGATTGTTCAATTATGAAAGTGAGATTAGATTGCAAAGTAATAGTAATAGAAATCAAACTAACTATATTCCTGTTCGAAATATACATGTTAGATAGGATTGTAATCATAGTACAAGAGGTAATGTTAGATTTACTCGTAACTACAATACAACAGAACCTAACTTCAAAAGAAATAGAAATAATAATAGTACCGTTTCTAGAAATAATGTAAATAATCGAGCTAATTTCTCACGAACTCCCAGATTTCGTAGTAATTACATAAGTGGCGGAAATTTTCGAAATAGAAACCAAAGAATTAGTGAGGTAAATAACATACAGGACTGTAATCAAGATTGTGCTATTCAATGTAACTTAATCAAATCTTTTGGTAATGTAACTTGAGCTAAAGTTATGGCATCCGATAAAATATATTCAATTAGTTTTTGCAATTAGTTTATGCAATCACAGCTATGCATTAAATGCAAATATTGTATATCAAGTTTATATTAAATATGCCGGAATAAATTAAACATGTTATATTGTATCCTAACTTACATCGACTTTGCTGTTCACGAGTATAAATGGCATCGAATTAAAGAATCTATTTAGGACCTAAAAATAACCAACAAACGTATCACATTTTGAATATCTCCTTATCGTCGGTAATTTTATAGACTTAAAATAAAATTGATTATGGAATAAATATAAAATTAATATTGAAATAAAATGAAAATAATATGTTATGTTATGAATTGTAATTTTTATATATACGAGGGTTATTCAAAAGCTAAGGTAACTATTGTATACGAAATGTCTAACGGTCCAGGATTCATTCTTTTATTATGATCAATGAAAAGGGGTCCCATAATTCGGGAGTCATTATACAACGATAATGTATATTTCTTATGTACTTTTAAGTATCATTTCTATTTACGGACAAAAGGTGCTATTTAAAAGGCACAAGCTATCAAGAAGAAGAACAAGAAGAAATTACATTAAGAAATAATTAAAATAGTTGTATCCTATCGAGAGATTTTCTTAATTTGGTTGCTATGACGATTTGTTTATCTGTTTAATGTTGCTATGGTAACTAAAAGAATATAGATGTAACGAAGAACTATCTTGTAACTCTGAATATATAATATTTTAATGTGGCGAACGAGATATAAGTTGAAGGCTAATAATATATTTTTGAAGTGCATAACTATGTTGAGTTATTCCAGATAATCTTGTGTATTGCATAAACATTTAGAATCAGGGAATATGTAACATTTATAATCAGGGAATTATGGGACGAAAGAATTAACGTTACAAATCGTTTAGAAGATGGTTTCGAATTTTCTTCAATATCATCACAAATATAATCGTCATGTTCTAGTGAATTTAATACTAATTCATTTGTGCATGATTCTACCGCACATTCTCCACTCATTGATGTGCAGTGGAATCCTCCTTTTCGGAACTCACAATTTCTGGAGCAGTCACTTTTGCATCCACACCGTAGTAGATGCAGTAGATTTACTGGTGCTGGTGGCAAAGTCGATGATGCCACAGGTACGTACTGTCCCGCCTCTATTTTGTATCCTCTCACTCCTCAGCCGAAGGGTGATTTCCCTTCCACTCTTGTATCTGATGGTACATTCGAAAACTATGCTGGCTCGCTGCAGCTGAGCTTGGAGGGAGTCTTGTGAGGTTCATGATGTAATTCGGTGTTTTTTTCGTAATAGTTTGGATATATTTCTTAAATCTTGTCCTGTCGAGTCCATCTGTTAATTTTCCGCCGTACAATTTTACAATAAACGCTTCTCCTACAAAATAAAAATATGTTTAAATTAATACAACGGAAATTTCCTAAAATCAAAGAAATAAGTGAGAGGACATTTTCTCAAAGTGTTATTGTGAAAACATTTGAAAATATGATCCTGAAACGCAAAACTCACTTGTTCACATTAGGTGCCACAAGGACAGTACGTACAAGTGACATCGACTTTGCCACCAGCGCCAGATAATCTACTGCATTTCTTACGGTGTGGATGCAAAAGTGACTGTTCCAGAAACTGTGAGCATACGGTCTGTCACTAAACATCCTCTTTTTCTCTGCTTCTTTTGGTGCTAAAACAAGTTCTAGCGATCATTTTCAACAATTGAATTCACCAAATTGGAATATTCCCTTGTTAGTATTTTCGTTTCTATGAAAGTAAGGACTAAATACATTTGCTTGAAAATAATATTTGATGTTTTTTCTCTTGCAGTTACTTTGGCAGTGGTTGCAGCTGTAGTGATTGTAATTATATTTGCTATAAAATTCCTGATTCCTTACTACAGAGGTGGCGGTTTCAGATGCTTATCACATTAGAGACATATATTGTTGATTTAGGAAATCGCTACAATTTGATGTCAATTTAGTGAATAAAATATTTGATCATTAGAATACGTACAAATGTAAATCTACTAGTGCGTTGTTTCTGTTAATAAATAACAAAGAAAAATTTTAATAAATTTTCAATAGTTGCTTGTTTGTATGGCTTTATATTCTGGAATATTGAAATGTACCTAAGATAAGTGCATTTTTCTTCTGAAAGAAAAGGTGCTGGAACTTACCATCCAATTAATACGTTGTTACACGGACTTTATACTTTTAACATAGGGTTGCCATATTACCCGATTTTAGCGGGTACCACCCGATTTTCAGGTCCTATATTCGTCCCCCGTTTAAACATCTCTTAATCACGAAAAAGCACCCGATTTTTTGGATTGGAGAAAAATTTAAGACGACTTTGTTGATAAAGTGTTATTATATTCAACGTAAACCGCCACATACCTATGTCAATCTCAATCGCGAATCGCGATTGAGTTTAATTTGGATTCGTGCTCAGGCTCAGGCTATGAGCTGTTTGCCCAGTGTACGTGCGCAGAGCCGTTTGCTAATAAAAGATTTGCTCTAATGCACGGTGGTTTTCTTTGTGTAGTTCATGTGTTTTTAATGTAATGTACTGGAGGTTCTACACGAATGAATATTCGTTTGCGAATGTTGTGACAAACATGATCGAATTATTCATGACTTCATGACTTCATATAAATTATTTTGTTTCTTAGAGAGAAAACCGTATGAACAATATCTTCCATACATCGCTTGCATTTTTGGAAAACTTGCCTTATAAATATCCTTACAATTACAGATATCTTACTGTAATACTTACTTTACAATTCGAGGTTCACATTTGTTGACCTTAATAAAACATTAAAAGCAAAAACTAAATTTGCTTTAGTTTCGTTAGGAAAGTACATTGGAAATGTCGCTTAACAAAGAAATTACTTAAAAATGGTCCGGAGGATCCCAGGTCAGTACTTTGTAATACACAAATTCACGTCAGTACTTACGGTTTAGAATCCTGCTTATCTAATTTTAAAATATGGCAACCCTATTTTAACAAATTCTCCAACATACACTCGACGTCTCTAGATCTCTTGCTATTGGTATCAAGTGCACAATAATAACATCAGAGCAGCCATGTAGTGATGAGCAAATGCAAGACCAAGACCAAGACCAAGACCAAGACCAGGGTGGTCTTGGTCCTGGTCTTGGTCTTGGTTTTGGTCTTACTGCAAGAGTCTTGCAAGTCTTGCTTTTCAGAAATCTTATGCTTTTCATGGGTAAATTTTACTCTGGATAAATTCTACAATGCGCCAATAGTAAAGGAAATAAAATGTATGTTCCTAAATGTAATATAGTTTACCTTCGTGTAAGTATGGTGATAGTGTACAACATAGGCGATAACCTTTATTTTTTTAAAATGGGTTTCCACACTTCACTACTTATAAGATAAATTACAACGTTTCGTAATCTCTTTATATATATATATTAACATTCAATACTCCACTGGTTCCCAAATTGGAAAGACGCATGAAAAAAAAAATCAAGACGGCACAAATTACTGAAATATCATGAATTGCGATATTATTTTTACACTCCAAAGGCGTCAGATATTTTTTTTATTTTCAACCAAGATGAGCTAATCTTTGTATTGAACAAACTTCCAATTAAATATTGAGATTTTATTTTACTGATTCCAATATGTACTCTATGGAACAGAAACATGAACATTACGCAAAAACGATGAAAAATAGTTGGAGGCTTTCTGAAAAGGAAGATAATTAGCTGTGTTGAACGGGAAACGAATGAGAAGGTGTTAGAAATTGTAGTAGTAGGGGAGAAAAGAATTTTAGATTTAATTAAGAAGAGGAAAAGGAACTGGTTGGGACATTGGCTGAGGAGGAACTTTATTATGAGGGACATGCTAAAGGATATGGTGGAAGGAAAGAGAGGGAGGAGACAAAGGAGATTGTAGTTGGAGGAAAGTATTAAAACAGAAAACTACTACGTCAAGACGAAGAGACTAACTGAGGACCACCGTACATCGAAGCTTCTGAGTTGTAACAAGTTATCTGCCAATAATGGCAGAATAGCTATGATGATGATTATATGTTAGCAATATTGGCCAAAAAAGAGAGAGAAAAATTAAAATAATAACGATTATAATTAAACCCCTTAATATTTTAGTATAATTTGAGTAAAAACTGAAAACGACTCAACTGCCCATGTCTTTTGTGAAAACTCAATTTATACAAATACTTTTGACCTATATTAGAAATACAAAAACACAACATCAACTCCAAGTTATTTGAAATAACTGTACAAAATCTTTTTCACTTGTGAATATGGATTATTTATTGTTGTATAATGGTATATCTCTCAATTCTCATGGGCCATATACCTGAGGAGGCTAAAAGTTATGTTGATAAGCAATTATTCAACATATAAGCACCCGCCCATAAAAATCAAACTTGCGGTCACATACTCAAGTTTTTGTCAATGTAATGAAAATGTTATTTCAATATTAATTTTTTGAGCACACATTAAAAATTTCTAGCCGATACTTGATCCTTGGAGCCAAGGCCATACCCATGTAGTCGGCATCTATGGTGTATGGAATTACCGATGTTCAATACTACATTTCTTTTTAGTTTTGGAAGAAGAACACCACTAATATGTTTTGAAATGATGTAATATTTAGTTTTACGTGCCACGTTTATGCACCGAGGCCTAGAGAGATGGTGATGATGAAAAATGAATGGAATAGTGGGATGAAGAAAGTAGGAGGAAACTGGAAAACCCCAAGAAAACCTACGCACACGGTGTCTATCCACTAAAAAAGCTTCCATGGTGCAAGCTGGGATCGAACCAGTTACCCCAGCACCTGAGGGGAACGCTCTACCATTGAGCCAGTACTTGTGCTAGACTCTTGCGCAAGAGTCTTGGTCTTGGTGTTGCAGGTACGGTCTTGGTCTTGCACCCTTTGGTCTTGGTTTTGCATCGGGATTGCTGGTCTTGGTCTTGGTCTTGGTCTTGGTCTTGCATGCAAGACTCTTGCAAAAACTGCAAGATCAAGAATCTTGCGCACATCACTACATGAGTCCACTAAAAATGGTTAGCATTATTATTCTAATAAACATCAGTGCAGATTTGTCCATACAACAGAGATTACCAACATGAAATGACAAAAAGTTCATATGAGAAAACGCTCTTTCGCTTTGCTGAAAAATACCGCAATTGTAACCGAAGTGTAGTTTAGGATTTTTTTAAAAAACTGGGGCTACTCTTGGATCTTAGTTTTCCTGCAAACACTTACGGAAATCTCGATCTACCCACAGCGAAAGGAAGCACAAAAAAAAAAAAATCACATTTGGAAGCAGGGCCGGCTCTATCATATGTGCAACACGTGCATTTGCACGGGGTGACAAGTTTCGAGGGGTGGCAAATCTGTCATAACTAGCCTCATTATTTAAAATAAACATTTCTTGTTCGAAACAGATTTCATGATTATGGTAGTTAAATTTACTAAGCTGAACTTCTATTTCAATACTACATTCATAAATCATGTTTAGGTCGCATTAATTTAAGACCACATAGATGGTGCTAAAGCAAATTCCAGCATGAATTATTTGATTGTTATCAAATACAAGAACTCAATTCTCGAACAGGAGCGAACGCCTGTTCCATTTAGTTAGTTATCACAGTTTTGATATGAAAATTAGTCTTGTCACAAGCAAGTTCCGTATCATTGAAGGTAAAAACAAGTTTTTCTAAAATAATAAAAAAAAGTGTAGAAGGAAAATCAAGAAATAAAGATATAAGAAATAGTTGCACTGGAATTGGTAACTGATATATTGAGACTGAAGCTCGGTATTGAACTATATAGAAAGGATTACTATCTTGCCTCTGCAGGTGTGTTTGCTAATCATTTACTAACATATTATTATTACAAGAAAGAACAGGCAGAACGAGATTGTATTTGTAGTGTTTAGACCTTTCTGAGTGCGTTTGCTCTTTAGCTCTCATTCTTTGTTCATGATGGGTTAGCATACTTAAAATCGTCGTGGCTTTTAAGATTTGTTCTTTCTGGGGTAAGGGGGGAGGCAAATTGTCTAGGGCCGATCTTGAGTGGAAGGGTGTATTAATAGAACTGCAAAGTGTTGATTGTGTTATTTTTAAATGTATAGAAAATATATTGTTGTTCCAGTACGCAGAGTAGCAAATTGTTATATATGCGAGGGCTATTTTTTCAACTTCCATCAAGCTACGATTGGAGAACGACGTGGGACAGCGATATCTTTATTCATTTTCCATAACGTCGATTTATTTTCAGACACCCTATATTCTACAATTACACCCAAGACTGTTCAAATCAGTCATATTATATATTAAAGTCAACAAAATTATTATAGTACATTAATTAATACGCGTATTTTTTTCTGAACTGAAATTAGATTCTACCGAAGCAAACTACAGTATATTTCACTCCGCTTCGAATTATTTTACATACAATGAAAGTTCAATGTCATTAACTATTCTCTTAACTACATGCAATCATATTTTCTGAGAGTGTCAACAATGCTATCGTTCACCGAACGTAACGAAGAGAGAATTTCGAAACTGCAGTCTGACAACAGAAAATGCCATATAGACAAACTTCAGGTTAAGGAGAAAAGCGAAGTTTACTATTATTAATAATTTGATTACTGGACTATATAAATACTTGTGCTTTTCAGGAAAGTTAATGTACAATGTGAATTATTTAAATACCTATTCATATGGGCCAGAACTAATATTTACTCATATTATTGCAAAAGAAGGGTCATTTTCATGTTGACCAGTTCACTAAGTATCAGAATAACAAAACCCTAGCGGCGAATAATTCACAACTCGGCACGAGATAGCATTAATAGTACGAAAGATAACTTTACACTAGTAAATAAACTTTGTATTCTGTCATCGTTAAACATAAGCAATGTAATATGTAATTACCGCACGGTATTAACCATAAAATTTTATTATAAATCCATGTACTTATTACGACGAACCAAACGAGATGAACAATCAATAAGCAACAATACACTGTCCTTAAATAGATTAATTTTACATGCACACACACATACATGCTACATCTCAGATGAACTAAGAAAATAAATATGAAAACATATCGCTACACATGTTAAATCATTTTATAACACAGCTCAACTATATGTAAATCAAACAAATTACTGAACTTCACCATCCTAAACCGGCTCTATACACTATGAAAAAGAAAGGAATAATCAGAACCCAATGGCCCTTCTACCAATTAAATCATGGTTTTCGAATTACAGAATTACTTTCACTGCCGATGAAAGGACATATTGAAACTACTAATGGTAAGGGTCCTTTTTCTGAAGGAAAAAGAACCCTTTAAGATTCTTTATTTAGCCCATAATGTGTTGGAAGCCATGATCAACTCAGGAGTAAGGAACAGTCTCTGTTCTAAGTTACACTGACATTGTGAAATTTAGTTTAACTATAAATAAAACTACACCTACCGCCATGTTAATAATAATAATAAAAAAATAACATTTACTACATATACAGACAAAGCTATGTTAGGACAGACCTATCGCAACCTAGCAGGAAAATTTTGAGGATAACGGGAATTATCAAAGGAAAAAAACACTACTCTTCAAACTATTTTGGAAAAGATCACACTACGATGTATCCTGTCCATCACTATTAACATTTACGAACATGGCGTCGCTTGGGTTGAAGTCCATATCTCACTGTTTTTTGACTGTTTTCGCTGCAGAATTCTACTGTTCAACACTCCTTTCCGCTTCCAACGAGTCTATTTAACTAATTTATAAATTGTTACCTGATTTCTGGTGCTTAGTACTGAAGAAAACCAAAATTATTTTGGGAAGAACTAATGAGGTGTTACTTAATGCTTTTCCACGTAGAGAATGACAAGCAGTGTTGCCACAGTCCTAGCTCTAAAGTGGGCTGAAAAATAGTACCAAATTGAAACAAAAGGGCTGAATTCATTATTTTATACCTGTGTAATACATAGTTCTAAAACACGAAACTAAAAGAGGTAGAGTTCTAGAACACTCCCCCTCCCCCTCTTCCAAGAGTTCCAAGAAAGTGCTCTTTTTTAAAAAATATTTAAAAAAAAACATTCAAATAGGAGGACCCCGAACAACCGTGGAAGCAGATGAAAATTTTCTAACACAGGCCGCAAATTAAAACGGAGAACAATCATCATCTTTAGTATGTTTCGTAAGGAAACTAAACGCACCTCAATTTCAAAGTAACCAGAATCCAGAATATCGAACACTTAATTCAACGTTTTTTTTAAGCTAAAATGTCCACAACACTGCTTCTTTCTCGTCCGCTTCATGCGCCCATCTAGCTTCACCTGTTTCCCGATAGACTTCCAATTACGAATTTTCTACACAAAGTTCGTAGTATTATGTGGTACAACGTCACAGAATGAATGCTCAACAGCATTTTTTAAGAATCCAACACAATATGAGTAACGTGAGATGTAGGAAAAGTCTTACTGACACTTTTGAAAATATGACAAGTATTTGTTAAATGGTGCTGAATTGGGTAGAATTGTACCAACTTTTCCACAAAAGGGGCTGAAAATGCCAGCGTGGTAACAACGGGCCGAAGAATGACAAAAAGGGCTGAAATTGGTACAATTGTACCAAGTGTGCCAACATTGATGACAAGAATCGCGCCTTAATACGAGAGCGTCGGAAAATAGTTCCAATCAGATCAAAGAGTTTTGGCGGTGGAAAATATAAAGCGATTAGAAAATAGTAAAAACTGGATGAAACCGGAATTAAGGAGGATATGGGCATCTCAGAGGGATGAAGGGGGTCTAAATTATTCTGCCAAATATCAGATTGGTAGATAATTTCAAGAATTTCTATCCAATTGTGGGCCTATGTTTTCGTATAGCACTAAAATGTATAATTTCAATACTCATCCATTTGAAATGCCCATATACAGGGTTTACATTAAAATAATGTATAAAGTAAGATATTATCCCCCAAAATATAATTCCTACTGGGTTATTCAAAGCTTCCTCATTAATTTTGGTTTGAATAAGGAACAAATGAATATACTGCATGGACCGAAGAAATATATTGAAAGATCTACAGTATACAGTACATTCAAAAAATATTGCGGCCCTCCAAACAAAAATTTCATTACCCCGACTGTAATGATACATTACATTCTAACTATAAATAAAAATAAAACATGATTTATAAACATTCTGTAAGCAGTGCATCAATAGAAATAAAACTCACAATATTAATTTAAACTTCCTGGCACTATAGCCTATGAAGGAGTATTATTAGCCAGAAGGAATACGTTCAACTGGGTTAAACGCGGTTGACGCATCAGCTACCTGGTGTCATTACAAAATTCTACTGCATGCTATTTAGATAGTTTTCCAGTTGCTTTATGATCCTAGGTCAATAATAATAATAATTTTTTTAAATGTACCTTGAAACTGAATTTAGCCGATTCGGGAGGTGGGTGTGGTTAGCCGATTTATTTGTGGGGTCCTGCATATTTCCCATATAAATTTGAAAAACCATAAACGCTATATTTCGGCCCTTTCCGAATAAAAGTAATATTTTGAAGTCAGTTTCAACGGAAATTCTGCAAAATAAGTAAGTCGTGTTGTATTAATTTTTCCCTAATTCTCGTTTCCTTCTCACTTCTAATAAATACGACTGCTTACAGTGCTGATTAGACTGGGAAGAGAATTACGCATAACGCGAAAACCGAAACAGACAACGGAAATGATAGGAGCAGTAAGTGGAAATTCGTGCTTAAGCCCTTTTTCAGACGAGCCACTGAGTTTTGCCATCGAGTTGGGCCACCGTTTCTGAAGCATTGTCTTAAATGGATGCTTTCGTACGGGAACACTGCAGTTGAGCCAACTTACAAAGTTGCCAATGTGAAATAAATAATAAACTTAAGTAGATTACCGATCAGAGACGAAAATTGTACAATTGTTTATCGCTTAAAATTTACATTATTTTATACAATATACTGGAGTTCTCGACTGTCTTAAAACAACTATAGACTGTTCCTATATATTGTGTTAAAATGCCGTATCATCTCTTTGATGAATGCTGCCTGCTTCTCGTACCATCTTCCAATACCTTTATAATTGTGATCTTTCTGTAACTTGAAACGTGCCTGTGGGAGCTAACTAGTTGTCTATTTGTTCTTTGTATATTAATCATCTGATTTCCAGCCATCCCTATTTGCCAAGTGAAGCATTTCCGGAACTATTATTATTATTATTATTATTATTATTATTATTATTATTATTATTATTATTATTATTATTAATAATAATAATAATAATAATAATAATAATAATAATAATAATAATAATAATAATAATAATAATAATAATATTCAACTACTAAGGAAAGAAGTAAAGAAGGGAAATACGTTGTTGAAAAAACTAAACATACATTAATGGTATTCCTCGTGGCTAAGTGGTTAGAGCTTCGATGTCTATGCAGGAGGTCGGGTTTGATTCCCAGTGGTAGGTACTTTGGTTTGAAAATGAAATTTTTCAGTTTAAGTCCCACAAGTACGTCCATTGGGTTAAGGAAGACGATGATTAAAGCAAATTAATCATGATGGAAGAACTGGTAGAATGAGAATGTGGAAGCAAACGGAGTGCCCCGAGAAAACCCACGGACACGATATTTATTGATCACCGCAAACTTACTTAGTCGGAGATTAAACCAGGAACCCTACGCATTAGAGGTAATTGCTCTACCACTGAGGCATCATGTCCCCTACTGTGGTTTGTATTAATCCTTTTGGGACTGGGTTATTTTTGGCGTTTTCGTAGACTTTCAGTTAATGATTTATTGCTTAGAGACTATTTACCCGATTGACCCGGTTAAGACCTTATTTTAGAAGAATAATGTGGCAAATTTATGGTGTAAGTTTAATTGTACTATTGTCAACAGAAGGGAAATGTAGGGATAAAAATTCACAAAATATTCCCTAAACGAATTTTAAGATTTTTGGAGCTGGCACCACTGTTGCAACATGGGTCCAAGTCACCTCAAAATATTCTTTGGTGCGTCGACAACGCACCGTGAAAACTTGAAGTCATTGGCTGCCATACAATGAAAGAAAAAATTCTCTCTCATTATACACACGAAATTTTGACACTTTTTCCGCCTCAAAAGCAAAACTCAACAGTTATGCAGGGTCGGCAGTTTTCATATTTATCCTATTGAAACATTTTATGGTGCGCTGTGTAGGTCAAAGACGAGTATTTCAGATATTAGTACGTTTGTGCCAATGCAGCCAACAAGAGGGAAATTATAGAGGGAAAACCGGAAAACTTATCAAATTTTTCACTTAAAATCGGGAATTAAAATTTTTGTAGCTGGAAACACTGCTAGCACACAGATGCAAACTCTCTTAAAAATAAACTTTGGTACCTCACTAATATATCCTACAATTATCATGGCGATATATAGCTGGGCATCTAGAAATTTTTGTTGGGGGTGTCCAATACTTTAAGCCACTACGTCTGCGTAGTATTGAATTAGTATTATTATGCACTCGAAAAGATGATAAGTAATTGTAAAATACTTCCACCTATATTAAAAGAAAGAACTAGAATGTTTTTGTAAGAGAAAGATGTTTCTATGCTACATCAATCATTCCTCTGATAAACAAGTGGCCCCGCGTAGTGTAGTCGCTAACACTCTCGGGTTCGATTCTCGGGAATGGTCCCGGGTTCGATTCCAGGTGGGGGCACTCGGTCGAAAAAGTGTAAAACGCCTTTTCATGCCATCCACCCTGAGTGAGGTTTTCCTGGGTTTTCTTCATGGTACCTAACTTCTGGGTCCCAGGCTGTTTCCTTCCTTCCCTTTCCTCGAATTGTGTGCTCGCCAAGGGACGTCATCCCTCAAACGTAACGGATTAAATTGCAATAGATGAAAGCCTAGAAATCTAAATCCTAATCCTAATCTCTGATTAACAATTATACCTTTATTGAAAAAGTGTACAATGCATGTTGAGTTAGGAAGTTTTGAGGAGTAGGGACCCTGTTGACCCACGTGGGTGCGCCGCTGTATATAGGCCTATGTTAAGAAAAAATTATAAATAAAGAATTCTTTCTTCTTATACAGCTCGAATCATAGCTGAAAATCCATATGCACTTGCATTATATATCTATATTTACCTATCTAGTATATATATATCTACAAATCTACTGCGAGTACTTTCACACAAATAAACCAAAGCAAAACCTTTGCAACACAGGTGGTGTTCCTTCATTGTTATGTGATTAGTGTTTACGTCTTTAGTGCGAGAGACCCGGGTTCCAGGACAGGAAAGTTGTCCAGTGGAAGCAATAAGCGCCATTTAATATATTGCCAATTTTCACGCTCATGTTATTTTAATGCATTATCGTGTCTCATATAATGTTTTAATGCAATCATTTAGATTGTACGCAGACGAACATATCACTGGAGTAAAGATTTGAATATGAAGTCTGTACTTTCATTATGAAGAATATCTCGAGCAACAAAGCGCAGTGTAAGGGTCTATTCACTGACACAATCAGTGGCTCAATAGGCATTACGTACTTTTGTGACAAGAATTTTTTCACTAACATTTTTCTAAACGGACTTCAAATTTGAAATGTGCTTAGAGGTGAAAAACATTCAAAAAAAAAAAAAAGATAATTAAATCATTATAATATCATTTAATTTTCTTCAATAGTATTTACAATATTCTATAGCATATCTTGAAGCTAAAGAATACAATGAGTGACAAGTTACTTAATGTTTCCCAACAAAACGTTTCTAAGTCTGTTCACATATGCTTAGGTTCAAAGTTCGATTTCTTTCCTCTGTCAACTTTCAGTTTTCGGACTTTGATTGTCCCCTCTTCCTCCACACTTTTTATTCGTTACAAATTTTCACAGAGAGAAAGAAAGAGAGAGAAAAGAGTTTTGTTCTATTTGTGAAATCAGTCAGTAATCATGCTTCGTCTATGTACTTGTTTCTTCACTCCACGTGGTTGGCATGATTGCCTATCGTGACATTCTCTTTTTTGTAACTTAAACAAATATAGAAGTTTGAGTGAAAGGAAAAAGCCTAAACTATATTGTTATGAAGTCATATTCCAAATGGTTAACATGTGTTGTTCTTAGGTTCAATTACCACTGAGAGTCTAGTCTAGATATTTCACTAATTGTCCAATATTGTGAGAAAAGGGTCTATTTTGTGTTACTAGTAGTAGCTCATGTTGTCTCAGGAATGAAACTACTAATAAGCTATACTGTATGAAAACGCAATTATATAGCTACTAAATGTTATACTGGAAGAAATAGAAATGAAAATGAAAATCCCAACATTCATATGTATCATCCGACTGGCACAATTACATTATTCGATTTCCAAAAGTCAGATTACAGTGTGGGAAGAAACTTGCATAAAATAATGAAAGGTCAAAAAAGAAAATCAATGACCTGAAAATTAAACCTCACCCCTTAAGACCCCTTATAATTACAGGATTTTAAATAACCCTTCAAGCCGGGAGTCCAAGTATGCACTTCCCATTTAAATGTCTGCACTGTGAGGGTTCTGTGTTAGGGTTCTTGCGTTAGATGTTTGCACAGACTGGGGCCTCACACTTCTGACTACTATGTTTTAATTCTTGTATAGGTAGTGAATATCGTGATCAAAAGCTATTTTTTAATCATGGAAATTATAATTTGCTTCGAGAATACGATAGCAAGAATATTTCAATGTCTTGTAATTTGAAGGATTGCATGTCACTAAACGTCTGTTTGCCAGGTGCAGGTGACACGCGCTACGCTGTCGCCGAACTTATCCAACACCTAGCGCTCCTCTTCAACCACAACACAAACAATCTTACACGCATTACGTCGGGACTATTGCTGAAAACATATTCCCGTTCAATTAATAACGATTGGGACTTTCCCAATAAGGTATATTTGCTGTTAGGAACATTGACTAGAGATATTATCCCCCGTTCGATATGTAAGTTGTGGGACTTTCCCGATGATGTATGTTCGCAGTTGGGAGAGATCGTCCGTAGATAGTGACGTCCTATAGAGAAGCTATTACGAGATGGTCCCTGAAGTTTCTTACCACGTATGGAGGGAAATGCAGCCGCTACTTTGGTGCTAGTGTTACCAACTACGGTCACTCTGCTTTACTCCTGTAAGAAAACTCTCATTATAGACGCACCGAAAAAGCCTTGACGTGTGAGTAGTGGCAACGCCACAGCGAGCTGTAGGAGACCTTCTCTTGTTGATTTTTTTTTAATAATAAACTGATAGATTGTGTACTAATCAGTCACTGTAACTGTCTCTTGCTTGTTCGCTGTTCGGCTTTTTCACTTTCGCTATTTTATATGTACACACTATCCTGTCATAAGCAAATAGACATCCGAAAAATGAACCTCTGTTCATTGCTACGTACCAGGAACTATTAATGGTGTTAGTCAGTATTTGGTAGAGACCTGTTTAGCAACACGTAAAAAGCAAAATTTGATCCTTACATGGCATAATATTCAGTAAGTCGTTGAAGTTATCCTATCACAAGTGGTGGTAGCATTCATCAGAGGACAGCTTTAAATACTTTTTTTTTTTTTTTTTTTGCGAGTTTCTATGACCATTTGTTTGAGCCATTTTAGTTGAAGGAGATGCCAAATATTTTATATGGGATGCATTTTCTAATCATGATAGAGTTTGAACTATATTTTACCCCTTCCAGCGTGTTGTCGCTTTGCCCTTTGACATAGTGTCCCATCATGCATGAACTGTACGGTCTCGCGACAGGTTTCCAGCTTCAAGCAAGAAAGCAATCCATTTTGCAATACCTCGATCTAGCATTATATGCTCATCGAAAAAAAAAAATATGGTTACGACTATTTTCCAAATTGTAGGCCCACATCATGACACGCCATCGCATTTCACCACAGAATAGTGGAATTGTGATAATTCATAGTTTGTCGATCGCTTCCACCGCATTGTCAATTGCTGTTGAAAAGTTGACAAAATCATTTTTCATCGAAGCATGGTTACAAAAAATTGCGGTTTCACACGACGGTGGCTCAATTATACAGGATGTCTCAAAAGTCCCCTGACATATGGTAACTCTGTTATCGTCAGAGTTACAACAAAATGTAAGAGGGGAAACCGTCTCCAAATATGACGTTTTCAATCTGAAGCGAAGGAATTTTTTAAATCGGACGAGCTGTTTGGGCTGTACACTCTTTATGCGCCCAACGTTAAATGAAAATGCCACGTTTGCATTTACCTGGATCCACAACATAAGTGAATGAAGTTACTGTCTCTTATGTTAACGTGTCAATGGCCAGCCCTTATTTCAAACATGTCCCCATTCACCATACTCTTACTAAATTTGTCCACCTCCCGTCCTGTCCTTCCCTCTCCAGCCCCGGTAAACGGCAACGTTGCATTTTTATTTAACATTGGGCGCATAAAGAGTGTACAGCCCAAACGGCTCGTCCGATTAAAAAAAATCCTTCACTTTAGATTTAAAACATTACCTTTGGAGACGGTTTCCCCTGTTACATCTTATTGTAACTCTGATAATAAAAGAGTTACCATATGTCAGGAGACTTTTGAGACACCCTGTATATTCTCTCTATTTGTGGTTTTGTAAGCAGAGACTCCTATCTGGGACATGTCAGTACAACCCCGCACTATAAATATTCTAAAGGCCAGTTCTTACTGATCTGTTAACTTAGATTGCGACGTCATTGGCATATTTTAATGGCTGACAATACGTTCCTACCTTCCTGTTTCTATCCGTCTTCGGCACTTGAAAGAAAAACTTTTTATTTCTTCTTTCTTGCGCTGTTCAAAAATTAAAACCTTTTTTCTGGTGTGCAGCATCTCTTCTCATTTTCATATATCTTGTCAAGCAGTTTCTTTGAAGTCTTCGCATAATCCCATTAACCTGTTCATTTTGGACATCTACTCCATTCTTTGTCTGAAATTTTAGTGGTCAAACACAAACCACACATTACATACCAACTCACCTTCTGCACAAATTTTAGATTTTATCTGTTTGAAAACGGTAATTCGTCAGCAAAACTTTTACAAGAAAATCATCCAAGTCAAACACCCATGAACAATCTAAAATTCTATGAGAATTGTTAGGAAAATTTTTCACTGGGTGTAAAATATTCTTCACAGTCTGAGAGAAACAGTAATTAAGTTAGTTCCACGGAAGGGAAAGCTAGAAGGTGAAATTTCTCTGGCTTCAATTCCACAAATAAATCGCCGAGTATAGATCATAACCGCTGTCGTTCTGTGGCTATGAACAATCGGTAATGTGAAAAAGTTGGACTCAAAGGTGCTACACCGGCCATCAAGGATCACCATTTAGAGGTGTGCAGTTCTATGAGTGTAAGGAACAACCGGGAAGGCTTCCTGCGATAATAACTTGTGATAAAAAAAAGGGCTATAACAATAGTAAATAGTCAGGACAGTGGTTGGATTGTGCTCAATGATTTCAAGAATCACCCCTTCACCCGCAGAAGGTCTTACTGATAAGGTGGGCTATGCTAGGATGACCCATCATATTATTCTCCACCGAAGCAAAACCATCACTGTAGATCGTAACAGTGCTGAACTCCATGAAATGCACCTAAAACGTTTCTGTCTGCAAGCATCAGTAATGATTACCAGATATAATGTCCTCATGTTGCAGGTGCACATGTCGCTCAAACGTCGATACAGACTTTGCATCCTTACCTGCCTCATTCCCCTGACGTCTCTCCCACCAACTACCACCTCTTGCAGCATCTCAAGTACTTCATGGTAAAGAAAAACTTCCCTGATGGCTGCGTATTGTAACATGATTTGAGACTTCTTCGCGTCGCAAACGTCGTGGAATGAAATTGTTGGCAGAACAATGACAAAAGTGTGTGGCTGCAGTTAGAGATTACTTTCACTAAGAGGTATTCCAGTTCTTCGGAAGATGACATATGTCAGTCAGACATTTGATGCGGCAACTAAATAATGTACTTCATTTAGATTTCTACGCAAAAAAGTTATATTGTCAAAATGATATATTACACAGAACAGTGGTCCCAGCATAGTACCACTTGAGCGTCTTATTTCGACACCAAGGGACAGTGTTCCGGTTAAGACATGACAGGTCTTACTAATTTCACGATATGGTGTTGACCGATATGAAAATAACATCGTAGCAGTGTTACAGAAGTAGGAGAATTAACGAAGGATGTAGAAATAGAAATAATGCGACCGTAATCTTTCTATATGTACAGCCACTCACAAAAGTATCTCCCCCCCATAAGAGCTCTAATTCCATTACTTGTGGTCCAGGTCATTTGTAGTTGAGAGAACGTCTAGACAGATGCAACCCAACTTACACGTAACTTTTCTCGGCACTGACAGCAGTTGGTAGCACTGAGTCAAGTCTTTATGCAAGTAAAATTGCGAGTAGATGACGCAATCTCTCTGGTTCAGAGTGTGTTGTCCAATGAACATCATATGTTAATGTCAATATTGCTGTGTATGTAATGTATTATTTCATTATATACTGTAATTCAAAGAAATAAAGACACTGATCACACATGAATCAGAAAATGCTTGAAAGTAGACGAAAATATCAAATCTAGAACAACTGCTGGAAATAAGTTTGTAAATGACTTTCTCCATTCACAAACCTTCTCCAGTTCTCTTATTCCAACATCTTTTTTCTTTCGAGGGAAGAGAAGATCTTGCTTGTCACACTGAGTATACATTGAAATTGAAATTGAAACAGGAACACTTGAAAAAGTTTCAGCCTGGCCGGGATTCGAACCTGTGTCTACCGAATAGAAGTTGAATGTGCTAACCACTAACCAACCGCGCCACTTAACCTTCCACCAAATATGAATATTTCTGTAATGAGACCATTCTGCAGTGTGAAAATCAGGATAGATGTGCTTACGTCCTTCTTCCGCCATTTTCTTGCGATTGGAATATTCGATAGAAGCAAACTTTCTTCATCTTCAACAGCAGCTTTCGGTTTCCTATCTTCGGGTAATGGCGATTCTCTGAAACAAGAACTTGCCTGTTGACCAGAACTCGGATTTTCATTCTCTTTGTCACTTGATCTCTCAGGCGTTATAACATTGTGGTCCATCTCTTCCAAGCAAAAAAGGATTTCGTCTGAGGGGAGCAGGCGTCTATGTTCAGCCATCTAAAAAAAATGTTAGTATCGTAGGAGAATTACATAAATATCGTACAAATAAGTTAATTTTAGAGCCCTATTTACTCAAATGTGCCTAGCCTGTAGCTCAGTCGGTAGGGTGGCCGACTGCCAATCCATCGACCCCGTTTCAATTTCCGGTGGGTGTAGTAGAGGAACCTTTCACCTCAGGTCTTAAGTCCCAGAGTATTGTTCTCAAACGGGTCGGGTCAGGTCAGAGCAGCTCGAGTCACTTGTTGGGTAAGGCCAGAGCTACTTGTTTCCCAGGTCGGGTCGGGTTGGACCTTGACCCGACCCGTTGACAGCACTATCCTAGAGGTTCACTCATCCTCTGAAAATGAGTGCCGAGGAAAACCGGAATCAAACCAGTCTAGAAGGTTACTCAAAGCGGCTGGGTATAGCGGCACACTGACCACGTGCACCCCGCAGAAAAGCCGCTTAGCTGGCCCTGGTCCTAACAGGCTGTTGCGCCGTATGTTCATTTCATTTACACTAATGTTACTGAGGAATCTAATAAAAACTTACAAATTTACTGGCATAACCGGAAGTGTGATTGCTCATCAGATGGCGCCCCAAACTCTCCCCACGGGTACCTTGCTGGTCTGCCAATAAAACACCAGAATGTATTAATGGGTGCATTATTGGCGCGACCAGCATGGGAAGATTGATCATCAGATGCTCTCCCGAACATTACCTATTTACTTTGACTTGATTACGATATCCATTTTTCAGATTATTTCCAAATATACATTATGTTATATAAAAAATCATGGAGACGAATGTCCCCTTACCCCTGCCCGCATACGCCACTGCTTGCATCTGAGTCAGATATATCTATGCTTCATTCATTCAAAGAAGTTGCAAACACATTTCACATTACATGGAGAAGTTTACTCAATTCTCCCATAAAAATCACAAAAACAAGTAAAATGAGCCAATAATCTATCTTTCCAGCCCAGACTGTACTTCAAAGGCAAGAAACAACAATTGGCTTTCTCGCACACAACAATCAAAGGATTCCGAAACTGAACAATGAATACATGAATACCGAGTACATTGATAAAAATAAAAAATATCTGAGCACCTACCTGTATTAGTTAACTCTCCAGGACCTTTCAAATCCTTAGAAGCCAAAACTGCGTGGCACCCTTTCTGAATTGCTGGAACAAAATGGCTTTGGCGGGGAAAACATTTGTTCTACATCGTGCAGCCAGCTGTTAGTCGTTTTGGAAAACAGAGTGAAGTGTTACCAAGAATTACCGTTCGAACACAACGTACGAATGATTTTCTATAACGTTTTCTTTCTACATGTACTTAAAAGTACCGACAGTAAATAAAGGGTTTTAAACAATACCTTCTAATTAAGAAAAAATGATTGCCACGACGCGGGGTCGTAACTTGTGCGAGCCACTGCTCCCACCAGGGAAGCTCCCCGCCGTTGAAGGGGTTCATATTTTAAGACAAAATTGTCTTACTCCATATACGATACGAAAATGAAATTATAAGTGAAGCATCAAACAGGTTCTCTACATTACATAAACAGAACAGCACACTAAAGGTAAATAAAACAATAATGAGTCGTGGGCCCATTTCAGTAAAAAAAATGTTTACTATTAGTGGCACTAGAAATAATATATATTCGTATATTATTGTCAGATTTGTCAATATTGTTCCCTTAATTAATTTGTCGTGTATGGAACGGGCCCAGAGGCGTAACTAACGACCCCACAGACCTTGGTGTGCGGAAGATTCCAAGAATTTCAGATATCCTCTGATTTTATTAGGTTGATACAGATGGGACATCAAGAGCCATGACCTACATATAGCAGAAATTAAGGCCAACTGTTGTCGACCCTTGTGTCCGAGTGTTCTAGGGCAACGTTTTAGTAAGGCAAATAGTTTTTGACGTGGGTTGAAACTTTGCCCAAGGATTTTTTGAAATTTCATAACACTTTTTTCATTAAAATAAACTTGCAGTTTTACTATACGAATCCATAATAATAATAATAATAATAATAATAATAATAATAATAATAATAATAATAATAATAATAATAATAAACTTTATTTTACGTGCTGAGAGCAGCTAAAATACAGCAAAAATACAGCACTTTGTCTTATTCTACATTATTTTAGCAATGAATATATAATACTAGTGATAAAATTATGATTACATCTATATCATTAATTATTAATAATAAAAACATTGACAGTGTAGTGTACGTCAATTATTAAAACAAAGAAGTGTCAAAAATTAAAAGTAATAAAATAAAATAAAATAAAAATAAAAAGTACTAAGTTACGTATATTTAAAATTCTAAAATAAAGTCATATTTTAAGATATGCATTCATTATAGCTTTCTAAAATCCTACAGATTAAAATATGTTTTCTATTATGCGGTTGCAATAAAATTTTTGCCCTTGTACCATATGTTGGAACTTTAAAATCAACATTTTTAAAAATATAGTCTGAGGTATATTGGTTGTCAAGTAACTTTCCTACAAATACAGATTCAATCAATTTTCTCCTGTCAGCCAGTCGTTCCAAATTAAAATACGTTATCCAATGTTCATACGTGCTAGAATAATAGTCAAGTCCTAACTTAAAACAAAGTATTCTAATAAAACACTTTTGCACCATCTCGAGTTTGTTTACGAGAGTTTTTGTTAGGCTGTTCCAAGTCACTGATGCATATTCTAGTTTCGACCTTACCAGTAATTTATATAAGAGTACATATGTATTTGATTGACAGAAAGCAGGCCATTGATTAAACAGGTAACCAATTATTTTTCTTGCTTCATTACATACATTTTGTATATGATCACCAAAGCTTAGTGACCTGTCAAATGTTACACCTAAATCCTTTATTGTGTCAACTTTCTGTATTACAGTACCTTGTATTTCGTATTGACTTACATAGTATTGCGATTTGTTACTGTAGGTCATGCACTTAGTTTTCAGACAATTGATACTCATACCGTTATCCTTGCACCACATAATGATTCTATTTAAGTCATCTTGTAGCCTATCGTTGTCCTCAATATTATTTACTACACTAAAAAGCTTAATGTCATCAGCATAAAGTAAAACCTTTGAATGATTTAAGACTGTTGGTAAGTCATTAATAAAAATAGAGAAAAGTAATGGGCCCAGAGGAGAACCTTGAGGAACACCGTTACTAATACTGGCTGAATCTGACATGACATTTCCAATTTTAATTTGGTATGTTCTACCAGTCAAATAGCTTTCAAAAAATTTCAGGTACAAGGGTGTTACACCTGTATTTGACAGTTTTTTTAACAGCAATCTATGGTCAACTGAATCAAAAGCTTTACTCATGTCAATGTATATGACATCAGTTTGTGATCTACTTTTCATTGCATAGTAGATAAAATCCGTTATTTCACAGAGATTGGTTACAACTGATTTCCCTTTATAAAAGCCATGCTGTGATTTTTGCAATATATTTTTTACATTAAAAAACAAGTGTTTGTGAATGATGGTTTCAAAAATTTTAGAAAATATGTTCAATAAGGTTATCGGCCTGTAGTTGTTCGGATTTAACTTGTCATTATTCTTGTAAACCGGTACCACATGTACATGTTTCCATTTAGATGGGAATGACCCTGTTCTTAATGAGGTATTGTATATTTTTGACAAGACTGGGGCTATTTCTTTCGAACATGCTTTAAGGATATAATTTGGAAAGCTCCCAGGTCCTGAAGATGCTAATGGCCGAAGTTTGCCTATTACTTCAGTAACATCATTTTCACATATTACTGGAATCGTTATATTATTGCTGTTCAGATTACTAACTACAGCACAATCTAGGGTATTAACTTTTAAATTAAAATTATTGTAAAATACATCTTTAAAAACTTCAGCAATTTGCTTTGTCCCTGTAATGGTGGTACCATTGAACAAAATTCTATTTGGTACAGTTTTGTCTTGAGACTTTTTAAAGTTATTCCAAAAATACACTTTGTTGGTACAAATACTATTCTCCAATTGCTCAAAATAACATTTTTTAAGTTTATTGTACATTCTTTTAACATTTTTTCTTAAAACCGAAAATTTTTCATAAATGACTAAATTACCAGTTTTCTTAAATTTTACAAAATATTTTGTTTTTTTATTAATTAATGCTTTTAACTCTTTAGTAATCCAAGGAGCTTTGTATTTCTTCTTTTGTATAATATGCTTTCTCGGTACATTTGCTTTCAATATATTTTCCAAACAATCTTGCAATAATACCGTACTGTTATTTACATTTCCTGAAAACCTATCTACTTTCATCTCATTTTTAATGTCCTCGTATAATTGATAAAAGTCAGCTCTTACATAGTCATATAACTCACCTTGAGCTTGAGCTGTATCTGCATTTAAGAAATTTAACTTTTCGTCAACCTGCCATTCGAATATAAAAGGTGGGTGAAACCTATCTACCTTGACTAATGGACTCACATCAAACCATATTGAGCATTCAGTAATATCAGTTAGAACAAGATCCAATATATTATACGGCAACTGAGAGTCGTATGGTTGATTATACTGCTTTAAGCTAAATATAGACGCTAACTCTAACATCTTCTCAGCTTTTGTTTTTAAATAAGAATGCTTTGTTTTTACAATTCCATTATGCCAATCAATACCTGCAGAATTGAAATCCCCAAGAAGCCACATTTTCAAACTTTTTTCAATTAATAACTTATTCAGCCAATCACAATAATTTACAAATTCTTTGGGTGGCAAATTAGGTGGAAGATAATGCAAACCTATTAATATTGGGGGATTATTGGGTATATATAACTTTATAATAATCACATCTAGGTTCGGAAACGGTACCTGTACTACGTCATACATTAATCTTTTATTTACAAACATAATACAACCTCCACCTGTACTTTTGTTTGTCAGTTGAAGGTTTCTGTCTTTACGTATAACGTTATATTGCTCAGTAAGCTGTTCAAAATGAACTTTGTCGTGTTTAAACCAACTCTCAGATATGCATATTAAGTCATAATCAGTGCAATTAACTTCGTCAATAAAGTCTGATTCTTTACTATTTAAACCATTTACATTTTGATAAAACAATATAATTGACTTATCTAATTGATTGCTCATTATGTTTCTATTTAGTTTAAACAGTATTTACACACACAATATCATCTCTGAGTCTTCCATAGAATTCAGTAAAAAGTACTCCTTCCGGCCATACATTAGCATTCAAAATATCATCAAAATTATTTGACAAGACGGAAACATAAAAGGAAGAGTAGCTGTTGTATTTTGTTTTTAATTTTACACATTTTTGTACGTCTATATCAGCACTGTCTTTAACAAAATTCGATAATTCTTCACATGTAACGGTCGGATCGAGTCTTGTAACAAAAACTGCTTTTGTTTGTGCTAATAATAATAATAATAATAATAATAATAATAATAATAATAATAATAATAATAATAATAATAATAATAATAGAAACGGGTTAGAAGCCCCGCAGGGGTTGGTTAGGTTCTGTTCTCTTGCTCAAATTTTTCTGTACATTTTACATGATCAACTTCAAACAGCTGGCTAGGGTAGCGCGGGAATACTGAAACTCTTGGGATCGGCGTAAATGCTGCCGGTTGTTCTTCTTTGGAAATTAGAAGTTACTATGAGGAAGAATAGTAGTAATGTAAATCGGGAGCAGTTAAAAACGATGAGGTAGCCTCAAGTTGAAAAATGTTTCGTGATATTTTCCTCATTGACGAAGGTCTATATAACTTGCTTTTGAGTTAAAGAAGGAAGTCTCGAGTAAGTCATTGTGACACTCATAAGGAACGTCTTCTCATACGAGCATTAGTAGTTTGTATAGTCTTACATGCAACGATTTTAACTAGCTAAAAGTTTAGGTAGAAGGTTAAGTGACGTGGTAGGTAAGTGGTTAGCGTATTGAACTTCTGTTCGGCGGGCCCGGCTTCGAAACCCGGCCAGGTTGCTTCACGTATAATTTCATTTTCGTATCGTATATGGAGTAAGACAATTTTGTCTTAAAATGGGAACCCCTCGAACGGCGGTGAGCTTCCCTGGTGAGAGCGGTGGCTCCCACAAGTTACGACCCGCGTCGTGGCAATCATTTCTTCTTAATTGGAAGGTATTGTTTAAGTAATTGATTTTGTAATTCTGTTATTTGTTTATTATTATTATTATTATTATTATTATTATTATTATTATTATTATTATTATTATTATTATTATTGCAAAAGTCGATACTTGGCTACATATTTTATATTTTATGAATTTTCTGATTGGATTTCAAGTCTTTTTGTTGAATAATCATCACACTCCACTTTAGGGGGTTTCGAGGAGGGAAATATTATCATCTTGCTTTTCATTTGTTTACTTGCACGCTACACTAAGCCTGGATCCTACATTTCAACTTTCTATATCTACGGGAAGTACCCTAAAGGTTGTGATGTTCATAAGAGAATAAGTGAATAAGTGATGAGATCAATGAACTTTGCGTATTAAGAACATTTCAAATATCAGGTGGCCAGAAAAGTCATGACGTATTTCGGTATTATATGACAAACGATTGTTTATGGATATACTAGAGTTATTCGGATCATGCAATAGTTTGTCATGAATAGCTAAGATGTTGAGCGTTTTGTGTAGTAATATTGCTCTTTGTTTGGTTCGGTTTTGCCGATTTGATCAGAGATAGCGTGGGTCAATGAAAACTTGATCCACCACCCTCCGCGATCCTCTCTGATCCATAATCCACCACCCTGCTTGGCCCAATCTGACCCACTACCCACCATGAATCACTGACCCACCAAAACACATCGTCATCAACTCTGACACATGATTCACGTCCTGTTTTCTACCGACTAAAGAGTTTGTACTTGTAATAAAACCAGGTTCTAAAATTCTAACTAATCGGAGTATGAATTTCTACCGTTAATCCCTCAAGCACCGCTCTGTTACAATAATGATGGATCTGACCTTTACGATATAAAATGGTAAAGTGTCTGTCATGGGCAAAATTACGATAAATTTCAATTAAATTATCATGCTCTATTTATTTCCTTGTTGTATTATCAATACTTTTCAGTGGAAAAATGGATGAAATTTGAAAGTCCCAAATCAAGGTACGTAGACCAACATACAGAAGCTTACATTACAAATTTTGTCTATTTTTCTCACAACTTTATGGGTTGATTGCACTGTGCTCTAAGCGCTACATATAATAAACAAGCTTCAGCAATTATTATAAAGCGCATGGGAAGCATATATGGATATATGATGCGAAGCGCTGTATTTTTTGTTGAGTTGATTTTGAGTTTAAGCTCCTTTCAGCAGCGAGGCTATATGAAACATGGACCTACCCCATGCCGTAAACGTCGCCAACACCTAGTGGCCCACTCGCGGGTAAACGTCGATAGTCAATATAGAGACGAGTCGTAGGATTGCCGCTAGTGTCCCACCAAATTCTTAGACCAGTTTTGACAACACTCGAAGACATTCCCAGGCTTATTTTGGGATTACCATGTGTAGCTGTCAGAAACTTGAGTGTGTAAGTTTGAAATGCAAATGTAAGAATCGTGGTTTCCTGTGCACTGCAATGTGCAGTCATCCGATCGAGTATAAAAATTTAATCAGTTAATGAACAGATTGATGAAGACTGAATGATGCATTAAAGACATCACAAATTTGTTTATCTTTTTCGAGATATAAAGGTAACCAAGAAAGTTCTGTCGTTTTTGTGAAGGTCTGTGTAAATTGGCCCTCACACCATGAGTTGAATGCGAATGTAGATAAGGCGAAGGTCAGTTGTTGATGTGGGTATATCCAATATACTACCTGATTTGTGGCAGTTCAGTTACACCGTGAACTTGAGTAAGTACAGAGTGAACGTGAGACCTCCACAGAACGTCATAAGAGCGTATATGCTGTACGAGTTTAAACTGAGATCAAACGCCGCTGTAGCGGGGCGGAAGATATGCCAGGCCTTTGGTGAGGGGGTCGTGACTACGCGGACAGTGCAGTGGTGGTTTAACAAGTTTAAGGACGGTGACGAAACACTCGAGGACGCACTACTTGCCGGAAAACAAAGACATGTACAAAATGAAAATCTTCAGGCAGCAATTGGGGCGAACAGTGGCAAGACATGTGAGGAACTGAGACTACAATTCAGTTTGAGTGGGAAAACCATTCGGCAGCACCTCCATCAACTTGAAAAGCACTACAAGTTGCGTCGATGGGTCCCACATAATTTGACTCCGGGCCATAAGGCAATGCGAGCAGACACCTGTGTTTCTTTGCTGTCTCGTCTTAGGAAGAAGCCATTTCTGGACAGGTTGGTGAACCTGCACGAAGCTCCACGGTGTCGTCACCATTGGTTAGAATCCCATGAACCGGTTCCAAAACAGCCGAAACCAGCACTGCACCAGAAGAAGGTCATCCTGTGTGTTTCGTGGACAGCTCGCGGCAACGTGCATCGGAAACTACTACCAGAGGGTCAGAGTATCAATGCGACTTCGTACTGCCAGCAGTTGGGCCATGTTCAAGAAAAACTCAAAACTCTGGAGCCAGCACTTCTGAATCGCAATGGGGTTCTCCTGTTACAGAACAACGCTAAGCCTCACGTGGCTAGGATGTCCCGGGACACCATTCTACGCCTTGGATGGGAAACACTATTGAATCCTCCATACTGCTCGGAAATTGCACCGTCCGATTAGCAGCTGTTCCATTCCTTGGACAATCACCTTAGAGGACGCCAGTTCAAATTCCTAGTAGAGGTGCAAAATATACTTGATACTTTCTTCGCTTCACGACCCACCAAGTTCTACCGCGATGGAATCCAGGTCCTTCTAGAACGTTGGCAGAAGTCGTAAATGTTGATGAGGACTGTATTTGATCTTCCAGGTACGTCTTAGGTGACATATCGATGTTCGAAGGTGGTAGGTGAAAAAGCGACAGAAGTTTCTTGCTTACATTTATATAAGAGAGACATAATATTATTGAGAACTAATTCTAAAAGTCAAATAATTTGTTCTCTTGAGTAGATATTTCTTAAGTATATAGTTTCCTTCTATTACGTTTCTTATTTTAGATTTATAGTATTATAGCAACTGTACACAATCTTAATAATAGGCAAGTCCTCCTACTGTAAATAAGATTTAGCAGTTTAAAAACTGATCAATTATAAAATGTGTTAGGCATATGTTATTTTTTCTTTTTTTTCTTGCGGTTACAGTAAGTACTAAGAGGGAAAGGTGGTAATATATAATAAACACGGATGACAAATTGTTCATGATTCTCTCTTGAAAGCAATATTGAAATCTGGTTCCTGCTCTATTTCGCTAAGTATAATTGTAGTACATAAATCGAAGGACTTGTAGCAAAAACAACCCTTGTCGAAACAAGATTTTTTCAGAAAAATTAATAGAAAACTGCATGTTTGTGCACGCCTTAGAAGGTAACAGAGACATGTATAAAGAAATAGATTTTGCAGAGTTTCTCATACTGTGTACTAGATAAAGCTCTCTTTTTCATTTTTCAGAGAAATTTTGTGTTTTGACAAGGGTTATTTTACGAAAGGCCCCTTAATTGATATTAAAAATGGATAATTTTAATTAGATTATAGAGAGACTTAATCATTAGGATTATATACTTGCAGGCAGACAAGATTATATATATATTAATCATCATCAGCTGCTAACATCTACCGTTCAGGCCGCACGGTGATCGGTTTCGCACACGACAAAATAAAGTCGCTTATAACTCAGGCACTATTAGTGCTACACTAATATAAGTATACATTTTTTAAAAAGCCTAAAGTGACGGAAGACTTTTAGAGGAAACCTTTTTCCGAATTCCATCTTGTAAAGAATCTGAGGCAAAAAAAAAAAAAAAAAAACTGACGTCACGCGCAACCAAAACTGAGTAAAAACGAAAATAAAAAGAAAACCATTATATTTAGCTAAACAATGCACTAGAATTAAATTGTAGAAGACAATTAAACAAACAAAATTTAAAAAGTTTGGATGCTCTAGCTTCAATGGTTACGGAGTTATAGTAAATCATAGAAACGGCTAAAATTTCGGCTTTTCCCCTCCTCCCCTCCCGTGAGGTACTTTTTCTGGCATCCGGCATTTTTGCATTTCTGGCATCCGGAATCCGGCATTTCTGGCATCCGGAATCCGGCATTTCTGGCATCGATGCGTGTTACTTGCCACGGTGTTACTTGCCACTATTGGAATTTCGTGTTACTTGCCACGGTTACCTTATCGCATATTTATCTGTCTATGACAGCGTGTCCGTTGCCACGCACTTGCATCTAGATTTGACCTTAAGGGGGTGGGAGTAATTTAACTGTGTTGTTTTATCTTGGCTGGAAAGCTCATTCTAGTTTCTTATAATAGCGAAACACACTTCCTTCCTCAATTTTTTCTTTATATAGATTTCTTCTTTAATGCTGGGCGTTTCTCTATTTCCTCAATTAATTTTTCATAGTCTTTATCACTAATTAAAGACATGCTAGTCACTAATCAAAGAATGTATTAGTTTCCATTGCGAACACTTATTTTCACGCGCTACACACGGAACGAACTGTTACGTGAAAAACTTGTAGAAAACATTTATTTTTTACCTTTCTACTTGGAGATATCTCGGCAACTTTTCTGTTGCCGTCGCCTCAGTGAGCGGACTCCCATAAGATTCAATGCATTTTTAGATGTTGAGACACTGTTCCGTCGCCGAGCTGTTGCCCTGCTGTCACTCTGCTTAGCAACACCTCGGCAACTTTTCTGTCGCCGTCGTCTCAATGAGGGACTCCCATAAGACTCAATGCATTTAGTCAGAGCAACAAGATAGTTGCCCGACAAAATGTTGCCAGTGAGCGGTAGGCCTAAGGCAACAGCTTTGCGACGAAACAGTTGGGCAACATCTAAAAATGCATTGAGTCTTATGGGAGTCCGCTCACTGCGGCGACGACGACAGAAAAGTTGCCGAGGTACATCCAAGCAGAGAGATAAAAAAAGAAAAGAAAAAGAAAAGAAATAGATGTTTTCTATAAGTTTTCTATAAGTAGTTCTATAACAGTTCGCTCCGTGTGTAGAGTTTGAAAAGAAGTGTTCGCAATGGAAGCTAATACATGTATGTCTTTAATTAGTGGTAAAGACAATGAAAAATTGAGGAAATAAACACCCACCGTTATATAAAAAGAAAAGTTTGCAAGATTATTCAGATATAAATTGAGAGAAGAAATTGTGGGAGAAAGTGTGTTTCGCCATTGTAAGAAACTGGAATGGGCTTCCCAGCCAAGAAAAAAATAACACAGGTATTTACACAGGAGTCTATTAAATTTTGAAATAAAACCTTGGAGTTTTGTTCCACGGTTGTGCCGGGTAGGCTAAAGGAGACGGCGATGATGAGAATGAATGAAATGGCAAGATGAAGAAAGTGGGGGGAAATGGGAAAACCCATCTACACGGTGTTTGTCCACCACAAACCCCACTTATAATGATTATGACGTGCGACGCGCAAGTGATAAGGTTCCTATTGGAACCACCTAGGAGTATGGATCGAATGTGATGAAATATATAAATCATTGCGTTTCTTCCATGCTTTCAGGCGGCAAAATGAGCATTCGAATTACTGAAGAACTTCAATTGTTTGTGTAGATTTGCAAGAATACTCCTTTCATCAGAATCTTGTTTTGTTTCTTGTATTTCGTGCGAGTTTTGTGACACGCATAAATGTAACAAGGCAGGGGCGTCATTTAGGGGGGCAGGGAGGGGGATTTGCCCCCCCTGAGTTTGAGATTTATAGAGATTTTATCAACAGAATAGTAGCAAATCAGTGAAAAACGCAAAATTTTACTTATTTCAAGGGATCTCACCCCCCTCAAGCAAAATTTGAAATGACGCTTCTGTAACAAGGTTCCTATTTCTTAAATCAGAAATTTGCTTTGTTTCTTGCGTTTCAGGTGATTGCCTTGCTTTGAAAATTGCTTGGGAAATTACTCCCACCCCCTCAAGGTCAAATCTAGATGCAGGTGCGTGGCAACGGACACGCTGTCATAGACAGATAAATATGCGATAAGGTAACCGTGGCAAGTAACACGAAATTCCAATAGTGGCAAGTAACACCGTGGCAAGTAACACGCAAACTTCTGACATAGGGCAGTGATGGGTATATATTCAAAAAATATCGGATGCCAAATTGTTACATGATTTGCCCTTAGAACTCAATTTTTAAGCCCAGATGCCTATACTATATCAACGTAGGGCTAAATAAGTAGAAGTACTTTAAGATACGGGTCGGGGAACAAATAGCATGTCCCTATTAAAATGTAGTCAATCAATTTCAGTCACTCATTTCACGCTCCTGATGCTTATAAAACAACGAGGATTATTTTTAAGTAAATCCCATTTGTAAATATGGTTTCAAATTTAGCACTGTTGAAATATGTTTTTGTTTATATCAGCTTTAATTGAAATTATATATTGTAATAAAGTACACATTCGTATCTACAATTTGATAATGATCGTTTTTGGTGGAAGATTATATATGTGGGAAAATTTATTTGTCGTTAGGCCTAACTAATACAGAGATTGTTTCCGATCTATGGTGACTATTTCAAACTGCACTTACCCTAAGAGAAACATGTTACCACCATCGAAAGTGCACTATTTGGTGGCCCTGCATCTGGCCAATTGCCCAGAAGCGAAATGTCCACTGTAGGAGACTGGCACGCAGTGTAGTCATGTCGATTCGCAACCACTTCTCCTGACAGGCTTTCCATAGTCTTCAACGATGCGGCGTTTCCTGTAAGACAAGGCTCGTTTTAGGAGGCCGAAATCGCAGAAGTCCATCGGTGACCATGAGGGGACTTCCTTGGAATGTCGGTGAATGGAATGACACGAATTCCAGTTTCTACTGCTATTTGTTGGGGAAAGAAACGAGTTGAATGAGATGTATAATTTGACACCTTGTCTTGATGCACCCACACACGATTCTTGTCCCTCCCGTAGAGATGGGGATTATCATGGCGACAAATGGAAATGAAATGAAATGAAATTTTTGAGTTTTACGTCCCACGGTTATGCCGGTTAGGTTAAAGGAGACGGTGATAATGAGAAATGAATGAAATGGTGGAATGGGTGTCAGGACGGTAGCCTGATAATATTCCGAATTCACCTTCGTATTTTTGACTACAAGATGATGGCCACCATGTTCTATACGAGTATCCAGCAATGATAATGAAACCTGTGCCGAAACTTTCCTTGCATTTAGTAAACCATTTTTGAAAGTTCCTCGCACCCATTGATCGCTAAAAAAATGCACGTAGCTTGCGACAGTCATCCAGATAAACATATGCCTTGTCCAGTGTTACAACAAATTTTCACTTTTTACCGGTCAGGTACCACTCATACAACTTTTGACAGTTGGTGCGACATTCCTGTTTGTATTTTGGCAAGAGCTTATGAACATGTCCCCTCTGTTGCTTTACCAACCTCAAATCGTGGTGAATGATGGTGTGCATTGTTTTCAGTGAGCTCTGTAGCCGGTTCGCGATACTCCTATGTGTGGGTGGATTCTTCCTGGTGACCAGAGCCCCGACTTCTCGAATTATACAGCTCGTGTGCGGTTAGTGGCAGGCCAGGAGTGGTTTCTTTCTGCCCCACAGGAATCATCCCACGCCTCACTTTACCTACCCCTTTCAACAACCGCGGTATGACATTTTTGGACACAGAGAATCCACGCTCTTTGCACAGATTGATAATGGCACTATAACTGCAATTCACGTCCGAAAGAGCTGTTATATAGCCCTCCCAATAAGTACTTAGTTTCGGCGGCATTTGTCTGGATATGCACAGTCAATGGTCCAGGGTGTCCACACGACTCGCAGTTTCCTTTTCTTCCCGCTTGGTGGTGCTGCACAAGGTATGTAATTTCCTCCGAGGTAATTACATACATTGTGCAGCACCACCAAGCGAGAAAATAAGGAAACTGCCAGGGGTAACATTCATAAGTCCTAAACGGCACAAGTCCTAAAAATCTAGGGAATAGTCCTAAATTTTAGGTTTTGTGCCTTTTAGGACTAGTGCCTTTTAGGTTTTGTGCCAAGAAATGATTTTTAGGTCTTGTGCCGTTTAGTACTAGTGCCGCGAAATGATTTTTAGGTCTTGTGCCGTTTAGATCTTATGCCGTTTAGGACTTGTGCCGTTTAGGTCATGTGCCTTTTTCATTCATCTGCTTTACTTCTGAAATTCGCCCCTACCACACGAAATTGCGACGATGCAGTAACTAGTTGGCAATAATGTTACGAATAGCTAATCCCAACGGTAACAGCTATATTTGTACTACTAACTAAAAACTAACTAACTAACTCTATGGCCTATGGAACCCGGAGGTTCAATGCCGCGTTCACAAAAGCTCTCCACTGACTTTTATTCTTGCTAACTGCATCCAGTTTCTACTTTGTATTCCAATCTCTGCGAGATCCATCTTAATATTGCCCTCCCATCTGCGCCTAGGTCTTCCTAATGGTCGTTTTCCGATTGGTCTTCCAGTCAAGACTTTGAAAGCGTTTCTACTTTCTTCCATTCGCACTACTAAAATTATTATTATCTGTTCTGCAGTTATACATGAATTACGTTATATAACCTATTTCATTCTAAGAATTAATTATATAATTGGTTAAGAAATTCGTTTCATTCAAATGGAGATACGAGAATCTGTAACCTTAATTCTGTCGTCCGCAACGTTACATATGCCCTGATTCTAAATGTTTATGCAATACACAAGATTATCTGGAATAACTCAACACAGTTATGCACTTCAAATATATATTATTATGTTTCAAATTATATCTCGTTCACCCAGTAAAATATTATACATTCGGATTACACAAGATGGTTCCTCATTACATGTATATTCTTTTAGTTACCATAGCAACGACATTAAAACAAGTAAACAAATCGTCATAGCAACGACAACAAGTAAAATCTCAATATAATACAAAATATTTAAATTATTTCTTTATGTAATGTATTCTTCTTCTTCTTCTTCTTGATAGCTTGTGCCTTTTAAATGGCTCATTTTCCCGTAAATAAAAATGATACTTAAAAGTACATAAGAAATATACATTATCGTTGTAAATCCCATAACAAATTTCTAAAAAAGAATTTAATAAAAATGTTTAAACAGCATATTGTACCAGACTTTTCTGAATCCAAGCAAGCATTAAGTATTGCAATATATACTCTGTGGAGTGTGTTTTATTAAGAGTAGGACAAACGCCCACTAACTTTCCAAAGGTAGGACAAAAGCCCACCAAAATTTGCTTAGTTAGGGCAAAAGTCCACTAGATGCATCACAAGTGAACATTAAATACCGACCATATACATTAAGAACGCAGACAGTTACTGTATTTCACAGTGTGTTTTGATAGAGTTGATATGTATAAGCAACAAAAATCAACAAATAATGCTAAATTACTAATGTAATACGCAACACAATACGTTTGAAGAAAACAATACATAGTCATTTAGGGATGTAACTGCAAACTTTTCCAAGGGGGCAGGCTTTTTCATATTAAAATTAAACCAAAAGTATATTTCCAAATTACGAAAGCTTCAATAAGACAATAAGCATATACATATAAGACAAGTACATAAATATATTTATTATTATTATTATTATTATTATTATTATTATTATTATTATTATTATTATTATTATTTTATTATTATTATTATGTTTTCAGTTTGTTACCTTTTTGAAACCTGGGTCTTGACAGTGAGTGAATTTAAAACTACAGCTTGTGGGAAATGTACGAATAAGAAATCGGAGACTGTTCATGAAAGTTCATATGTTTGACTGTTTTCATCTTCTGTACTTTTATATAAAAGAGTTAAGTGAGTTTCTGGTTATACTTCTACAAGTAGAGTTTTTAAATTTTAATTTAAAAAAAGACACCATTTTCTTACGAAAGCAGGATATAAGAAAGAATTTTGGGAAATACGTATCGTAAAAAGGATGGGGTATGATTTTTTTTAAAGAGTAGCGTATCTTGCAAATTTCTGAAGCTAGTAAAATGAAACTTTCCATTGTAAAAAAAAAAAAAGAAAAGAAAGAAAAAGAAAAAAAGAAAATAAAAAGAAAAAAATCCACACCTAAAATGGAAAGAACAAAGGTTGCACTTTCTTTAATGTTCGAATTCCCCATTCCTTATTCAGAAAAAAAAAATTATAAAGTAAAGAACGATTTGCTTAAGCTAGATGCGTGAAACTCTATATTTCAACTTTTTAAACTAAAAATAATATATGTTTTTAGCGTCTTGAAAATTACAAATTTTAAGAGGGAAGGAGGTTCAATTTCTATAATATTAAAATTTCCCATTGCTCATGAGATTTGGGCAGAAAACTCTTTTCCTTTAGATCTGGGTTCGTCCAGTTAAACAAATGAGAGTACAAAGTGGATGATTAATGTGGTTCTTTTAATTATTTTAACATGTTGACGTAGTTTAATTTTTTTAAAGTGTTTCTTTCACATTTTATTATAAATGTTATTAATTTGCTGTAATTATTAAACACAGGCTAACCCTCACTTGGGGGGGGGGGGGCAAGAGTTTGTTTTGGGTGTTAAGCAATCATTTGCCGTACGTGACATAACCTTTGATTTTAACTTCACGTACAATCAAGGCTTAGGCAATCTTTAAAATATAGCATATTTGAAATATTATTATTACTAATAAAATAGTAATAGTTAATTCCAACGATAACAGCTATGTTAATAATACTAAAACTATTGTTAATAATGGTAACAACTAATGAGTAGTTAATTACGGGTATGACAACTATTTGCTACGGAAAGAGTTGAATATGATAAATAATATATGTAAGAATAATTTACTTCAAATCAACACAAAGAAAGCAAAATGTATGACATATTTAACTAAAACACAACATTATGTTACTAATACGAGGTGGAAATAAAGAAAAACAAAAACAGACATTATGAAAGATCTGGGAATCGCATTTGATAGGTAGTTAATATTTTGTCTCCGCACAAATGCTATCATGAAAACAGCAAGAAAGAACAATAGGCTTTATTTATTTACTTTTTTTAATTTCAGAACGATAGAATATGTATTTATACAAATTACTTGTAAGAACTAAGCTAGAATCTGGTTCTGTAATACGAAAGAATACATCTAAAATTCTGACTAACAGATTGACAGTATTCTTGGCACGGACGCGATGGTACCGTCACAAGAGATTTTTAGGTCCAGTGCCGTTTAGGTCTTGTGCCCTTTAGGACTAGTGCCGTTTAGGACTTGTGCCGCGAAATGATCTTTTGGGGTTGTGCCGTTTAGGTCTTATGGCGTTTAGGACTTATGCCGTTTAGGACTTGTGCCGCGAAATGATTTTTAGGTCTTGTGCCGTGTCCCCATTTCCTCACCATTCTGTAGATCGGAAACAATCTCTGTAAGCCTAACGTTATAGTGAACGATACGGCTAAAGTGTATAATGCAGCACTCACCACAAAAGTTATCATAGTTGTAACATTTTCTTCGAATTGTCTATTATAATTTAATTTATATTTCGTAAATAGACGGTTTCATAATAACTACAACATGATATGATTTAATCTAAGAAGTAAGAGTGAGCAAGTCTAACCCTAAGTGAGGTGGCCCGTACCCTTATTATGTTTGAGCCGTTATCCATCAGTCTGCACAGATGCTTAGTTTAACGTATCGAGAATAAATGGGTTAAATTTAGAGTTGCCCCTCTTTAAAAAAAATCAGGAGAAATGACGTAAGAAATGATTATTTGAAGTTCTTGTGTGATGTTTAGCTGTGTAAGTTTGACAGTAAAGTTATGTTTAATACGAGAAAAGATACGTAGAAGTGGGTACTATTTAAAAGACGCGGAAGGTTTCGCTGATTCAGCAGCATGGTAGTCGTATAGGATGGCGAATCGGTGCGTTGAATGTGATATTTCCGCATTGAGTTTTACAGAACTATATAAGATTAATGAAGAGAATGTATTAAGTTTTTATGAGAACCACGGATTACTGAATTTAAATGATAATTGAGTCTTCTATGAGAACTGGGTCTAGTCACTGTTCTAGTCTAACTAAACTCTTACCGGGTAACCTAACCTAAACTAACCAAACCTAACTTAACCTAGTCTAACCTAACAATTTTTAATGTTTTAACTGCTTTTTTGTGGGTTTGAAACTGGAGGGGCACCTCTATACCTAAGCCGAATAAATTTTTCAGTAATGATTTTTATTAGGTTTCTCAGCGAGTGTTCCAAGTTCGCCTGCTACAGCCTACTACAGACCACACACTGCTGTAAGGTGAAAGCTTGAAAATCTTGACTTAGAAAGTCATGACACCTATTCCCCCCTCTTATGCCGCCACTGGTCATGCTCACCTTGATGTTTATTGCTTTAGGAAGATCAAAGAAAACGTTGGGTTCGAATACAGGTCCTCATCAAGGGGGAGGGGCGTTACAAGTTAATATCAATATAGTTTTTTCCCTTAAAATTTGTGTACAGTCCTTGGTTCTGGTAATTTACAAGTGAATTATCTCTCTCACAATGACGTGAAGTTTCTCCCGCCTCCTTTTCTTTCCTTTAAAAAGAATATTTTTGTTGAATAAATGCTATCAATTTCAATTCAAATGATAAACATTACTCCTTTTGTAAGAAATCCAGTGCAAACCGAAAAAAACTATAAAATTTTGTCAATCTGCATAATGACGCACATTTCTCTTGATAACACACTTACTCTTGCCAAGTAATTTGACGTTAATATATTATACTTGTAGTACTAACACATCAAACAGAGTAAGGAAGGAAAGAATACGTCAACGTAAAAAATAGATTAGGTACTTAGTAACCAAGAGTTTGGTTGGAGTAACGTAGAAAATTTAATTGCATATTTAAAACTTAGCAACAAACATGTTACGCAACGGAGATTAAACCTAGAATATAATGAAACTGCCGTGTTTCTACTTTTTAAAAATATCCTTGAGTATTGCATATAGTCTCTTCAGTTTTAAGCTTAGAAGAAAAGACGTTGTCTAAACATTATATTTAAAATTTCTTATTGTTTTTAGGTCACAGATACTGGTACTAACTTTTATCAATATCTAGTCTATCTACAGACAGAAGATCAATAATCTTCTGGTAGATGTCACAATGTATTTGTGAAGTCTGAGTATTGTACCTCATTAATCCAACATAGCTCATTAACCCGAAAACATGGGCAGAAAATCATTATGGGGAGGCACGTAATTTGAGCATCGTATTTATGCTTTTCCCGCAAGAGAGTAATTTTGTTTTTAATAATTATATTTAAAATCAACGGCTCGATAACAGGTTTCACTGTTGGATAAGGAATATTGCTGACATAAAACAAGTTAGAATTTAGTATAGTTACTCCTTGCGTTCGATACCATATCTACGATAAATATCTTAATCTGTGCTGTTGTGTTAAAGAGTAAAAGGGTCTTTCTTAGTTTCCAACCTTCTATAGATAGAAACATGAAATTTAAACAGAAGACTCCTTTTGTCACGAAAGAAAAAGAAAGGCGTCTTTTGAAACATATTTCAAGGGGCATAAAGAGAAGTTCTCTTTCTTTCTTTACAAGAATATAGTATTACATGAATCATTGAAGTTTGGCAAATAAAACTCGGGATATAAGCTCCATATTAAAAATAATTGAACACATTGTTTTCAAAAATTCCGTTCCTATAGGACAAAAGAAGATCAATTTCTATAATAATAAAGTTCCCAATTCATTAATCAGAGAAGGCCCAATGTGAGGATTCGTTTAGGTGTAAAATTCAGTATATAAACTCTTTATTAAAACTGAGTGTAAGTGTTGCAGCATTTTCGAAATTTTTTCTTCTAAACAGGAAAAAGGAGAAAATTTCCACAATATTTAAATTTCCGGTTTTGGTAACCTTATTCTTCCGCGAGAAACAGGCAAATTTTATTAGTATCAAATAAAGCTAAAACGAAAAGAGACATGTCGAAAAAACCTGACTTATTTCTTCTGTAGATATTTTCTTGCAGCTTCCTGATAAAACATGAAAACAACAAAAAATGAAAACGGTTTAATGTCCGACATCTTGTGCCCTGTTGTGTACTAAAGGAGATTGTGAGTTAAATAAAATGAACAATAAATGGAAAATTTTAAAATAAAGAAAGTGAGAAAAACAGTTAAGGCGAGAAGCTTGAACTAAGTCAGACCACCCTTGTCCATGTTATTACATTAACCTAACATACCTGGGTGGGCCACTAAACCAGTAGTACAGAGATATATTGAAACAAATGATATTAAAACAATTCGTATACTACTGTTATTGTCTTCTTTCAACACCAAGGCCATCACCTTCGCTACAGTAATGATTTGTATTAGTTGTTATTTTCGATATGAGCAAAGCTTCAAGTGGTATACTTGGAATTTATACCAAGTACCAAACAACGTATGATAGGCTATTTTCTGTAATGCTTCAGGAAAATAGTTTAATAAGTGTATTCATTTTTTGACATTTACATGAGTAGAAGCCTGCCATCTGTTGTTCCTATGTTCACTAGGAACAAAAAATGAAATGAAATCTTTGAGTTTTACGTCCCACGGTTATGCCGGTTAGGCTAAAGGAGACGGTGATGATGATTAATGAATGAAACGGTGGAATGAAGAAAGTGGTAGGAAACGGGAGAACCCCGAGAAAACCCACGCACACGGCGTTTGTCCCCCACAAAGTTCACTTGGCGGGGGCTGGGATCGAACCCGGGACCCCTAGCACCAGAGGTGAACGCTCTACCACTGAGCCACCACGGCCCTCACTAGGAACACTTTGCACAAGCAGAAAGTATGAATTTAGCTTCCCCATTTAAGAAATACGTTTTATGATTATTTTTGTAGGAAAAAACAAAAGAAAGTATGGTGGAATATATTTTTCGTAGGCATCCCAATCATCCCTACTGCTTGGGTTTAAAATCAAAATGAAAATGAGGGAGATAATTTCCCATGCCCCGCGATTTAAAAATTATATTCCACTATAACTTTCTTAAAACCTCTTTGAGTTTGATAGAATATTGTGTACATGTTCCATAAAGCTTTCACACAATCTCCATTGCTTGGATTTGAGTTTACCATCTTTTTAGTAGCGCTATATGAGACATGGAGCTACACTTCAACGTGGGATTCGAACCACAAAACTTCCACTGTGAATAAAACGCGGTTCTTTCACATCAAAGTTATTAATATTAACTGCTTTGTCCGTCACGATAGACAAAAGACGATAACACATAACAGTTATCCAAGACTTTCTTTTATACAGTAACTACTCGTTGTAAAATTTATATCATTGCTTCTTGTGAATAGAACTACAAGAATAGTTTTCAAAGAGAACCTCTCATGTCAGTCGAATTATTCAAAATGACATTCACGAAAAGGAATAATCAATCGTTCTCTTGGTAAATAATGCCAACTGCTATAACATCTTCAATGTTTCTAGTTGCAAAAGGCAAATAGCACAGAATTTGTCCTTCTGTTAATGCGCAAACACAGTTAATCAATAATCTTCTTTTCACCCTTGTACTTTAGAGGAAAATTGACAGAAGCTACCATTAAATATTCTTTGATGGAGATGTTGATTTATTAAAACAGTTTGGGCTTTGAAGTATACTTCAAGATTGATTAATTTTATTTTCAGTAATTGAAATTATTGACCACAACGTTATTTTATTTTTGAAGCAGTTACTGCAGGATATAAACTTGCTGATTTACAACCTATGGAGGGCTAATACGACCGAGGAGCACTGTATTAACTGACTAATATGTGGTAAACATATCATCTGTTCTCATCACGGATATTTATCGCATTCAGATCGGAGTTCGCTTCCCTTTGATTCGGCTACTTTCCAGTTGTCTCATAATGCAGGCTTAGCATCAAAAACTTCCGTATTCCATTAATGGAATGGAATCCGAAAACAAGTCTACTAAATATTTGACCCCAAGTATACAAAAACAATTGATGAACGTTCATAAAAAATTTACTATAAAAATTTAAGATAACTTTTGTTTATCTAACAAACTTCCAGCTATAGTCTGCGAAATAATTTATCCGGGTACCATTAACAATATATAATGTAATATAACTTAAAACAATGTATTGTAATATAATAGGGATAGCTACCACAAGATATCAACATTTAAAACGTCTCCTATTAGATTTCCAAACTATGTTATACATAGTATAGGAAGTCTTATAGGACGACTATGTCCATCTGTCTATCGACAGGTATCAGAGCAATAAAGATAAGAGGTAGCGAGAAGAATATCTTTTTAGGGGGGGGAGGGGATGGAAGATAGATTTAGTGCCCCAATAATGATTCCATTTCCACGTTTATATCTCTACTAAAATCAGAAGTGATAGAAACCCACCACAATTTCCGGTTTCAGCATTGATCTACATAGAGCAAAAATTTTAAAACAGTAAGAGATGGTGAGAAATTTGATTTTTGGTACGTATTTGATTATGTGATTTGATACGTGATAATTTTTTATATGTATTCACCCTCCCAGTAATAAATCATATCTTGACTTTTATGCCTATATTCAAACCGAAAGTGTCGTAAATCTAAGATTTCCGGTTTTAGCATTGATCACCATATTGGAAAGATGGTAAGAGATAGCAAGAAGCAGATTTTTGATATGGATTCTTCATCCGAGGAACAGATTCCATCTTTGATTTTATCGCTCTGTTGCAACCGAAAGTCATAGATCCACTACTTTCGTTCCAACTCGTGTAATTTGGAAGTCTATCGTAGTAGCTTTATGTAAAATAAAACTCGCGTCTTCTAATTTTGCAAGTTACGCAGCTGTGATTCTGGACAAATTGGAAGCAGAGAGAGCAAATCTGTTGTACTGTAGTCTAGTGTGATGGTTAGTTCAGGGGCGGCTCGAGGATATTTTATACCCTAGGCGAAAAACATGTCTGCGCCCCCATAATCTCCTCCCTTAAACCCAAACCAAAATGAAATCTTGTCACCCCTGACATTTTCACCACATCATCACACTGTTACCATTTGTTTAAGCATTAAATAAAATAAAACTTACTCCCAATGCCTCTCTCTATGGTATTAATAAGTAATCTATAAGCCAATTATTTAAAAAACAAAAAACATTTCTATTTATGTAGCATTTGGAATGAAATTTTAGTAATATAACCACAGGTCAACAGGAAATTAAAGTTTTATTGTAATGTAAACTATGTCGATGTCCATTGTAAATATAAAACATAAGATGGTTATAATTCTTTCTAAAAAGATGCTATAGACAACTTGATTAGTGACTGAAATGTGTCCAAAAATTTAATTTTTGCCTGTTTAAGGAAATCAAAAGTTAAGAGGTACGCTATTAACGGCTTTTTGTTTTGAATTAGTCTAAATTAGTAATAGAAAGTTTATATTTATATATAATTTTTGATGGAGTAGCTTTATCTATATTCACAAATAGATATGTATATCACAGAAAAATCAGTTCTGTTTGCACCAGTGTAAAAAACAATATAAAGTTCGTGATGTTGGGATCTTAAGTTTCCATTGACTACCTTATGTAGAAACTTTGGGTCAGGGACATTTCTGCGAGCATCCGGGGTTTGGATATTTAGATAATGCAGGAATTCTCGTTCTGCCTAATTTTTCGAGACGAGGAATTCTGTCCAGGTAGGGATTTCTTCAAGAGAATTTTTCTTTAGTAATTGTAACAGATTCTGTAAGAAGAATAACTATTTCTTTAAGTTTTATCATAAATTTTAAATGTTATTCTACTTGTTCTTCTCAGAAAAACATGAATAGATACAGTTCTGTTATTAACAGTGTTATTTACATCTATTTGAGTAAAAATGAATGTGATTAAAAAAAAAAGCTACCTGCATAGAAATGGAAAATTGATTGACTTAGTTGCAACAAAACCGTTTGACATTGCAGCTGAAACGAAGATAAAACAAACGTACTTCGGTCTAATATCAAGTCATTTCACAACAAAATTTTATTGTTTTCCAGTAGTTCACCTCCAACATGCTAAGGCTCGCAGTCAGGGGCGGCTTTAGGATTTTAATTTTGGGTAAGCCAGCTTCCTCGCGTATGGATACATATGCACATTTGATTGATTAATGACAATAGGAAATTACTTTTACAGTAGTGGTTGATGCTGTTTATTAAATAATTAATATAAAAAGTGGAAAATATATTTACTCTTTATTGTATATTTTAGTGTTTATATATTTTTCAAAATTTTTGCTCGCAGTACGTAAAAGGTGCCACAGTTCACATCCTCAAGACATGTTTGGCCATATATTAAGCAAACAATGCAAAGGGATGCGTAAGACGGCCCTTATCCCCGATTATCTGACATTTTGATTTAATTGAAACTACAAAAAATCATACAAGTATTTCGATATTGATATTGATATTTTGTATTGCTGCTATTTACATTGACAATATGAATATGAAAATAGAAGATATATAATACTATTGCATATAGTTTAGAATTATGTAATAAGACAAATCAGCTTATAAGGTGATGCCGAAAAAGGAGTTGTGATGTAGAACACTAACATTCTTTCTTAAGAGTCGCCTTATGCATCCTCTTGCATTGTTTGCTTAATATATGGCCAAACATGTCTTGAGGATGGAACTGTGGCATTTTTTACTTACTGCGACTCTTAGCATGTTAGAGATGAATTATTGAAAAAGTGCATAAAATATTGATGTGAAATTTGATATTATACTGAATTAAATTTATTTTATGTTTGTTTCAGTTACAATGTCAAACGGCTTTCTTGCAACTGAGTCAATTTTCCATTTGCCCGAAGGTATTTTTTAAAAAATTACATTCATCTTTACCAAAGTAGATGTGAATAACACTGCTGATAAAGAACTGTATCCTCGTCATTTTTCCGAGAACAAGAAGAATAACATCTAAAATGTATGATGAAACTTGAAAAAATAGTTATTCTTCTTACAGCCTCTGTCAGAATTACCAAAATGATTATTAAAAATGCAGGACAAAATTCAAGAGGACAAACCCAAAAGAAAATTCAGACAAAACGGACTAAATTCAAGCGTCAGAATCATAGGCGTAGATTAACAAAATAATGATTATTTTTTTTCTTCAACTATTATGGATCTAAAATGTTATCTGACATTCTTCACTTTACGGAAATAACATTTAAAAAAATGCTGAAAACCCAATAAAAGACGTAAGATTGTTATTTCACATTTTGATCTTTGCTAAAAAAAAAATCTTGATCAGTATTTCAGAATTAATAATAAATATTTATACATTACTCAAAATAAAAGATTGCTATATGCTACCACACAAGAACGACATTTTAAAAATCAAGTAACATCACAGTTACTTTTCGTAATTAAAATGAATGGTCTTACTGTAATATGCTAAACGTATTTCAAATATATACAAGGTATAATAAATAGGAATACCCAGAACTTTTCATATTGGTATGTGTGAAAGTAATTAAACCTAATCTGCCCTTTTATTTAACATTTTTACGCATTTTACGAGTTTTCGGCATTTTAAAAGAAAGAAAAAGTTATTTCAGTTGAAAAATTACAGATAACGTTTTAGAATATATGACAATTGAAGGGAAAAAATAATCATATAGGATGTGCATTGATACATCCAATATCTACTCCTGTGATTTAGTCCTTTGGATTTTGCCCTCGTCAGAATTTTCCTTGCATTTTGACCGCTTGGATTTGGTTCCCGCGCTCGTTACTACAGCCATTTTATACATGAGTTCCGATCTGCATACAAACAGTTAGAAGTCAAGATTTTCGGTGCTGCATTTCCCTAAAAATTTCCTCCTCGCATAGAATTCCCTGTCTCCAAAGATTAGACAGAACAGGAATTCCCGTTCTGCCTACAGGTAAGATAGTAAGCAAATTATACACTGCTAAACACAGCGGTATCCATCTCCCCCATAGCCCATGCTGCATCCTCTCATTTTGCTGATATATCCTTCTCCTCCCCGACATCAAGTAGTGGCTACCTTTTAACTTCTTGTTAATATTTCCACTTTCTCAGCAACCCATAATTATAAAATAAGCATTCTTATGTTTAGATAATCATATGGTAAATATTTCTGCTTGCTCCTTCTCTCTCTCTGAATACAGTACGGTACGGGGGAATGGTTTGAAGCTTTTAGCAGAATTTATCAGATCTTTATGGTACTTCGGCAAAAAAAAAAAAAAAAAAGTGATAAAAATTACCAATCATGCCCCCATCAAATCCCTTGGAATACTTTAACCATTCCCAGGAGGCAAGAGCACGAACTATTTTCGGTGAATTACTCTTAATATTAGATAGGAAAATAAATCAGTTTTAGACGAAATATATTTTCACCGGTCCTAAAATTGTACATGACGCTGAGCATGAAAAATAGAAATTTTATTGGGATCATCCAGTGCCGCAAGGATATCCCTCAAGTTTCGGTAATTCGCATACTACATATGGATAGTTTCTACCGTTCATAGAAGGTTATATGAAATACTCCACAAGATTCCCTCTTTGAATAATCATATTATTTTAATTAATTTCTCAGTGAAAATTTACATCCCCTCATGTAAGCTGTTCCCTCCTCTTTCACAGAAACTTCACAGTAAATAATTTATCTTTCGTAACGTTTACCAGATCTTGGCAGTGCTGTGGAACCCAGAATTAGACTTATTGTTAGTTTCGGATGAAATTGTAAAATAATTTTAAATATAAAATTAAGTTAGTTTAAATATTTGTCCCTCGTGACGGTCTGTGCGTCATGGTACCACTTCCGTCTGGGTAACCTTAGCTAGACATTAAAAGCACAGCATCAGAAGGAGCAGATGTAGTAGTCCCAAAATTTACTTCTCTGTGCTATGTGAGAGCATAGCAGAAATCCAGAGGTTAGTACCTTGCTTGCGGGTTCTTCATGAACATCTAGGAAACTGCGACACGACTAGGCATAGAAAGGATGAGATTGGATGTCCTTCTGGGAAAATAGCAAGCCGGAGTGAGCATAGACTCCAATGGCACCTCATACTATAAAGCTTCTGTATCGATGAAGATTGCAGGAGTTTCCCGGCCTATTGCTGACCACCAGAAATTGATGCGGCCATCACAACAGAATAGAGATTCTTCCGAACAGAAAATGTTGTTAGTTTACTCTTCATGACGTTCGTGGCACCATTGGAGCCACATATGCCTATGATGTGCGGTCAAAGAAAGCCGCAAAAATAGACATCGTACAAATATGTTCGTAGGGATACGGAAAATGGAATTCTACTGCAAAAGCATTTTCAAGCTTCCAGAAATATTTAAAAAAAAAAAATAATAGAAAAGGTAGCCCTACAAAGAAATTTTGTTCAAAAGTAAAGAAAAGTTTGTAGATTAAATAGTATGATTTTCTCTAATTAAATCAGAACTTGATTTATGAAAAATATTCTTGCTTGTGACTTTCAGTGTGATCCTCGTAATTTATATTTATTATGTTCGATTGAATCTATACAAGAGAGAAACTGAAATTATGTTTGATAGCTGACTATAAAACAGTATTTTGTCCAAATGATGTTGCGCGAAAAAAAAAAAAGAAAGCCCACACTGTCAGCGGCTCCGATTTCTATGTAACTGGGAGAATATCTCCAGATATGTGTTTCTTCGTCAGGTATCTAAGCAAAGATATCCAAACCTTAGAGGAAAAACAACATTTGGGGGATCTTGGGATTGGCGTCTGTTCATACTATGTACTCCAAATACAAATTCATTGGCAACAATTCTTTTACTTTTAACGAAATTTTCAACATTGTGCAAACCAAGACACCTAAATTGTTCGAAGTTTGCTTAACTAAGTTGGAATTGCGTGACAAATGTTTTAATCTGTAAAATCAGTTTTCTTTAATTATTATTTACAACAACTTATAATCACAACTTTCTAAACTGTCATTGTTCAAAACATTACTTAAACTCGCCGTTAACAAAAAGATTGTTTCCGTAAAAATACCTATTAAGTAGCAATTTATCTACCGTGGAACTAGACGTAGATACTAAAACCTCGTTTATCCTGTGATAATACTGTAACAGTAATAATTACTAATACTTGTTAGTCAACAGAACACGCTAAATCGGAAGCAGAATAAGTAAGGTCACATAAAATTGCATAAAATATTTGTTAGCTTCATTAAATACCAGTATTCAATGATATACACTGACCTTTTACTTGTAGATGTTTTACATAGACTAAGTATAGTAAACCTTCAGTGGCGGTTTATCTGTGTTTACTGCGTTTACGGACGGTAAAATAAAAAAATAATGGAAGCATGATTTATTATGGGTAATGATGCGCACGAGACAAGATTTGTGGCTGTCTCGTCTCGAAAATGTGATGTAAAATTGGTGTCTCGACTCGAAAAATGTATATTTCTCTATTGGAAGAGCCGTGTCTCGACTCGAATTTTGTCAGGAAAATCCTGTCTCGACTCGTCTCGTGCGCATCCCTAATTATGGGAACTTTCTGAAAGCACAAAGAAAAAATGCTCTCTCTCTTTCATGATGTTTTCTGTGCTTCAATAGAACACAAAAAACACTAAAAGCTCCAAATTAAAATGTACTTTGTTTACCGCCGAAAGATATCGAACATTTAATCATAACGTTTTCAATGCTGCGAGTCACGAAAAAGCGTTGAGGAGAAGCAACTTTTCATACATCCCAAATAACTGGCAGATTGATTGTTAAGATCTGCGAACAACCAAACTTTCTGTTCAATCGCTTCCTTGTCCAGGGAATAGCGGCTGAAAAAAGAACTGAAAATAACGGAGAGTCTTAATTTAAAGATATTAGAGGAGAACCTGGCAAGAGAGGAATATCAGATTGAAGTGTCGAACAGATTCTCGATTGTAGAAGGTTCAGAGTACACTAGTGTTGAGGATATTTGGGTTGAAATTAGGGATAGCATTAAAATTTCAGCAAAATAAAAACTAGAGCACGCTGAAATATATAGGAACAAACCATAGTTTGCTTAACACATAGCCAAAAACTAATGTTCGTGGAGAAAGGGAAATACACACAGCAGAACCGTATATTCCAGACCCTAACTGAACAGGAATAGAAATTGCTATAAAGATATTAAAGAAATACAAATCTCCGGGTAGACGAAATTTCGGCTGAGTTAGTTTTTCCTGGAGGGGAAAAATTGTGGTTCCTTGTCTGAGACAAGGAGGAATTACCACAAGAATGGATAGAATCAATCATTATACCAATTCACAAGACAAGCGACAAAATTGATTCTAATAATTATCGAGACATTTATCTTCAGTCAGCATTTTATAATATCCTCTTAAACATCCTATTAGCAAGATTGACCCCATACGCAGATAAAATTATTGGAGATTATCAATGCGGATTTAAGCGAAATTGATCAACTGTCGACCTGATATTTATCATTCAACAAAATACTCGAAAAGAAATGGAAATACAATACCCCGGTACATCAACTATTTATTCATTTTAGAAAGGCATGTGTTAGGAGGAAAACATTGTACAACATTTTTACAGAATTTGGAATATCGAAAAACCTAGTTAGATTACTATCGTAAAGATGTGTTTAAATTAATCCCAAAGTAAAGTCTGATTAAGAAAATACGAACTTTCACATCGAGAATGGCATGAAACGAAGAGATGTGTTGCCACCAATACTATTCAACTCTGTTCTGTAGTACGCTATAAGGAAAATCAAAGATAGCAACCAGAACCTAAAGCTGAATGGTATTTACCAGGTTATGCATATCCTGATTATGTAAATCTGATAGGAGATGATAGGAGAACAACAGAAAGAAATACAGATGTTTTGTTAAGTGCGGAGGAAACTAAACACATAGATATTCACTGGCACCGTAATGTTGTGGATTATGAACACTGCAAAATGTCAAATAATATTTTCGACAAAGTTAATAATACTTTCAAATATCTGAGATCAATATTAACAGACCAAAACCATATTAACGAAAATATTAAATGTCGACTGAAAGGAGGAAATTTATGTTATTCGGTTCGAAATCTTTTGTCGTTCGAATTCTGTCTAGGAATTTGAAGCTTAAAATATATAAAACAATACTCTTGCCTATTGTGCTCCATGATTGAGAAACATGGTTGCTTACTCTGAGGGAAGAACGCAGACTGAAAATATCAAGGATGTTATAAATAGAGGATCTGCCCATATGTATCTTCATCCTATTAAATCGGCAAAGCCAAAAAGCAATCGAGCATCGGCATGTTTGATTGGCTACTCTCATTTCTGCCATCGTCTGATTGGCTACTTTCGTTTCCGCCAAGGTGGTTGGCTCAAAACATTACGATCTTATTGGGCGGAGTGGGCAGAGTAGGGGTGGCGAAACTGTGACGTATGGCTTCAACATTTTGTTGTAAGGGCAGATCCTCTATTTTATAAGACCCTTAGGAAATATATACTTGTAGCCAGAATGAAAAAAACAAAGTGAGAAAGCTTTCAAAATTATAATTGGAATCCAATCGGATAACGACCATTAGGAAGATCTAGGCGCAGATGGGAGGATGATATTGGATGGATATCGCAAAAACAGGAACACAAAATAGTAACTGGATCCAATTAGCTAAGAATACAAGTCAATGGAGAGCTATTGTGAACGCGGCATTGAACCTCTAGGTTCCATACGCCACAGAGTTAGTTAGTTAGTTAGAAGGTATGATTGGATAGCCTCAAAAAATATATGCTAGATTATAAAAGTCGAATATTATTCTTCTTACGAAACTTGTGAAACATTTTTTAATTGGTTAGAGGATAAACCTCCTGTTTATGCTTAACTGATTTTTAACTTCAAGCAGTGAGATCATTGAGAAGCCTTAAAGGATATTATTCACCACATTAGTTCGAAAGCAAACACGAACATGATGTTGTCCATTAAAATACAAAACCTCACATGACCAGGGATCAAATTAGGAATCTCATAGCACCAGAGTTGAGCGCTTTATCACTGAACTATCTGCTTCTTTTTTCAATATAGGATTAATTCAACACTTTGTTAAGGAATGGAAATTATTTTGAAGATTTTGCACTGTCACTCATACATTTGCTGTCGTCGGTAAAATAGTGTTCACTTACATAATTTCTTATTTGAAACATATCGAAATGTATGAACCAATATTAGCATAGTTTGTTGCAGCTTGAAGAAAATCACGACTGCTTTCGCGTAAGTGACATTCGAAACGTTCATTTCGAAGTTTTTGAGAACATAAATTATGTAGATTCGTATACCTACTTTTGCTGCAATTGTAAATTATGTCCATAGGTTATCTTTTTTTTTTTTTAATACCTTAAATTTGCTTATGTTACATTTGAAGTTCACAAGTAGATGATTTTTTCTAAACTTGTTTCTCTTTTACAACATATGAAGTTAAACGGAGAGAATACAATTACTAACAATCTTAAGTTGATAAAAAAAGCAGAAAGGGTGTACTTTATTTAATGGAGCAATACTATTAAGAGTTTTTGCGACTACACATCTTCATAATCTTCATATAATGTAGTGTTTCGTAGCACAATATTAAGGGAAAGAGGAGTGGAATTACTTCAGGCTATATACAAACATACACCTGGACGGAAACTTTACAAGTTGATTCAATGCAATGAAAAAGTTGTCTATTTTTGTTAGGACAAGTAAGTAGATGCTTAGAGATTATTTTCGCTTTGTGAATGTTGAACACGTTTCTCTATGGCACTTAGAAAAAATCAATTCCCAGTAACATAATATAACTTACCTCAAGGGAAGAAATATACGACCTTGGTTAGGTCTTTTTTTTTTTCTTAGCAATATACTTATATTCACTTCACGAATGAAACATGTTTTACAATTTAATTCATAATAGTTATTAAATGTGAAATTAAAACAAGATTTCCAAGAATACCTTGAACTCATTTACGACAATCTATTATGTATGATTATCAGTTATTTCTTCTTGTCAAGTATTGTCCTGCCCTCTTATATTCATTTAAGTAAAAAGAGAAGTCCTTACAATGAACAGGACTTCAAGTAATTACAAAAATTATAACTTACATAGCTAAAGTGGAAAACAAAAGACGTATAATGAAGACAAGAAAGTATATGCTTAGTACGACAGATAATCACAAATAATAATCGAGTGATTAATACGCAAAACTTCTAAGAAAGACAGCAGCCTTTCTAATAATACATAAGAATTCTAAGAAAGATTGCAATCTTCCTAGTTTTAAGATCAGTGTCATTTATACTGTGGGAGTGGTTTGTTCTTTTCAAATAGACAGCAATTTCCGAAAGAAGTTTCGAAAATATTCGGAGATTTAACTTTGTAAAGAGTTGCATGTTTTCACAGTACGCTAACTAGTTCAAGAATTTTCCCCAAATGTATGGCACATTTCAGTCGACTCAAGTCCGAATTTCTTTTAGTATTTAGGCCCGAGCCCGTTTGATAATCAAATAAGCTCGAAATAAGCCCGAATTACAGAAACTTAATAATTAACCCAAAATTGTATTTTTATTTACAGCAATTAGAGCTTTAATTTTGCAGTTGTGCTTTAAAAGTTCTCCAAAAAGCACGGTCCGATAAATATCGTTGTATAGTACAAAGTTAGGACCGAGAAATATGATTGTATATTTAAAATTTTACGGTCCGAGCCCGGCCCGGGTCCAAAGTGATATATGCTTTGTAGGCCCGAGTCCGGCCCTCAGGCCGGGTTGGGCTTAAGCCCGTGTAGACCTCTATAACTGTTAACCCACTAAATTAATATATATATATATATATATATATATATATATATATATATATATTGGGGGTATGCTTAAATTGTTTGATCTGGATATTCATTACGTCATTACAGAATGTACCAAGGTAACTTTCGATATAAATTTTTATGGCTTTTTTTTTTTCAAACCGTATACATACATACATTATCTGTAACATACTGTATGTAAAATCTCATTTCTGTTGAAGCAATAGAAAGTTGACTAAAATTTTCCTGTTAAGCGAATAACTTTTCGGTTCACACACGGTAAAGTAGGATAGTCAAAAATAAGTACAGGTTGTATTCAAATACTGACATTTCTATAATACATCAACATATCAATACGCTGTAATATCGAAGACTTGAAGATAGCCATCATCAGTGGCGTACGCGATAGTTCGTCAAAGGGAATCAAACTGTCAATGAATCAAACCTCTTGAAAATGTAATGTCAAGTACTTTTGAATTTTTTCTATCTGTTTGTTACTTTTCCGTGTTTTTTTCACAGATGAAAATATTCTTGAGTGACAGTATAGCGGCGTAACTAGGGAGGTTCTAGGGATCTAACCCACTTATTTTACTTCTTGTCACACCATTCTGAAAGTTAACTTTTGGGTTTAATATTTTAAAAGAAAAAAAGCAAAGATAGGAAAGAAGCTAGTTAAATAGGACAAAATTTAAGCACATATTTTTGTACGGCATAAAAATAATGTATGCAATGCAGAAAATTGATTTTTCCTTCATTTTCATCTTTTCTTTTCTCTTGTTTTATCTTCTTCTCTCTTTCCTGTGTGGCTTATGAACACCCCACAAAAATTCTGGACGTGCTCACGCACCGAACACCTCCGGAGTCGGCGCCATTGCTCTCAATCATATCAAACACTAGAGTATTGGAGTACAAGGTTTAATTTTAAACAATCGTGTATCCACTAGTAGAAATGTTTCCTATCTTGACTGTTCTAATGACTTATTCCACCTTTCCTTCTAAAGAATTGTCTCAATCGCTCAGCTCAATTTTGTATCTAAAATACCAATTACCTGGTATATGCAAAATATACATTAGTTTTTTAATCAATACTTTATTTCTTGTAATTGTTCAAATTCTCGGTAATCTCTTAATATAAAGTAAGAAGTCTTGATTGATTGATGAAACTACGCCTACGTAGAAATGCGCACGAGTCAAATCGAGTCGAGTCGAAATTTAAGGCCTGTCTCGACTCGAAATTATGTTTCTGTCTCGACTCGATAGTTTCTGTGGAGACGAGACGTCTCCTAATTCGAGCCAAGACAAAAATATACGAGCTAAAATATACGCACACATCAGCCAGAACATTATGACCACCTATCTCATTGTCAGTATGTCCACCTTTGGCACGGATAACAACGGTGACACGTCTTGGCATGGATGCAATGATCCTTGGTAGGTCGCTGGAGAGAGCTGGCACCACATGTTCACACATAGGTCACTTAATTCCCGTAAATTCCGGGGAGGGGGGCGATGCGCTCTGACGTCAAACCCAGATATGTTCGATTGAGTTCAGATATAGGGTGTTGGGGTTCCACCACATCAATTGGAACTCGCCCCTATGTTGGCCGAACCACTCCATCACACTCCTGGCCTTGTGACATGGTGCATTATGTTGTCGAAAAATACCTCTACCGTTGGGAAATATGGTCTTCATGAAGAGGTGTAGGTAGTCTGCTAGCAGTGTGCGATACGCCTCGGCTGTCATGGTGCCTTGCTCGAGTTCCATTAGACACATGGATGCTCATGTGAATATTCCCCAGAGCACAATTAAGCCGCCACCAGCTTGTCTCCGTCCCACATTACAGGTGTCAAGGAGCTGTTCCAAAGGACTTATTCACACCCTCCCATCGTCATGATGAAGAAGATATCGGGATTCATAAGACAATGCAACACTCTATCACTGCGCCAAGGTTCAGTGGCGACGGTCATGTGTTCATTTCAGTTGTAGCTGACGATGGGGTCGTCGGCTGCGAGGCCCGTCGTTAGGAGTATTCGGTGCACTGTGTGTTGACACATTTGTACTTTGCCCAGCATTAAAGTCTGAAGTTAGTTCCGCCACAGTTCGCTGCCTGTCTTGTTTTACCAGTCTGCCCAGCCTATGACATCCGACATCTGTAATGAGGTGGGACGCTCCCAATCCCTCGATGTTTGGACGTCGTTCCCGTTGGTTTCGCCACTTGTTGAAGACACCACAACACTCCTCGAACACCCGACAAGTCCTGCAGTTTCCCAAAATTCTCGTGCCGAGTCTCGGGGTCATTACAACCTGCCCTCGGTCAAACTCAGATTGATCGCGCGCCTTCTCCATTCTACACACGGCTAGCACTTCACTAATTAGCTGAATTGATCTGAAAATTATATCCTGATCTCGAAAGATTAACTATTACTTTTATGCGTTCTGTACCTTTCTAAATAAATGCTGGAAGTGGTTTCAAGGCTGTTTGTGAGTAAATACTTTCTTCAAAATAATATTAAACATTATAGAAATATTTTAGAGACATTCGAGTCGAGTCGAGATTTTTACGAGCAATCTTGACTCGACTCGTGTCTCGACTCGTCTCAAATTTTACAAAGTGTGTCTCGACTCGAATTCGAGTCGAGTCGAGTCGAGATTCGAGGCATGTCTCGACTTGTGCGCATCTCTACGCCTACACAAAACTGCTCAAGCTAGAAACTTGAAATTTTGGATTTTTGAGATTAACGTCCCACGATTATGCCTGTTAGGTTAAGGGAGACCATGATTAAAGCAAGTGAATGATGATGGAAAAATTGGTGGAACGAGAAAGTGGGAGGAAACAGGAGTACCCCGAGGAAATCCACGAGCACGATGTTCTCCAACACAAACGTACTTGGCTGGGATCGAGCCAGGGACGGGACCTCACGCACCAGAGGTAAGAGCTGTACCACTGAGAAACCGTAGATCCTTTGAGATCTTTTAAGTGCATAGGTTTTGTGACTTAAGGTAACACTATGAAAGATTTATTTTTATTTTTTTTTTTTTTTTTTGGGTCGGGGGAACTCGACGTAGAAGGGATGGAGGTTGAATTATTATAATAAAATGTCCACATTCTAGAATCTGTTAGGTCTACAGTTAGAAACATGAAATTTGATATTTGAACTTTTAATTTAAAATAATTCAAAGTATATTTAAGCGTTTTATGATACTTGACCAAGAAGGGAATGAAATGGGGGAGGGCTTCACAAAAAATTCATACAAGGTGCTCAAATTTCGTATGAGACTTCGAGTTCAGGTGAGTCCTGTATAAAAGACGCAGATGGAAGTGAAAATGGAATCTTTTAAGTTTTACGTTCCACAGTTATGCCGGCTAGGCTAAAGGAGACGGTGATGATGAGAAGTGGAATGAAGAAAGTGGGAGAAGCCTGAGAAAACTCACGCCCACGGTGTTTGTCCACCACAAAGCTCACTTGACGCGAGCTGGGATAGAACTAAGGACCTCATGCACCAGAGGTGAAAGCTCTACCACTAAGCCATCGTGGCCCAGACGCAGATGGAAGAACGATAAACATTGCCCGCAATAACATGCAGTGTTATTTACTGGTTTAGGCCTACATATGAAATTCCAAAGTAAACAAATACAAAAATAAAGAATCTGTTCATTGACCTGTCTAATTATATATTCTAAATCTTTCTGCTTCTACTTTAAGATATCATTATATCCAGTAACAATAGTACTTCAGTTGTAAAAAAACAAAGCCATATACAATGTAAGAGTAATTTTGAAATACCCTATCCAGTTATCTTATCAGTTTACTTAATGATAACACAGGAGAAAAGTAACAATAATATTAATCTCAACTCAACTTGAACTAACCCTGGACAGGAGATAGATACTGTAAAATATGTTTATAAGTCAAGATTGATTATTTGTTATCAGGTGATAATCAATAATAAACAATATAACACGAAGTGTTACGATACCATTTCCACATTTATCATCAATCTTCAAGTGTTATAATCACTTCTTTGTTATACTGAAAAAAAGCTGATCTGAGGAAGTTCTATTTTCTCTTGAATATGTCATGAACTTCCGTTTCATCTGACGTACGCTTTGGTGTACAGCATTTGATGGATACATGTCTAAATACAAATCAATTCTATTCTATCATGTAGGTAATTATAAATGTTAATTTTTTATAGACAGTTTAATATTGATTGCGTCATTAAGCTGTAACTGGAAATTATCAAGGAAAAAATATCTAAGATAATCTTTACTGTACTCGCAAAAGACCACTGTGGTTACATAGCTGAAGAAGTGTGGGAGTTACTCGCAAAAGACCACTGTGGTTACATAGCTGAAGAAGTGTGGGAGTTAAGTAGTTAGGTTTATTAGTTTAACTTTTTTTTTTTTGGCACCAAGTCTATATGGGATGAAATTTAAATCTATTGTTTGAAATGGACCCGAACCACTACTCGGGTTTTCGGGTTTATCCGAGGTAGATGTCCCCACTGGGAATCAAATTCGGACCATACGCACAGATATCATGCGCCACTTGGCCACGAAAGATCGCTATAACTGTAATAAAATATGTGCATTCACAATATATATGTATGTCAAGAAATTGATTCAGTACCTACCAAGACTTTATGGGGCGTGGACCTACATATTATCGTGAAATCTTAACCAATGAACTTCTTCCGGAAATCAGATTTAGATCTTCCGTATCAAAGGCGCTGCGTTAGCCATTTAGACCACAAGGAAGCTCTATGCTTTATATCAGTGGTTCTCAATGTGGGCATTAACGTCCCCAAGGGTGGGTTCTAGTTTCGAAAGAGGACGCTGGAACAAAAAAAGGCGATTGGGAGATTATGTACTATTTATGGAACATTTGAGATTTCATGACCTGTTAGGCTTTTTTCTTATTGTTAAACGAAAGAATACAAATTAACATAACCACGGTATGGTGCGTCCTCAGGTTACGGATAGAGAAGTCCTCTAGATATAGAGGTTAGCTGCGAATATACTGAATAAGCAGTCGCGGACAGCCGACTAGGAGTGGTCCTAAAGCTTGGAGATTTGGGTAAGGCTAACAACCTCATCCTGTAAACAAAAACGAAAAAAAAAAGCACCTGTTCAGAAATATTCACAAAAGCCTCGGACAAGGGCTGATAACTTGGCACGACCTCAGAAAAAAAAAAAAAAAAAAAGAACATGAGATTTGGAACATGGAATATTAGAAGTCTTTATAGGACAGGCGCGTTAAAATCCATAACGAGTGAGTTAAAGAAATACAGGATGGACCTAGTAGGAGTTCAGGAAGGTAGGTGGGAAGGAAATGGATCTGTGAATTCCGGAAATTTTACGTTCTTTTACGGGGAAGGAAATAAAAATCACCAGTTAGGAACAGGGTTTTTCGTTCACAAGCGAATATTACCAGCAATTAAACGGGTTGAATTTTTTACTGACAGACTTTTTTTTATTACTCTTAAGAGACAATAGTGTGATATTATTGTTTTATATGTACATGCCCCAACTGAAGTTAAGGATGACGATATAAAAGACAATTTTTACGAAAAAGTTAAACGGATATTTGACCAACTCCTGCGATACCATATGAAAATTCTATTAGGGGATTTCAATGCGAAGGTAGGACGAGAGGATATTTTCAAACAGATTATAGGGAACGAAAGTCTGCATAAGGAAAGTAATGAAAACGGTGTTTGACTCGTGAACTTTGCAACATCCAAAGACCTAATCGTGAAGAGTACAAAATTCCCACATCGCGACGTTCATAAATACACTTGGACATCACCAGACGGTAAAACACATAATCAAATTGATCACGTTTTAGTAGATAGAAGAAGGTAATCTAGCATAATTGATGTCCGGTTGTTTAGAGGGGTAGATTGTGACAGTGACCACTACCTGGTAGCAACGATAATACGTGAGAGATTATCGTTGAATAAAGGTAATACTCATTGTCCGAAAACGGAGAGATTCAATTTAAAGAAATTAGAAGAGAGCCAGCTAAGAGAGGAATACCACATTGAGTTTCGAATAGATTCTCGGCTTTAGAAGATTCGGAGTGCACTAGTTTTGAGGATACCTGGATTGAAATTAGAGATAGCATTAAAATTTCAGCAAAAGAAAAATTGGGACATGCGGAAATACGTAGGAACAAACCATGGTTCGACCAGGAATGCATTAAACTAACAGAGAAGAGAAAACAGGCAAAATTACGCTGGCTACAAAATCCGAATGAAATAACTACACAAAATTTCGCAGATATCAGGCGGGAAACTTCCAAAACTTTTAGAACAAAGAAACGAGATTTTTGAAAGCTAAAATTAAGGAACTTGAGGATAATAGTAAAAATATAAACATTCGGGATATATATAAGGGGATCAGCGAATTTAAGAAAGGCTATCAACCTCGTGCTTATATATTAAAGAAATCTGACGGTACAGTTCTCATTGATACGGGTAGCATCTTAAATAGATGGAAAGATTTCTTTGACGATTTGCTTAACACGCAACCAAAAACTAATGTGCGTGGAGAAAAGGAGATACACACCGCAGAACCGTATATTCCAGAACCCACCCGAACCGCTATAAAGATCCAGAAGAAGTAGAAACCGCTATAAAGAAATTAAAGAAACACAAATCTCCGGGTGTAGATGAAATTCCGGCTGAGTTAATTTTAGCTGAAGGGGAAAAATTGTGAAACAAGGTACATAAAATCATTTTCATCTGGAACAAGGAGGAATTGACACAAGAATGGAAAGAATCAATCAATGTTCCAATTTACAAAAAAGAAAAAAAGAACAAAAAAAAACGACATAACTGATTGTAATAATTATCAAGGTTTTTCTCTCGTCTGTTAACATCTTACAAAATCTTCTCAAACATTTCATTAGTACGTTTGACCCCATACACAGATGAAATTATTGGAGATTATCAGTGCGGATTTAGATGAAATTGATCAACTATTGACCAAATATTTACCATTCGCCAAATACTCGAAAAAAAGTGGGAATACAATACCCCGGCACATCAACTATTTATTGATTTTAGAACGGCGTACGACTCGGTTAGGAGAGAAACATTATACAACGTTCTTACAGAACTTGGAACACCGAGAAAGCTAATTAGATTAATTAAGATATGTTTAAATGAATCCCAAAGTAAAGTCCGGGTAGGAAAATTTTTGTACACGAGTTTTCACGTCGAAAATGGCCTGAAACAATGAGATGCGTTGTCGCCATTATTATTTAACTTCGTTCTGGAATACGCTATAAGGAAAGGTGGGGTGCTGACTGCCACAGCCAATTATTGGTGCTGATTGCCACGACTGGCGCTGATTGCCAATATTAAGGTGCTGACTGCCACGATGGCGTGCTGACTGCCACGAGCCTGAGAGAAAGTTGCTAGACGTAACATTACCGGACGCCAAGAAGCATGAAAGAAACTAGATGAACCTTAGGATCGTGTTGTTCAGACCAACACCTAACAAAGGTAAACAGGTCTCTGTATGTACACTCATGTCCAAAATTATTGTCGCATGACTATAAATATGTTGTTCTAGTAATATAATTTGATAACGAATTCGCCCGGTTATTTCTTATAATGTTAGTATGTGTATAATCGGCAAAGACAAGTATGTGGTAAATTTCATGTTAAAAGAGCAGTAAATAAGAACAATAAAACGAAAATAAATTTTTCTTGTCCATTAGTTACATTTTATTTTACTCATTATGATTTTCGTATTTATAATTCTTTCCCTATGAAATTTACCACAAATATACATTTCCTGATTATACACATATCAGTATTCAAAGCACTCTGCAAAATTATCAAATTATATTCTTACAAGAAGACAGTTATAGATATGTGACAATAATTTTGGACATGAGTGTACTTCAGTTTTGTCAGGGAGCGGTGCGTACAAAATTGGTACGATTTATATATTCTCACTTGAACTCCCTATGTCAGCATGAACTGTGTACAGCTGCGCAAATTGTTTCGAGCAGCTCTTGAAAGTTCCATCAAAAAAGCACTGCTGGCTGTCCCTCACAAGGGAAGTTCAGGAGAAAGCACTCGCCTGCAGAGATAATAAGCATGCCATTTGAAGTCCCAATTCATGCTGATTACAACCACCTAATAAAATTCCTGAACGGTTGAGAACGGTTCGAGATATTCAACTTCGAACTTTATATGAGAAAATGAGGATATACGCATTTATACGCGTTAAGTACAACATAATTAGTAACGAATGTTGACATACGAATTAAAAGCTATTGGAAGTAACAGAAAAAAAAGTGTTTCGCAATAACTAACGGGTTTGTTAGATACAATTAGTCATTACATTGTTCACAATAAACATAGGTTAGAGATGAAAATTGATCATTGTTGCTCTTCTGTTTTATGAAGAAATGACGCAGGCAAAAGACTTCCTTGCACCATGAACATTTTATATGTGCAATTGCGTTGCATCCGTCAAGGGAACAGTTCGCAGAACCAAAGCAAAAAGCAAATTCGACAAGTGATTCAAAAGTTATAGGCCTATAATTTGTTCGTAACCTGCCTTGTAGAACGCAAACTGAAGCAATCCAATGTATAGCGGTGATCGGAAGTGATTGATCGGAATCAAGACACATCAAATGGTTGCACAAATCGTGTGCAATTCTTTGGTATCTTCTCAACCATTAGGTCTTTGCCATCCGTCATGCAACTTGTAATGGACAATTTGTCTGTGAATGGACCCCAGTGATCAAGCAATAGCAAGTTCAAACCATCAGGCTTCGCCATGGGAGAGAATACTTAACGTATTGAAACGTGCATCCACTCATTTTCTCATATAAACTTCTAACAAGGGAACCTTCCGAAAATGATAGTTGCAGTGAAAGATGTGACCTATGCCAATTGAAAGAGCTGTAACAGAGATGAGCATTCCCAAAAAATTAGCTGCCCATAGCAATAGGTTCAAGAAATATAAGGGGTGGAATTTCGGGAAACAGCAAGGTTGGACAAGGGGGGAAAAGTGCAAATTCCCCAAAAAAGGGGGGCACGGCAAAATACAATGCTGACAAGTGATGTATAGAAAGAGACTTGCCGCAATAGGGAACAAATGAAGGCCACCAGTGGGGTTAACAGTGTTGCCAACTGCAATGAAAAGTACATGTTTTGCAAAGAGCACTATATGAAGTGAGTGCAATATTCAGTGTCAACCTGTCATATAGAACATAAGATATGACGTGTATAATCAGTGGTACAATCTAACAAAAGAGAATAGAAAAACAGAAGTACGAAAAATATGGAAAAGACGAAGTTGGCCATAGTGCGCCACATTTGATCACGAGCTGTGCGTATTAGAATGAACAAAACAAGAAAGCACCAACTATGCAGGAAACCGACGTACCTAGAGTCGAAAACAAAAACAAGTTCCAAAGTTGGCAACACTGGCCATGAAAATCCACACAAGTCTAATATAGTTAGGCCACTCGATTCACAAAAAGAACATTCCGGCAACAGGCATTAGCCTTCGCATTATTTGTACATGCTCGTCCACATTGTACGTGCAATTGTTCGATGAGACAATGGTCCAAACAGAAGATACATTTGCAGTGAGCACAGCGGAATACTGCCAATCCGTCACAAATGGTACAATGATCGCCTGTGAATGTCTCGAAACAGTACTCTAGAGGTGTCGGAACCTTTGGTGGTCTTTCTATCACACATCCACACCTGTAGAAAGCAAACATAACCAAAGGCTTGATCTGCTGTGTGTTGCTGTCTGCCGTACTATCACCGCCTATATGATATATCCAGTGTGTCCCACCTAACTTTGCGACTGAAATAGTTTCAAAGCGAAAAAAATGTGACACATCCAGTCGTTCAGGAATGTACTCATGTCAGCGGGCGACAAACTTCTGTGAGACACAAGTGAACCCAAGTCCCCCATCATAGGGTCCCAGGGGCCAACTTCAAAATTTCAAATAGCACCATCGGTCGAGTTATATTTCTTTCGATAAATCTTGGAATATGCAACAACGCATATGAGAAATATTTACTATATGGGATTTCAAAATGGCCGACAAAAATATCTGCTCGGTGACAAGAAAGTGCATTTTTGGCGGCCATCTTGAAACCCGTGCTTCATATAGCAAATGTTTCTTATAGGCGGTGTTGTATCTATCCAGAGAAATATCATCCGCACCCTGTTTCCATTTGAAATGTCGCGGTTGACCCCTTGAGCCTTATGATGGGGGCCCTGGGGGACTTGCTTCTTACAAAGTTTTCTTGATCCTCGACATGAGTACATTCCTGTGCAATTGGATTTGCAACATCTCTTTTCGCTTCGTAGCAATTTGAGATCACAATGTTCGATGCCATGTTAGGAAACAACATATTTTTGTGGCGGACATTTTGAAAAACATGCTTCATATAGGAAATAGGTGTTGTTGCACATTCCATGATCTATCGAGAGAGGTACCACTCGGTCCCTGTTGCCATTTGAAAGTTTGAAGTTGGCTCCTGGGGCCCTATGATGGGGATCGTGGGGGCACTTGCTTCTCACAGACTTTAATCACCCCCTGACATTGGTACATTCCTGCACAACTTGACCCGTCACATTTTTGTTCGTTTCGCAAATCTTTCAGGTCACAAAGTTTGGTGGAACACCCTGTATATTCCCATATACGACCCAACCATGACATAATGTTCACTACTTCTATTATCGTTGTTGGCTCAACCCAACCATTTCATGTTCCCCGACTTGACATTGCCTCAATCACTATAGCATTGATGCATTCCGAGTGATGCCTGTTGCCGGAATTTTCTTTTTGTAAAGCGAGTGGCCTAACTATATTAGACTTGTCTGGATGTTCATGGCCAGTGTTGCCAACTTTGGAACTCGTTTTTCTTTTCGACTTCAGGTACGTCGGTTTCCTGCATAGTCGATGCTTCTTGTTTTGTTCATTCTAATATGCACAGCTCGTGATCAAATGTGGCGCATTATGGCCAACTCCATCTTTTCCGTATTTTTCGTACTTCTGTTTTTTCCTATTTTCTTTTGTTAAATTGTACCACTGATTATAAACGTCATATCTTATGTTCTATATGACAGGTTGACATTGAATATTGCACTCACTTCATATAGTGCTCTTTGCAAAACATGTACTTTTCATTGCAGTTGGCAACACTGTTAACCCCACTGGTGGCCTTCATTTGTTCCCTATGGTGGCAAATCTCTTTCTATACTGTACATCACTTGTCAGCATTGTATTTTGCCGTGCCCCCCTTTTTGGGGAATCTGCACTTTTCCCCCTTGTACAACCTTGCTGTTTCCCGAACTTCCACCCCTTATATTTCTTGAACCTATTGCTATGGGCAGCTAATTTTTTGGGAATGCTCATCTCTGTTACAGCTCTTTCAATTGGCATAGGTCACATCTTTCACTGCAACTATCATTTTCGGAAGGTTCCCTTGTAAGCTGAATATCTCGAACAGTTCTCAACGTACAGGAGTTTTATTACCTGTTGTAATCAGCATGAATTGGTCCTTCAAATGACATGCTTATTTCTCTGCAGGCGAGTGCTTCTCCCAAACTTCCCTTGTCAGTTGGCTTCAGATTCTCATATCCATTAAATAATACAATAAAACAATTAATATAAACAATGAAATGTGCAAATTGTACATATAACAGAAAAGACAATTCCTTTATAAACATCCAAATGTATGTCGTTCCACTTAGTGAGCAACTTTGTAAGTTATAGGATGTCATGCCACATAGATTTGCTGTGATGATTACTAAATTAATCCCTAATTATTCTCTACTAAATTAATTAATAATCATAAATTTAGTATGAGGGATTAATTCCTCTCTTTCCAAATACAGTTTCTCCCAGGCTCGTGGCAGTCAGCACGCCGTCGTGGCAGTCAGCACCTTCATATTTGCAATCAGCTACAGTCGTGGCAGTCAGCACCAATAATTGGCTGTGGCAGTCAGCACCCGTGGCAATCAGCGCCTATCCTAAGGAAAATCAAAGATAGCAACCAGGGCCTAGAGTTGAACGGTATTCACCAGGTTATGGCATATGCTGATGATGTAAATTTAATAGGGGATGATAGGAGAACAATAGAAAGAAATGCAAAGATCTTATTAAACGCTTGCAGGGACATGGGTTTAGAAGTAAATGTAGAGAAAAATAAATACATGGAAGTGCGTCGGAACCCTAATACAGCAAATTATGGATGCGTTAAAATATTAAATAATACTTTTGATAAAGTGGATAGTTTCAAATATCTAGGATCAATATTAACAGAGGAAAATCATATTCAGGAAGAAATTAAATGTCGACTAAAAGCAGGGAATTCGTGTTACTATTTACTTCAAAATCTCTTGTCGTCGCGAATTCTGTCGAGGAATCTGAAGCTTAAAATATATAAAACGATAATCATGCCTGTTGTTCTGTATGGTTGCGAAACATGGTCACTTACTCTGAGGGAAGAACGTAAACTGAAAGTATTTCAGAACAAGATCCTGAGACGAATATTCAGACCCAAGAGGAACGGGAATGGGGAATGGCGGAAACTTCATAACGAGGAACTACATAATTTATACCGTTTACCCAACATTGTCAGGGTCATCAAGTCTAGGTGGCTTAGGTGGGCGGGTCATGTAGCAAGAATGGAAGAAAGTAGAAACGCTTTCAAAGTCTTGACTGGAAAACCAATCGGAAAACGACCATTAGGAAGACCTAGGCGCAGATGGGAGGACAATATTAAGATGGATTTCGCAGAGATTGGAATACATAGTAGAAACTGGATGCAGTTAGCTAAGGATAGAAGTCAGTGGAGAGCTTTTATGAACGTGGCATTGAACCTCCGGGTTCCACAGGCCATAGAGAGAGTTTTTAGTAGATTCTTCTTCTTCTTCTTCTTCTTCTTCTTCTTCTTCTTCTTCTTATTATTATTATTATTATTATTATTATTATTATTATTATTATTATTATTTTTATTATTATTATTATTATTATTATTATTATTATTATTATTATTATTATTACAAATAATAATGTAGGTTCTTTAGGCTGATTTTAAGAATTGAAGCGTTTTTCTGGTCTTTAGATTGCTTTGTCGAAGTTTTCTTTTCGGGCTTGAGCATGAGTGGATTGGATCAAAATAATGGGGCACTCAGGACAATCACAGTCATCAGGGCTGGATTAACCCATCCGAAGGCGCGGGGCTGCAAAAAATATGTGGCCTCTGCTGGCTTCACCTAATACATTTCTGTGAAAGTACAGTAGGAAAGTTAAGAGAATATGTTTCATATTTTTGGTGATATTTTATTTTATGATGATAATTATATCTTCGTGATTCTTTTTAAATAACCAGTTGAAATTTTGATCAGAGTGGAGGCGTCTATCCGCCTGGAGGCCCGGGGTACAGTCTCCGTAAGCCCCTCCCTTAATTCGGCTCTGACATTTACCCAAGAGGGCGCTAGCCTTGAAAAGGTTGAAAACCACTGTTCTATGTGACTGCAAGAAACGAGTAGTAAAGGTATGTCAATGGAACTCGTCGCGTAGTGTGCACATGGTCGTTATCTTGGATTCCAGAAGAGGGCAATTGTCCTGCCCTAAATTTGATATTTATACACATTTCAAAAACTAGGATAATGATATACGTACTATAATAAACGTGCAACTTTACTTACATGGGAGGCTGCTGCATGTGTACTGTACGTACTGTACACCACATTTGTATGGTGCCAAGTTTAAAAAGGGAGTCCAGTGAGTCGCTCCATTTACACATACCACCCACTTCTAACATTTACATCTTTTTCCCATTGCCTTTTACGTCGTACATTTTCCCCATATTCCTAGAATTTTTTACCCTGTCTACTCCGTCGATACTTATCCCTCTTTCACTGTATGCACTTCTTCCCGATTTTGACGTTTACTCTTTCCCAGTTGTGACCTATACTTTTCATGTTCTATCACTATACTTATTACTCCGTATTTTTTCTAACTTCCTCATATTCATCATTTTTACCATTCTCCATTACTAGAGCCGGATCTAAATGTAATTACATATTTTCCTTTACGTGGTACTAAAAAAAATGTTGACGAATTACATCAGTAGGGATGTCATAGTTTTATATTACATATTTTTACATATCTCACTCAATATTACGTATTCTTAAGAAATGAACACCAAGGATATTAAATAAAAGAATGAGGACTGATTATACTGGCCCAGGTCAAGTGTCTTAGGGTAAAGACATACCGAAGAGATCTCGCGATTGAGGTCGAGGTTTAAGTCGTGGTCGCTCCCACGATGCCTAGGTCTAGAGGGATGAAGGGCGTACATAGCGAAAAGGTCGCACACTCGCTGTAAGTTCTTAGTTTGAGGAGAAACATTACTGTGACGCGTGTGAAATTATTGCATAAAAATCACTGCAAAACGACATTTTGAAATTGAAAAGACCAGACAATTTATAAATAGGGATGGATGCGAGACGAGACATGAGAAATGCTGAAGTATCGTCTCTTGTTTCTCGTCTCTTGTCCATCTCTATCAATAAATCAAAAACTTTTACATATTTTCAATTTTCTGTGAAGAAATTCCCTCTTTCAGCAGTCAGGCCAGAAATCATTTCCCAGTATTTTTTTTTTTTTAAGTATGTCTTCAGGTTTCGAGGTGGAGGGGGTATTAACTTCAGCAAATGAAGTTTCGTCACTGCAATTCCATTATTCGACGTTGCCTCCCTACGGATACGTGCCTGTCTTTACAGGTGTTTCTTTACCTTATACCAGTAACGAATTCAGAAGAAACCTTATTTTATTAATCTCGGAGTTGCGGATGGGGTGAGGGCGTGGAGTTTTTAAGCATAGATATGATTAGCAGTAGCTTCCTTTTTTCTGTAGAAATTCCACAATTTACGGACTTCAGCCCGAAAGCCCCTTCCCTATAACCGCCACTGCCTTATATAATAATAAGCTACAGTATAATTCTCAAATAAATATGAATAACTTATCTGACATTCCCATTTCAGTTGCTATTTTCTTCCATTATCTATTTAAAACGTGCCTATTATGATGTTGTTTGTGTTTCTTATCCCATACTGCTGGAACATTCCTCACTAATTCTATTAATATGTCTTTCGTAATCAAATTTAATAGTGCAGCCAAACCTCTCGAGCATAGACACATACAATCTTCTGCAGACGAAATTCTGAACAAATGAAGACTTTATTCCGTGCAGCGCTTCAGGGAGGACCAATGAGAACACGATTCTTCCGTTGAACATCGATGTAAAAACAAACTCCGTTGTTTATCATTACGACCACTAATTCACCCTCGCGGTCGACCTCTAGGTCGCGATGTAGCGTACATCTTCGGCATGCGCTTACCCATTTGAATCCATATGTTTGTGCCTATATGGACGGTGCGACCGCGACTTAAACCTCGACCTTGATCGCGAGGTCCTTTCGGTATATCTTTACCCTTATTTTGGGAAGTATAAACCCTGCGATAGGCGATAGTTTGTTGCATGAAATTTCATTGTAGTTCTTATGACATTGTGTTGTGAGTTTCTTAGTACAAAAGACTGCGAAATATTTCAAGTGCGGCGTATTTTGGCATTTTGTTCCCCGCTCGTCTTCTCCGATATCTCTTTCGAGGGAAAGCCTGGCCAGACATTGACTTCCGGTTCCGCGGAAGGATATAAATTATAAATCGTAAAAGAGGTAAAAGTATTTATTAATGTTTACTTTAAATTTTACAAAAAATCACTTCTTGAAATTCTGTATCTCGGCAGCCTCTGTTCTTTAAGTCAAAATTATATTCACATGTATTACATTTTCTAAGCTTTAGTGAGCTAGTGTTACTCTTTTGCATGTATTTATTTAACACAATAATAATATCAAAATTTTCATTTTGATAATCAAATAATTTTATAGGGAGGTTACCAAAACAAAAGATAAATTTCCAGATCAAAATGTAAATTAGGTACCTCACAGGCAATGTTCTACATCTGTGGGTTAATCAAGAGACACAATTGTATGATTCGGGCTTTTGATCACTGAATGTGGTATTTGAGTGGGAACGGGGTGCACCCAAGGTTAATATGAAATGAAAAAATGAAATGAAATCTTTGAGTTTTACGTCCCACGGTTATGCCGGTTAGGCTAAAGGAGACGGGGATGATGAGTAATGAATGAAATGGTGGAATGAAGAAAGTGGGAGGAAACAGGAGAACCCCGAGGAAACCCACGCACGTGGTGTTTGTCCAAGGCTAATGTGTTGATAAGTTTATCAAAAGGAAAGTGTATCAGCCATTCATGTTTACAAAACGAGCAATAACAAGACATATCTACCTAGATATGCTGCAAAATTATCTGGCTCCTTAGTTGATCCAGGATGGTATTTTGGGTACTGTTAATTTTCCAGCAGGATAGGGTATCATCCGCATTTTGCTCTAATTATGTGCAAATTTCTCAATACCACTTTTCCCGGAAGGTGGATGGATCGTGCAGGACAAAGGGCGCCCCAGTCACCCGACTTCTCTTAATGGCCTTTTTTTTTGGGGGGGGGCTTCCTTAAGTCTGATGTGTATCAGATAAAAGTCACCTTCAAGAAATAGTTAAAACAACATATTCAATGATTACTCTAACAATGATTGAATGAGTGTTTTGAGCCATAGAACAGCGCTAGAAAACGATGGGAGTTACAAGGTCATCGCATTGAAATTTACTTTGTTCTTAAAGTACGTGTGTCTGTATATGTGAGTTGGAGTTATACAGTACTGATTCATGTTCATAGCGAATGTATATTTCGTTATGCTTGTCCTTGCGTCAATAAAGTTTGCGTAAATGAAAAATGTTAAGTGACTTTGTAGACACCTTGTATATCAAAAAAATATTTATTCTTACAAAGAGAGAGAGAGATATTTAAATAGGTTTGTAGTACAAAAACACTACTATTAAACTATTAAAATGTTTATTCATTTCAAAGAAAACAAAATAGTTCCCCATATAAATAAAAGCTAAGAACAAAAAGGCCCAACTATTAAACATCGTTAAAAACAGAGAAAATTGTTAATTTTGCCAGTTTAGTTGCATGGATTTTTGGTTGGTTCCTTTCAGCACCGATGCTATATGAGACGTGGATCTTCAGCTGAAGGTAGGATGTGAACCACAATAACTCCCACCGGGAAATGAACTCTGACATTAAGACCCTAAGGCGTATATACCAATCACCAAGAGAATCTCATGTCTGCATGAAGTTTGTCAGCTTATTGCAAGGAGGACGTGAGCAGACTTTCTACAAGATAATTTTGTCGAGTGGAATGTGCAAAATCGAAATGTGAGGGGCTGCCCTGTGATATTATTTGCTAAAGAACGTACCTGCACATAAGTGGCACATAATTGCAATTGAATTTTTCGACGCTCTGGAGCAGGGGCGGTTGACCAACTCCAGTGGTTAGTTTCTTGGAAGTATAACTGAACGAAACATTAGATGCGATGCTTAAACTTCAAATACCCATTCCAGCATAGGATTGCCAAATCTGAAAAATAAAGTTACCGGCACCCACTCAAAACAGATGAAGAAGAATTGTATTTTAAACTTTCAAATATATAGTTGAGCTTGACAAAAAATAGCGACCAGTTAGCAACCCTGCGCCAGCAGCACACTTAGTAGACCTTACGTAAACTGATAAGTGGCGTGTTGGAAAATATATAATGGCAAAAATAAAATTCAAATATACGAGGTATGTTCAAAAAGAAACCGAACTTTAGCTATAACATCTTTATTGCTCATTGAACAACATTTTAAGTGCTGTCCCCCTCAAATTAGTCCCCTCTACTGGCAATACACTGTTCCTAACGTTTCATCCATTTTTTGAAAGCTTCCTGAAACGCACTTTCTAGGATGACGCGCAGGTCTTTCGTGGCATTGTCCTGAATCTCCTCTATGGCTTGGAAACGAAGGCCTTTCAAAGTGGTTTTAATAATGAGAAACAGGAGAAAGTCTACTGGAACTAGGTTCTGAGAATAGAATGGACGGGGCAAAACAGGAGTCATGTTCTGATAAATAACTGAGAATGAGGAGCGACGCATGAGCCGGCGCATTGGCATAGTGCACCATCCAAGTCTGGTTTTCAAGTAATATATGCCTCTTCCTGTGCACAACATCACTCATTGTCCTGGTACAACTGTTTGTTTACCACCTGACTATGTGGTACAAATTCATGATGAACATGCCTTTCCAATCAAAAAACACTACTAGCATCACCTTGATCTTTGGCCGACTCATACAGTGCTCCCCATATGCTGCTTGGTTAAGAAATTGAAATGTCTCTATAAAACTTTTGCCAAGTTTGTAGCAAAATTTTACACAAACACACAAGTTGTTCTTCAAGCTCTTTCATTGTCATTTTATCACTAATTCGACGAACAGTTTGTGCACATGCTCACTTCAGTAGCTGTAGCTCGGCGACTAACGGTCAGCTTATCCAACAGCTTAGACCTTGCATTCCCAATCAGAATTGTACTTATTTTGTAAAATTACATTGTAAATTGTGTGGTTTCACAAATGCTCGGTAAAGTGGCCAATTACAGCGTGGGAGCCAATGTTGATAGTTGGCTTTCCTACAATTTCTCATTGTATGGTCTATTGCCTGTGCTGCTAGGATATATTGTCAAGACCATAGATAATTATTAATTATTGGTTTAATTTGTTTAGTTTAATTGTAGTATGGTCTTGAGTTTCAGGAGACCTGATTTACTCTTGTTTATCTCTAAAGAGATATGTGCAAAGAATACAGTATGTGTATACTTCAAATTGTATGAATTCTAGTCTATCAACAAGAGCTTGTAATGTTATGTAATAAATTTGTTAACATCCACACTTTTCTTCGGACAATGAGGACATCAAGAAAGTGACATTGTTTCGTGTCATCATGATTGAATTGAGGTTATGAGAATTTGGTTGAATAAGATCTTTTTAGATCTGGGACGCACGTGGACGAAAATCGGCCCGAGTGCTGAAACCGTATTACTGGATCGTCAGCAGTTTGAGTTGTATAAAAACCTTTTATTTTATTCAATGAGATCATTATCAGAGGATCACTGTCAGAGGATCAATATTAGAGAAGTAGCATTTAAAGTTCTACAAGTCGTCAAAGTTAAAACATTATTAACTTCAAATACTAAGAGAACAGTCTAAGAAGTTCAACGTTGAAATACAACCGACTGCTGTTACTGGTATACGATCATTCAGTGCTTGGTTCGACTAATCATCAACAACAGGTATGTGTCACAACCAAATTCTGTGCTAATCCAATTCGTTATACATGGTTCACACATTAAGTTACACTTTCTTAAGTCTTCATTACACAAACAACACTTCACACATAAATGATTACTAGTTCTGTTAAAATACACATGTTTAAGTAGACATTGTTGTTATCATTTTAATAGGGCTCTGGTTGGCCCTCAATCAATGCAACCAGTGGTGGAGTATCTCCAAAATTACCTCTCATATAAATGCAAGTAAATATAGAATTGCTTCATGCAAATTAGATCAATCTGGGGAGCTCAGAGTGCTCTACATATTCAAGTTGTACTAAATTTTATCAAGAGCTACCCAGGTTGGCAATATATAGCGATCTGGGTTCTCCTTTCACCTTTCTCTGGAAATGATCGAATTAAAAATACATAAAGACAAATGTGGTTAGCTTACGAGCAGTAACATCATTTACGTTTGTCGCCAATCCTTTAGACAATGAGATCTCGAAAACCACAAGTGCTAGAAACGTGCCGTTTTTGCTGGCCGATTCCAAATTTTGTGTATATTGTTCAGGTCCAATTGAATATTTTTAAAATGACTGTTATTTCTTTTCTTTCTTTCTTTCTTTCTTTTCTTTCTTTCTTTCTTTTCTTTTTTCTTTTCTTTTTTTTTTACATTTTTTAGGTGTACACTGGAAGTGTTGAAATTTTACAAAAGTAAAGCGTCTTATCCTGCGAGTTATACATTCCAACACCACACTATTGTATACTAGGTAACGGGTTAGTATATCTCTCCGGCGTTTGCTTCATGGCCAAATGATAATCAAAGACGATTCACGATAATGTCTCAAATTCAGGGAGGGCAATTGCCCTTTCTATCTAGGAGAACTGTAAACAATATTTATTTTTATTTATTTATTTTTTTACGTTTTAAAGAAAACTCACAAAAATGGAACAATATCACAAGTAGAGGTGAAACTTTTTGGGAACCTCACGCAGAACTAAAAGCAAACCCTATGATAATCGAGTTTCATAACTTCAGGGGAAACCTAAATTTCGGAGGCCTGCATTCTGTGGAGTCTGGCTCTGGAGCGTTGTTGCTGCCACTGAATATGATTTTCAATGATCGTAGCGTACACTTGGAAACATAATTACAGTATGTAATTACTCGCAGCTGTTGCAAGGACGGTAGATCATTTACGCTCAATTCATTTGCATTCGACGTACTATTTCGCTTTTGTACTTATTAGCCACCTGCTATTTCATATCATGTGAATTATTCAACATTCGAATCTCAGACTTGAAAAATCGCTGTAGTCTAAATCCCGAACAAAGAGAAATAATAAATGATTTATGTGGAGCGGTAACATAATAGCATTTGTGTATTACAAAGTTGTTTGCTACGTATTTTTTCTTTGTATGTTTTCTTTGTGTTTGCTAGGTATGATTAATGTTTTAATGGCACACTATGCAGAAGTAAGCATATGTTACGTGATTCCTTATCAAGGGCAAGAGCTTGTCAAAGTTGCAGAATGCAAATTCAAAACAATACGTGAGCAAACATGTGATGTACCTGTGTTGCTAAGGAGAAAGTAAAATTATCCACAAAAAATGAACTTTGAGTTTGTATCTACAGGAAATCATATAGCAAACACATGAAAACAGAAACCACAAAGGAAATAACAAAGACCGACGGGAGAGGAGAGCGCAAGGAAAGTTACTGTACTTATATATATACACGTGTTCGTATATATATATATATATATATATATATATATATATATATATATATATATATATATATATAATTAACTATTGTAAATCCAATGCTGGATGAAGGTCTAATCAACTCTTGGTCACAGCCCTTTATCTTCGGTAATATCCTTTTCTTTCTTAACTTCGAACATTATTTAAAAAAAAAAACAATATCACTCAATTATAGTGTATAATAGTGATTCCCAAACGGTGTGTCGCGAGACACTGGCGTATCTCAATCCAGAAGGTGTATGGCTAAATTTTATAATTTAAGACACTATGTTTATGTACTATTGAACCGGTGTTATTCTACACTTGAAAAGACGATAAAGAATTTAAGTACTAGCACCTGTATTTTTAGAAAAACTGGCGGTATTAGATTGTTTCTGTAAGAAAAGGAAAAGCAGTGAAGAACTGTAAGATCAAACCTTTGTGTTACGTGAATCATTTCTCTGCCAAACAAGTACAGGTTTACTAACAAAATGTACAAATATAAGTCAAACTACGAAGTTTTTACGGAGGGAGGGGGCCCCCATCCCCGTGGATTTCCGCATAGATGTGCCCTTGGCTAAAAACGAAAGTTACATTCAATAACTTCGCAAGAAAGTCGAAAATGTACCAGTGCGTAAGATGAAGAGGAAATTTTCCTCTACTGTTATTATTGTAGTATTTTAAAATTCGTTCTTACACGTGCGAACTTTTAATCAAGTTTCTCAAACTTAGAAAAAATGAGTCAATAACGTGTTCGTAAGAATGTTTTGTCTATTTACACGAAACTCATTAACACTCTCTAACTGTGGTCTCTACTTAACTTTATGGGCCTATATTTTTAAGTTCCATAAAAACTAGAGCCTTTAAGTGGTTAGTTGAGCTGGGTTTAAGCGTTTCGTTGAGCAGTGAAGCTATATGAGAAGTGGGCTTATAGCTTAATGTGGGATCCGAAGCAAGTGTACACCCACCGGGAGTTGATCCCAGGTCTTCTGCATCAAAGACGCGTATGCTACCATATAGCCACCCTCAAGGGAATACTCCGAGCTCTGTATGCGTTGCAAATCTTACATAGGTAAATCAAAATCTTTATGCTTATTAGAATTATGAATTCTGCAAATTTATTTTCATGTATACGTTTCATTCACTTAGTTTATTAATTTAGATCCAATCGCTTTTCAAACTCATGCCACAGTTAAGGAAAATTTTAAGGATAAAAAAGGAATTATCCCTTCCGAGACATCGCCATCTTAATCGGTGGTCGCTCGATCCTTCCACCGTGTCAGATTCTTACTTCCGAAAATCTTTCTTTCAGGTTAACGTCTTACGATTATGTCCTTTAGGCTAAGGGGGACGAGGGATTAAGGAAAGTAAATGGTGATGAATGAATGGTGAAATGAGAATGTGGGAAGAAGCGGAGTACTCCAGAAAACCCACCGACACGATGTTGTCCACCACAAACTTACTTGGCCGTGGATCGAATCAAGAACACCACGCACCAGAGATAAGAACTCTACCTCTGAGCCACCAAGCCCCCTCTTACCTCCAAATACATGAAATATGTAACACTGATTAGTATTATTGTTATAAATGAAGATAGAATAGATGGTGCAATGCTGAACTGAGTTTGACGTATATATTATACGTCAAATGTAAAACACACTTGTCATTATTAGTGTTGATTATGGATAAAAATTTATGACCCGTTTGAAACACGAAAATTTTTCAGCAGATTGTACGTTTTATAGACGTTTGTCTAGTGATCAGCACGTGCGCATTTCGTGAACGGAGTCCCGAATTCAATTACCGTCAGGAGATTATTGCATTCATTAGAGTGGTTCAGATTTCACCTTAAACTAATTAATATAGTCTCGATATTAAAAAGAGACGTTGAACCTCAAACAAATCATATAAATGATATAGTAGGAACAAGCGCGCAACCCAGAAATTTTTGTTGGGAGGTGTTTAAGGTTTTGTGTGGGTGGTCCAGTAGCCAGTACCAGAAGCCATTACGTCTATGTAGAATGGGTATTATTCTGAACCCCAAAAGACGACAAGTAATTGTAAACTACTTCCACCTATATTTTCAGGAAAAAAATGATGGTACTAAATTGTTTTTATAACAGAAATAGTACAGATCAAATTTTCGTGCTACATCAATCGTTCCCCTATTAAACAAATATAGTTTTATTGAGAAAGTGTGCAAATGTATGTTGAGTTAGGAAGTCTTTTTGGGGGAGTCCATACCCGTTGAACTTCCTGAAGGTGCGCCGCTGACCAGAAATACATTCATTCTGGTTGACGCTTTTCGGACTGTTTATAGGCGTACTTTAGGAGTGCCCACAGGCAGGAGGTTTATGGTGCAGATTGCGCCCATGAAACATTATTATTATTATGATTATTATTGAAAATGGTACAATCAAACTGGAGAATGATAACTTTAAGGGGCAGAAAAGTAATTTTTGGGAGGAGAAAGGTAAATTTGGATGGAAGAATTGAAACTTTGGGTGGAAGAATGGTAAAATTGAGGGCAGGGGAGAATCTTAAATTTGAGGAGGAGAATGTAAATCTGGGGGTTACGGCTATGCCTTCGGAGATGGCATCCCTGTTATGCATAATTAACTTACATTTGTGCCTCGAATAGTTTTAGTGTGAAAACAGGATGTTAAACTTTGATCAAGTAAATTACTTATATTAGTCTCCTTTAGCCTAAAGGATATAATTGTGGGATGTCAAACAAAAGGAAAGTAAATTAATATACTGGATGCAATTGACGCGACGTTGAGCATATAGTGGATTACAGCGTTACAGTAGTTATTGGTCTGAACGTTTAAGAGTATAATTTACTTTTGTTTGGATATAAATAAATAGCACCGGCTTTTGTCTGTTTTGTAGGTTTGCAATAGCGCATTAGCGCTGCATCGACCTTTTGTCCCGCATTTCCTTTTGTCCCGCATTAGCGCTGCATCGACGTAAGACGTCCTCCTACAGTTTTGCGTGAAGTCTAAACCAGTGTTACTCAGCCTTTTTGTCTCGTGTACTCCTAGACACAGTTCCTCATGTGTACCCCTGAAATCTGTTTAAAAGAAATTAAATAGAAATGAACTTGTTAAAGTTAATACACATGTTTTGTTGATTAAAAAGAGGGACAAATAGAGACCCAACACAAGGACAATTAGTGTGCCAATCAAAAGACTACAGAGGGATAAAGTGCACATCCAAAAAAAAAAAAAAAAAAAAAAAAAGGAAATTTCAAAATATATAGGAGACACCCAATTCTACTCAGGGGATTTTCCCCTCATCGTCCCTGATATTTCGCACACTGAGGACAATGTTAAAAATTCAAAAACTAAAAGTAACTTTAAAACTAACCTGAGATGACTGAGCTTTTTCCGGGACGCCAACTCCTCGATTCTTGGTCGAATCTTCGAGAGTGCAAGAATCAGAGCTGATTCTGGATTCAAGCAATTTCTGTGCTTCGTTTTTATTGATGTTAATGCAGAGAAACTCTGTTCACACAAATATGTTGATGGAAATGGAAGAAGTTGTGAAATACCTGTAGCACTGTCACTAACTTCATTATACTTTTTTCGAGCATAAACGCAAAAATCACAAATTGACAAGTTATCGAATTTCATTTGCAGTGAACTGTGAACAGACATTTTCAGCAGACGTTCTTTTAATTGTAGTCTAATTATAAATACCAGAAACTGAGGTATTTTTTGTTAAATTTCCAAAACCGTGGGTGATTTACAGAGATGTAAAAAATTGATTCATGCGTGTGGAAAAAAAAATCTGAGACCGTATGAAATAAATGTTAACCGATGACTTGGAAATATTAGACGCGCTGACGTCATCTCGAAAATCGTCCATTGGAAAGAAAAAAAATCTCCAACTATGATCATTCAATAAATATTGGGAATATGCTTATTTTAGGATTACGTACCCCCAGAAACATATTCACATAACCCCAGGTGTACGCGTACCCCCGGTTGAATAGCACTGGCTCTAAACCATGTTTCCATCCCAATCGAACCTGAGACTCATGCATAAAAATGTGTAGCACGCGTGCTTACACATTACTAATTACATGATTAGTTCATGTACGTAATACAATGTAAGGGCTTTCAGATTGAATTATAGTTCGTAACATATGTATCATTTTTAGATTTTGTTTTCCTTTTCTTTTTTAGAAAAAAGAAACCATTATTAAATTAAATCCAAATTCTGATTAGGAGATACAGTAGTTAATTCCACTGACCAATAATTATGTTCACGTGGTGATAAGGAATAAGAGCGCAAGTCACGTGAGGTAATTTCATTGCCCCTCTACGTCCCTTGTCCTGCAACCCAAGATATGTAGGAGCTCGCCAAACGACATCGATCGAAAAACAACGCGAAGCTAGGCACTGAACCAGCTGGGAGGCGAAAAAAGCACTTTTCACTTGTATTGAGTCAGTCAGTCAGCAGAGTAGAGTCTAGCTGGACTGTGTGCTATTCCTGTGCGGGTCGCAGAACGTTTGTAGAAGAAACTACGTGTGTTTATGTGTGTGTGTATGTTTGACAGCTGTGCTTTTTTTTACGCATTTCGTTCGTCAATAGTTCATTGTACTCTACTGCATCTATTTTGTTCAAGTTCTGTATCTAAATCAACAACAACAACAACAACATGGACTCTCTGGAACGCATAAGCAAAAACGAGACAATTAGGCTTCGAAAACGACATATTGGGTAAGTCGTGGTTTTTAATCATGTTAGTAATGTTTCAGTTCCAAAATAATAATATTGTAAGAAATTATTCATATAATGTATTTACATAGAATGCTGTAAGTTTAGCTCAGCTTCCGAAGTTCAATATATCCTACTGAGTAAAACATAGTGTCATTACACACTGACATTTTAAATAACAAATGTTGACTCCATTTAATATAATACTAAATTTAATGAAGATATACTATTATAATCCATCTATCCTAGGAAGGTCCAAAACAGGCCTGTCTCCATGGGAGGGCACGGGGGTCCGAATACCCCCTTAAATTTTCACGGTAGGAATATGGTTGGCCCGCACCCCCTCACTTCTACTTGGTCCCCTGCATTTTTGGGGGCTTGCTACGGGACTGGTTCAGAATTAGGAAAATGGCAATGTTTCAGTAGAGCCGTACTCACTGAGGATAATTAAGGGTAGACTATTGTTGCTCATTGGCTGTTCTGTCTATTATTTGATCAGCGGTTTTAATAACAGAAGAATGTAAGCAAGAATAGCTACTCTAATGCTTTCGTAATATTTTCCGTTGTACAAGCTGTGCTTTTAACAGACTAAGATCTAACTAAAACTACTATCTCAGCAAAACAATACGTTTATTGTAAAAAAAAAAAAAAATAAATAAATAAAAAAATAAAAGTATATATGTATCTCAGATTATTGTGAAAATAGTTTAAATAATTGTATGTCACTATTAACTATCAGGGTGCGAAATCATAACAGTCGAGACAGGGGTGAAAAAGAAAAAGCACTGGAGTATTTCGACATAGTCTACATTTCGAATATTTCGACATTTGAACACCGTCCAAAATTATTGAATTATGTAAGATTAGGGACACCACTAATTAGACTTGCCAGATTTCTGAAGCTCCAAACCTGGACATTGTTAATGCCAATGTTTTATCAAAAATTCTCATGAGTAATTCTCATTGATGCACAATGAAAATTCATAGGCACGTTTTTCTAAATTCTAATATAAGATTTATTCTTACACATAACTTAGAATTCAAACAAATTTACACTACATAAATATTAGTATACATAAAGATAGTATTTTGATTTGTAGTACGGTACCAAATAATAATAATAATAGTAATAATGCAGACATCATTCTAAAGTGTTTTAGTCTCAAAATTCGGTGTTCTAATTTCTCAAGAAATTCAATTTCTCTCAAGGCTTGTTTCTGTTGAAATTATATATATATATATATATATATATATATATATATATATATATATATATATATATATATATATATATATATATATATATATATATACACTCTTTTCACTTGATTGAACCTTTCTCAAAAAGCCCGTATATTGTTTATTTTATCAAAAAAATCACTGAAGTCATTGCAAAGTTCACGTGGTAGAGCATTAGTCCTGTCACTGTTGACTTTTCCATTAAGCTCCTTTATGGAAAAAGCGCTAGAAGTTGGTAATAATTTTGCGACTAGAAATTAAATTTCTCCGTCTGACCGGGACGTCTGGCAATCCTACCACTACCCACTAGTTCATACATTAACTACAAATGAAATAGGCCTACATGTTAATTATATAACGTATGAATGATGAACTTTAATCAATTTGCTAACTTCTGATAATAATGTCAGTTTATTCATCTCCTAGTGGGGCAGGGCTGGCTATAGATTTTACGGGCCTCCTCTGTTGCCAAACTCCGTTTTCATGAAAGTAGCCAAGTAACAATTCAAAATTCTCTAAATTTCTGTATTGTCAATAGACTAAAGGTGTTTCACTAAATCCACTTTATTTGAAATCGAATTTTATTTAATCTAATCTGTACGAAACTTACGATTATTTTCTCGCTGTTGAGAATTCCAAATTCGAAAAGTTTTAATTGAATGAAGAAAACTTAAAAAGAAGAATTTTTTCACTAATCTCTCAAGTACCGGGCCCATTAAATTTCATGGGGTTGCCCTCCCTTATAATCACCCCTACTGGAGGGAATTTTCTTCCGAAAGTGAGAGGAGTTACCTTTCAACTCGTCCAAGATTTCGCATCCTCAAGGTGCAGCAAAATCTGTCATAGATCTACTATGTTACATAAAATACCGTACATATTTCTTGTTGGAAACAGAGTTTATGATGATGGTAGTTAAATTTACGAAGCTGGCCTTCTATTTGAACAGTACGTTCATAAATCATGTTCATGTCGCATTAGTTTGTCATATGGACAGTACTAAAGCAAGTGGTCAAACAAATCCCAGCATGAATTGCTTGCTTGTTGTCAAATGCAAGAACTAATTTCTCGAACAAAAGTGAATACCTGTTCCCTAGTTATTACAGTTTTGTTATGAAAACTAGTCTTACCGTTGTCACAAAGAAATTCCGTATCATTGAAGGTGGAAACAAATTTTGTTTTCTTTTTTCTACCTTTTAACAGATGTAGAAGGAAAGTGAAGATAAAAGAGCCAGTTGCACTGGAATTGCAAAACTGATATATTGAGAGATTGAAACTCGATATTGAATTCTATATAAAGGATTACAATCTTTCCTCTGCGGGTGTGTTTGCTTTTTCTTTCACTAACATATATTATTTTTTATATAATAATAATAATAAAAAGACAGACACAATGAGATTGCATTAGTAGTGTTTAGTCCTTTGAATGCGAATGCCCTTTTCCTCCCATTCGTTGTTCATGATGGGGTAACATACTTGAAATCATGGCTTTTAAGAATTTGTTCTTTCTGGAGAACGGGGAGGGGGAAGCGGCAAATGTCATTGCACGGGGCGGCAAATTGTCTAGGGCCATCGCTGACTGGACGAGTATGTCTGTCTCATGACCCCACTCAATCAATAGGAAAATACTTGTTTCAAGGATTGTGTGTGTATGGTGTTTCAGCAGTTACTACACTTATTTTTCTTCAGTGTGTTTGTTCTTTAGATATGGTACAGGTCGGAAGCCAATTTTTTAAAGATAGAACCTATAGTGGCTCGTGTATAATTTCCCGAACTGCTTGACTTAGTTCATGGTTTTCAAATTAGAAGTCCTAAATTGGTTTGTCGCACTTTCAGTATTTTATAGCTCTAAGAAGAAGAGCTTTGCGACCCATGCAACTTTACTTTTGCTTTTATTTCACATTCCCTGCGCTGAGTATCTTTCGGGCTCGCATTTTCCCCCCAACATTCGGTATATGTAATATCTGGAAGACCAAATTTTGGTCTGTGATCATTTAAAACTTTTATATAAATTGGCTAGGTTCATCATTAAAAAAATGTTTCTTCTAAATCAATTATTTACCAAAATCGCCCCCAAATTAGTTTTATGAGAATAGAGGCCTCGATAAATACTTGTTGGATTTCAAATCAGTAGGTTCGTCTTATTTCTTAAAATGTTTAGTTACCTCCCCCTAAAAAAGTTTTTAAATACCACCCTGTAATGATTTTCCAAAAATGAGATCTAATTAAAGATATACCCTACCATTTCATGCAAATATGTACCACCTCCTGGTCTGCAATGAAACGTCTGAGTGTTCAGCCTTACCTCTAAACGGAGGTAAACCACAATATTCGTATCCTTTCGTTGTTCAAAAAAGTGATTGGTTAGTGATGTGTCACTTCCACTCTTGCACAGGGAAGAAGCATATTATACACTTAGATTTCAATAATCCTTGTCATGCGACGCACTTGCAGCAGAAAAAGTAGAAAATGAAGAGAAATGTTTGTTTAATGTTCACCATAATGACCTTTAGGCAAAGGAAGAAGGATGATTAAGGCAAGTTAATATTATTATTATTATTAATAATAATAATAATAATTAGTCCCAGGATCTGCTGGACAAGATATAATATTTAATATTCCAGATCGTAGCTAAATAGCTTTCTCGTGTTGAGAATTAAATTCCATGAAAATTGAATTTATTTTCAAGGTATCTAGTAATTCAAGCATTCTTAATTTTGTCTCGAGAAGTTGAGACTTATCATCTATATATAAACTATTTCTAAATTAACTTTCACCAAATTTCATGAATATTGTAAGAGCAATTTATATGACAAAATTTACAACCAAGAATTGCTCGCTGTGAAGTATAGGATCTACTTTGTTGGTTTCTACAAGAATTAACTCCTTTATAAAAAGTTTTTTTTTTTTTAAAAAAAAGAACTAACTACTGAAAGAAAGAAAAGAAAAGAATCTTTGCGGGTTTCTAAGTTTAAAAATGATTTCTTTATTTTTCATGCATAAAATATTATCTACTTGGCATTACATCCATAGAAAGGCTAAAGAGGACCAGACAGCTTTTAATTAGATCAAACCTGTAACGAGCAGGAAGGGCTGTGCGGGGGGAGGGGGGGGGCAGAATTTTACAAAAAATTACAAGTTGAGACTACAAAATCTTATTTCTTGTCTCGTGGACAACACTATCCACCGAACAGTTTTCTGAAGAAAGCCTGGTGTGGCGTAAAATATTGGGACAAAGGCACCTTCTACGATCGGACAGACAGTAAATTTACTAAACTGGCCTTCTATTCAGTGGCGGATCTAGCGGGCGATCACCCCCCCCCCCAGAAGAGGAAAGTTTTTAAATATATATAAATAATACCCATCCCAGAGTTTGGAGCTCTTAAAAGTAGCTATAAGTAGCAGTATTACAACGCACCCCCCCAGAAGTCCGTCCTGGATCCTCCCCTGCTTCTATTTGAATACTACAGTCATAAATAATGTTTAGGTCGCATTAGTTTAAGGTCACATGGACAGTGCTAAAGCAAATGATTAATCAAATCCCAGCATGAATTGCTTAATTGATGTCAAATACAAGAACTCAATTCTGGAACAGTAGACAACACCTGTTATTTAGTTATCACAGTTTTGATATAGAAACTATATTGTCTTGTATTTGTCACAAAGAAGTTCCTTATCATTGAAGGTGAAAACAAGTTTTAAAAAATAATAGAAGTAAAATCAAGAAATAAAGATAA